>NC_135500.1:113074850-113399786 GCF_052857255.1 Amblyomma americanum | reverse complement strand
ATTATCTATCCTCCCTCCTGCAGTAACACCTAAGGGCGCTGCAGGCATTTTCAATAAATAAATAAATAAATAAATAAATAAATAAATAAATAAATAAATAAATAAATAAGCCACTGAGCCATCACGACGGCTTGTTTATCAAAAGTGAAATTTTATAGTTCCCCAAGAATAGGAACAACAGTACATGGTCAGCACCAAAAATATTGCTCCTAGAACGATCAAAAGTAGTTTATCGCGGTCAGTCCCGCTTTTGAAGCTGGGGTAGAGGCGATAAGTAGGTTTCATAAGTTTGTCGCCAAGATTCGCGACAGTAACTGACATGTGAATGGCAGAATGAGAAGTAGACGGAGCGTATTACATCGCAATCGAAGCTACGTACGTCTCGCCCTAATCAGCGTGTGGCATCGGAAAGGTAATTTATTGCATACTTAGTTAATTTGTTTTTTTCCAATGTAAATGTCAGCCAAAAATATGCCCCAAGGACTTGAATGAAGAAGATTGCTGCATTAATGAGCTGCCAAGGGTTAGTGTAATTAAATTGTAATTGCTCTGAGCCAAGAGTGAAAAATGAACTAGTTTTGACTACGTTCAGTGTTCCGTGGTTTATAAGAACCAGGAAGACAATATTTTCTGTTCACTCGTTTTTTATGGTTTTAAATTACCGGAAGAGATTCGCCAGCATCTATAAGAGCGGTGTCATCTGCGCACATTAATACTGGAGAAGAGTGAAGCACTTGTGGAAGATTGTTTATGTGAAGTGAAAATGATATGGGACCCGTAACAAAACCCGGGGGTTTTGACAATGATGTTTTTGACATCTAGTATGAAATAATTGACAAGTAATGTTTGCTTCCGACAGGATAAGTAACTATGAAATATTTTAAGTGAACTGTCCGCAAAATCATGACAGTTTGATTTTTGAGTAAATTGGGATGACAAACCACGTAAAATGCCTTTCTAATATCTAAAAAAACAACGATAGCTATGTTATTTTGGTACAGAGTGGTATTATTAGCTTGCGATGAGGTTAACTCTGCTGTGCAAGTTGATCTATTTGCAAGAAAGTCGTTTATCTGAGGTACAACATTATTCCCTTCAAGAAAATTTTCAAACTGTTGCCCGACAGGCTTTTCGAAGAGTGCGTTGAACACAGTCAGTACAAATATTGGCCTTGAAGCTACCTGGTTAGTTTTGACCTACTGCTTTATAGATGGCAACTACTTTGGCAACATTGAGTACATTTGTGTGACAGTTAATTATCTATGATGTAATTGAATAAGTGGCATAGAAATGGACAGAGAATATAAATGTTATCTCTGACTACCCTTATCTGAGTTCCATCAAGATTAACTGCTTTGTTGAGTGCCATTTTACTAACATGTCTTTCGTTCTCGCTGTTGATGTCTTGAAAGTAGACGTTATTGCTCACAGCTTTTGGTCCAGATGGAGTATATAACTTTAGTGGGAATTGGATAACAAGGCTAGGACCAACGTTGCTGATGTAATCGTTGAAATCATTAGTGACTAGTGAGAAATTATTATTCAACGTGACTGGATTTTGTGAATTAAATCCCGTTACATTGCTATCTATCTCGCATGGTTGTTTTGTGTCCCGCATGCATAGTGTGTTTCCAAACTGCGTTCATTTTTTGGCTACTTTTTCTCCTTCGCCTTTATATCCGCTCACCCATTCCCCAAGTTCAGGGAAGCAAACAGGTTTTTCTTCCGGTTAACCAGCCCGCCTTTCCTTCTCCTCTTCCTACTCCGGTTTTGTGTAACTACGTTTGTATAATACATTTCATTTCTAATCATTGCTACTGACCTATTATGTAATACTTTAAATTTGTTATAATACTCATTTGTTTTGTTTCCCTTTTTATTGTGAAATGAATCCTCTGTTCTCAGAACAGCAGTTATATCTTGATTTATCCAGGGGCATATGCGATGGTTTCTACAGGCCGGTTCGAAGTTATACAGGTGCCATGAGTGACATCAATGTCCCTTTACGGATCACGCATTGCACCGCGATTGCAGCGTTGCTTTATCAATGGCACGAATTTTGTTCGGATTCCCGATTATGCCATGGAACATGCACAGTAGATGGCACACCGGAACAGTTTCCGAAAATCTGGAAGCTGTGTCCTCAATGGCGGCGCCTATCCTATCTTCCACTAACAGAACACAATGACAGTTTGGAAACTAATTTCTGATTTCTCATCTATTACAAATTATATTTTGGCGGCCGCTTTAAACAATGAAAATTACTGCCCGTTGAGATGTCGCATACTTGACCATCGCGTAGGGCAGAAAGACGAGTATACGTATTGTATACACCAAAATTCATTCAAAATACAGAAGCGCAATGAAATGTGCTGTGACGTATACCGTGATTACCCGAATGTAACGCGACCACGATTCTAAAGTGAAAGTCAACTTTGCGGGCGCCGTACGGAAAGAAAAACGTTATTGTGACGTGAAGACCTAATTTGTCGGTGTGTAAAGGAAAAACAAAACAAAAATGTACCCTCAGGAACTATGGGGCAGTGTGCTGAAAAATAAGTAGAAGTTTGTGAACAAAAACCCCTCAACAAATGGCTTTCACGAACCCTTTTGTTTTAGGAGAGCCACACAAAAGATTATCAGATAATAGCGATCGAAGATGATCACGCTCTCAGCTCTGTGGTATCGTACTTCGCCGAAAAACTAGACGCGCCATACCTTTTTCGTAATCTTCCTGTGCCTTAACTGCTACCTTAAGTATTCTTGGGGACAGCGGTGAACTAGCTCAAGGATCTAGCTGCATGCCGACAACAACGTGACAGATGTGCGCTGGATTTATGACGAAAGCCTTATAGGGCTCCTCAGCAGCGGAGCCCGGCATTTGTCCAGAAAAACTGGTACCCCAACCCACGTGTACTCGTGACGTCACCAGCAAAAGAAAAATAAAACTTCTACCGAATGCGCGAGGAATTAAACCGTGCACCATCAGATTGCAAAATGAGCACGCAACCCACAGGCCATAAAACCATGTTAGTTCTCCGCGAATGAAGGCGATTCTGGTGTATGCGTTTCCATACAACTGTATGCTAGTGGCTGGTGTGTCATAAGAAAGGCAGGAAAAAATTCTAAAGTAAAAAATAATGCTTTCGCCTTCGAAGCACGTAGGTAGTGCACTCCGTCATTTTGTATGGAATGTTTTGAGTTTGCTTCATTTGCTTTATAACGGAACACACCGTGGGCAGCCTTTCTTGTTCGGGCCTACGAAGGCAACGCGTGGTTTCCTGCCTTTCACGTATCTCATGGGAAATGCTATTGTAAAACGCCCGCATATCTGCGATACACTGCGCTTCGCTTCATCTGCCAAGCAGGTTTCGCTATGCAATGCCTTGGCTGTCTTCTATCGTTATTATGAAAGCAGTACAGTACACCATGCGCACTTGAAGACGCTGTGACTCATAATATTTTTGCTCCGTCTCTTTCAGATTTTATTTGCGGCGTCGTCGACCAGTGACGCGCAGCGTCACGTTCACTTCGCTGACCATTTTTGACAAGCATGATCTGTTCAAGTATTACGGTGTTTTTTTTTCCTGAAAACCAATGTTTCTTCCCAGTGGTTGTTTCCGAACCAAAGTGTATAATAAAGCTCGTCATCCAGATGTATTTTTACACCCGAATCAAACTACTTGTTTTCTTTTCGCGACTTTGTACACTCAATTAAAGCTTCAAGGTAGACATTTTGCAGGCAACAGAAACTTTGGACTCCTGGAATCAGCTGCAATATGTTAGAAAAAATCTGAAACACTCGAAAGTTGAATGGTAGATATGTTAATTATCAGCAGCTTCCATAGCGTCGTCCACATTGCGACCTAGCTTAGTTTAAATAAGTGAACACTCGCCGTTCAGCGGCCTTCCTATGTGCGAACATCATGGTGCCTGGACTGGGTGCTAGGGCCAGTGCTTTTGAGAAGCGAGGCTTCAAAAACAGTTTTCTTGAGCAAGTAAAAAAAAAAACCTTGTTTTTCTTTGTCACAGCATAGGCGTGCGCAGGGTTCTGCATTAGAGAGAGTAAAGCCCCCCCCCCCCCCCCCCCCAATACCCTCCTATCGAGGCCTCTACAGTCGAAATACAGCGAAAAGAATGGTTATAAAACATTTATTTCATTGTGATGGAATTGCAAACTATGCAAAATATAATAGAGCGGTAGTTTTTCATCGGCAGAGGAAGGCAGTGCGTGCGCTGTTGAGGCATTAATATAATAACTCGCTTCCGAATTAATTTCCATTCGCTCTAAACCACAAAGTATTCGGCACTTGTTTTTTTTAACTGCAAGAAAAAAAAAACCTGAAAATACTTCCTCAAAGTGAAAAGGGAAGAAAACACTTCTTTGAATGCAACATGACGGTCCCTCGGCTGCCTTTATCTCCAAGAAACTGCACCACCATAACACTGCTCTACAAACAATGATGTGACAGGTCCGACAGAGCAGGCCAAATATTCAGAGGAATCCCCAGAACGAATTTTTCTTACTACGAAGTTTCTGTAGCTGCGAAACTTCTGAGAAAGCTCTATATCTTTCCTTTGTAGCCGTATGGCTGCGCTTGGGTGGATGCCAATGAGTAATTACTCCCTTATTACCGACACAGTACATGTATTGGGCACCCCCTGCCCCCACTGTGCGCTCGCCTATGGTCATCACAGTGGTGGCTCGAAAGTTGTGGCACTCGGCTTCTGCGTGCGAAATGAACGTTGAGTCAGCGCTTTTCTTGTCTCGATGTCGTGTTGTTTCTCCCGTGATGTGATGAGCAACGCTTATTCGGCCCAATATACTTCGCGGTCTGTATGGCGGCCACGCATTTCCAAACCATGCACCGTGCAGAAGGGAGCCGATGGCGCCCAGAAGTGTGATCATGTGACATTTTTTTTTTGCAAATTGTTCCAGAATGCAACATAAAAGGTAAGAAGGACTCAGAAGAAACGTTAAATGATCTCCGTAGTCTTAAATGATCTCCGTAGTAGAACGCAGTAGAAAATTGTTGGAACGCTATCATTGGAACACTCCGTCGCGACGGGATGGCTGAAACGTAGGCGCTGACGCCGAATGCCGAGCGTTTACTTATCGAGCGGCGGAGGATGGTTCTTCCTCCTATCGCGTTCATGCTGGAAGTCGGAGGTGTCCTAGAGCACTTCAGAATCCCAAGGGCGCGCATCTCGTTCCCTCACCTGAAATTTGCGAGAGCAGTCCCTCTGCTGGCGCAAGCTTCAGACAAATCCTTTCCCCAACCATTCATTATACACCAAGGTCTACTCTGCCCTGTGTCCTTTCACTTGCACGTGGTGTCACGATTATCCTATCTGTTACCACCTCAACTGTTGATGCCCAGACAATCTAGTAGTGTCGTCAATTCCTAACATTTCCCTGCAATAGTGGGAGGCTGCATTGGCCAGCTTTAACTTGTCGCGTCGACCAGTTTGAGGCTGGGATGAGGGAAAAATCGGCTGATTTATTGGCCGTCGTGCCCGGGTTTGATACGCTGCCTTGAGCCAGCGACAAAAGGTCGTTGACCCGTTGACACAAGTCCGGGGCACTGAGTGGGCTCACAAGATCGCCGAGAACCACGGGCTCAAGGCCATCTAGTATAGCGCCCACATAAGGCTCAAAGCTGACAATAAATGTTTTCGAATGCAATGAGACAGCCAGAACACACTGGCGCGAGGCTGCTGCGCGAAGAGGGGTCCAACCAGGATGCTCCTCGTTGCCGTCTTCATCGGTGGCTGCTGCCACCTGTGCTGC
Source organism: Amblyomma americanum (assembly GCF_052857255.1). Taxonomy (NCBI): domain Eukaryota; kingdom Metazoa; phylum Arthropoda; class Arachnida; order Ixodida; family Ixodidae; genus Amblyomma; species Amblyomma americanum. Next base: position 113,393,995 of record NC_135500.1, on the reverse strand, counting down.
TACGAACTGAGCCGACTGGCTTCGTTTTGTCTGCCGGATGACAGGGGTTGCAGATGCCGCAGGGCTGCTGGAATAGGGGGCCCTCTCCGGCATACTGCGTAGCACTGGCCGACTAGTAAATTTGTTTTATGCGGTAGCGGTTAGGCTCCCGTTCTGCATAAAATCTTGCGCCGCCGCCGTCATTGTTGAGAGCGAAAAATCCCTAGAGACGCAAACCAGGCGGGCCACCTAGGTCACGTGTCCCCGCGGCGTCATCACAACCTGCCCACCTGATTCTGAGCAAACTGACCACCGTGGGAAGTGGCAGTTGAAATGATTGGTCGCGAGAGGTTGCTCGCGAAGAGCAACGTGTTTCGCGGAATCCCATCTGGTGGCAGCACCTGCCTTCGCAGGGCAGTGGCGCATCGCTTAACCGCTGCACCACTGTGCCAGGAGTGGTGTGACGAATGCCAGGAGAGCTTAAGTTTCCCCTGCAATTTTACTCTTTCTGTGAGCACAGCGGGCCGCTCGAACCCCTCTGTAAGACATTGCTTATCGTGTCATGTGGAAATTTCGACAAGGATCAGTGCTCGTGCGTCTAAATTCTGTTCTGAAGTCGGTGTCAAAAAATCGCCTAGATATATACCATGAAGGGGTCAGCTTGAGACCGGAAATGTGAGCGTCGTTTTGCGCGCTGTTGCGCAGAGCAGGTCCTGCGCATTAATTTAAATTTCTGAGTCATATCTTCACGAGTCATATCTTCATACGGCCAGTGGTGTTCGCCTGGTCTTCATTATATCCCTTTGTGACTAATGTTTACTTCATCTAAGAGCGATATCAAATACACCAGCTACTGAGGCGGCTTCCAAGGAAAACAGCGGTGCCTCCCTAATGTCCATTACTTCTTCACAAAGCGTTTCGTGTTTTGTGGTTTATACGGATTTAAGGTCCCAAAGCGACTCAGGCTATCAGGGATGCCGTAGTGAAATGCTCCGGAAATTGCCGCTACCTGGGGTTCTTTAACGTGCACTGAGATCACACAGCACACGGGCCTCTAGAATTTTGCCTCCATCGAAATTCGACCGTCGCTACCCAGATCGAACCCGCGTCTTTCGGGTCAGCAGCCGAGAGGCATAACCACTGTGCCACCGCGGCGGTATAATGCATTTCTTTATAGCCACTTTGGCTGTATACGTTTTTAGTGAAATGCATAATGTTACGTACTATATTTATAAGTTATAAATATTTATAAGTTCTAAGATCTAAATCGTTGAATCTGGCGAAAAAAAAAACGAATCTGCAGCGTGCGCTATCGCCCATCGGTGCATTGCCGTAGCACTTTGCTCAGACGTTTACATCGTAGTCGAAGCTTTACATGTCCTCAGCATTGCTCAAACTATGATAAGTTGTGGGCACAGAAATCAGCTCACTTCTACGCATTTTGGTTGAGGTGATAACGCAACTACAGATTTACGTTTGCGAATACACAGGGTTTCGTCGGCTTTTACAGTCCATTTCATGCACAATCATTTTATTTTTTGCAGACCAATAGCAACAAGGGGTAAGGTTGCACTCATTCTTGCTGTCAGGGACCCATGTTTGAGTCAAGGGTGATATTTACACCCGCGAGAATTATCTCCCGCATCATAGCCACCCGGAATCCTTCATAAGGTATTCTAGCATTAAGCGTGAGGCATTGCAATTGAAAAGCCTACAAGATCGAAGTCCGAACGCGGTATGCCTGTAGGCACTAAACAGCCGTCATGTAGTGGCTCTGGTAATGAATCCATTTAAACCCCCCATACCAATACAATGTCATATCATTCAGTCACTTTACTGCTTCTATATATTTCACCTACGTAACATCGTACCATTTATGCTAGGCTACCATTCAGCTCAATCCTGCATCCGCTGGCAGTGTGCGCAGCTGGATATGGATAATGCTGAAGCACGTTAATACATTTTACCCTGGCGTCATATTTCAATGGGCTTGTGCAAAACATCTGCTAGTTAGTAGAAGTTATTTGCTGCTGTGTTCTGGAAACTCGTCGACTAGCTCATATCAGAAATTGATGAAAATGTAATATAACCCTATTGTTGTACTCTTGACAGCAGGCATTCCCTATCCCATTATAACTAGGCGAGCTGTACTTAATCAAGTGCGAATCAAGTCGATTCTACTATCTTCATAATTCTGCCGTCCCGAGGTTCTGGGAAGGAAGCTGTGGTTGACTCCACAAAGGCGCATCTCATTGCACCTGTGCTTCTTGGCAGTAAAACCTATATACGACTTACGGCAAAGCATAAAGTCACCCATAACGACAGAATATGGACTCTGGCCATACCGAATTACTTGATCTAGGCATATATTACACCATTCATCGCTATAATTGCTGCTCGTGGAGAGATTTAAAACGGTGTCACTTTAATGATGGCGGCACCCATGTGTAGTCACCGGCCTTCACGCAAGAAAGTCACATGCAAAATCCTCCACTGACAAGCAGTGATGTGCCCGTGATAAAAGAACTAGCTGAAGGTGCGCAAAGAAACAGGAGAGCTTCGGCGATTTCCTGCGGCTTAGCGGCCCTCTTCTGTGGCGTCTGTGACATAAAGACGGCCCTGCGGTATTCGCTGAAGTTAGCTGTCATTTGAGTCTCCGTCCATCCGGCTAGCAGCGTGTTACATCGGATGCCGTGCGGCGCCATTTCTTTCGCAGCTGACTTCGTGAGGGCCTCAACTCCGGCCTTGGAAGAGGAGTACGCGCAATAGCCAACACTGCAGTGCTTGACCGAGGCGCTGGACACGTTTACAATGGCACCTCCTCCCTCGGGAAGTTCTTCGCCCGAACGTACCATTTGACTGCAGGCCGCACGAGTTACTGTGAAGGCACCCTGAAATGGAGCAGCAAAAAACGCCTGTGAACACAAGTGTCACACGCTTCCCTGCAAAATTATGTCAAACAAAAACAGCACATTTCATAACCGCGCTTTCATGAAGTCATGGTAATTCCATCGTGCTTTCTGTGGGCGTCACCGCAAAAAATGTATTTCAAAGAGAAACTTGTTCGGCAGCGGCTAGACAGACAGACAGACGGACGGACGGGGACGGACGGACGGACGGACGGACAGACAGACAGACAGACAGACAGACAGACAGACAGACAGACAGACAGACAGACAGACAGACAGACAGACAGACAGACAGACAGACAGACAGACAGACAGACAGACAGACAGACAGACAGACAGACAGACAGACAGACAGACAGACAGACAGACAGACAGACAGACAGACAGACAGACAGACAGACAGACAGACAGACAGACAGACAGACAGACAGACTGCGCGCTCTCGCACTACACCAGATTGGTCATGTCGGGACATGACATCGGCAGCCCGAGTCATGGCAGCAAGCTGCGATGTCGGGTCTGCAGACGTGCGCGAGATTGTGGCGTGAGGGTCACAGCACAGGCAGCATGCAGGGGACGTTCCACAATAGTGGAATAACAGCTCAGGGGATGACAGAGAGCGGGTCTGGAGGCGTCTGAGGAGGATCTGTTGAGAGTGCGTAAGAGAGGGGTGTGGAGGCTGGTAAGTGCGAAGGTCCAGACGAGGTATTTGCACGAGCTCTGCAAAGGCGTGCGCCCTCTCCTCGAGAATCTTGGATCGAGACTGTCCTGTGCCGGGCAAATCAAACCTCGGGCGAATTTATCGCCAGCCTTGCTTCCAGGGTTCCCAGAGTGAGCCGGCACCCACCAGAGCTCTACACTGCGTGGTAAATGCTGGCTAGGGGTGTTCAACAAGTGCCAGGCAGGGGTGTAAATCCTGCCGCTGGCAAAGTTGGACAGAGGTCGTAACCTCCACCTCTGAGTATAGCTTACGTAAAATATCTGCTTTTAACTGATATTAGCGGCATTGTGCGCTGCAGCGATGACGTCGTAAAATCTGCCATGTTATGCTCGCATGCGCCCTAAGGTTAAATCCAAAAACAAAGCTATCCTTCTTCAAAGAACTCCTCGATGTAAAACGAAGATTAGACATGGACACTTATTTTCGAGAGAGGATATTTTTAACTTTTCTTAATCTTCAGCGTGTAAACAAAATTTACAGTGCCTTCACTTAAAATAATAGCGTGGTGATCTCTTACGACAAAAATGACCAAGGAATGCCGGACCCTCTTTGAACTATGAGCTTTTGTGTTAAAACTTCGCTCGTCGTCACTAAGTTTCGGGATATGTTGCTTCTTTCATAAAAGGGTTATTAATTTATTTTTGGTGACGTTAGGAAAAGCCCACGAGTTACAGATCTTCAATGATTCATCAAAGAACAGCGAGACCTTCAAAGCTAGCTTGAATAACACGGAAAGCGTTGATTTTTAAAAATGATGTGGCTCCTCTTTCTGCTGACCTAATACATACCTAATTCCCACAAAAAAAAATAAAGAAAAATGTCTGGAGTGCACCCTACCGCCCATCATCCATTATTTGCACTATTTGCAATATTTGGGCACGCCCATTGAGAAACCTCACCCAGATTCTGCAGTTTACTTTGGCGGGGTTGGAGCCGCAGGGAACGCGCGGATAGGTGTCACCCTAAGCAGTTGCGAGCACCAATTAAAAAAAAATTGTTTGCAAACTACAAAGACTCCGTAGAGCTTTAAACACTTCTCCAACAGCGAAATGGCCACCTCTATTGACTGGTTTGTTTAGAATATGAACATGAAAATCAATCCAGAGTCCATTTAAACAGATGTTCCAAAGGAAACCACCACTAGAGGAGGAGGAAATAACTTTGTTAAGTCGCCCGCAGAAGGGAACCTTGACCTTGACAGCGGGTGGGCTTTTCTCAACTCTAGCGCGTGTTACTCCCGCGGTCGGTCACCCTGTGGGGCAACGTTCCGTCGGTTTCGCTCGGCCTTTGTCTTTCAAGAGCCGCCGAGACCTGCTGGACGGCCCAGGTTTGGATTTCGAGGTAAGAGCATTCCGCCGCAGCCACGAGTCGCGGCGGAATCGTTGTACTTGTCAAAGCTTCGTCGGGGAACTTGGTGCAATCCCATAGGATGTGCGTCAGGCTGGCCCTATCCCGCTTGCACACGCGGCACACATCACTCACGTATACCTTCGGGTACAGATGGTTCATTAACACTAGGGTGGGTAAAGAACCAGTTTGTAACTGTCTGAACAGCACCGCCTCCGCTGGGCTCAGCACCGTGTGCGGGGTTGGGAATGTCCTTCGAGCCAGGCGGTGAAACTGCGTAAGTTCATTGAATGTCGTCACGTGGCCCTTGGCACTGCACCACGTTGGACGGTCGGTTGCAGCGGCGCGGTTGGTTAGCGCTCGCGCCACTGCGTGTGCCGTCTCGTTGTGGTTATCGTGCTTCCCCGGCACATCGTTGCCCGCATGCGCCGGGAACCACTTGATTTTAACACACCGATTCTCTCGTTGCAGGTCAGCGAAGCACTGAACGCGGACAACTTCACCATACACTTTTCCCTTGGCATAATTCCGCACTGCACTTCGCGAATCACACAACACCGTTTGTCACCCGGGTCGGCAATGGCCAAGGCAATGGCCACCTCTTCCGCTTGACACGCCTCTCGGACCCGTAAGCTCACCTCTGTTCTCGTGGCGCCTGACGACGCATCGATTACGGTAGTTACGAACGCCGCGCGGTTTCCCTTGTATTCTGCCGCATCCACGAACCTGGCGTGCTCGTCCTTGGCATGAAAGTCGATGAGGAACTTGGCCCTCGCCGCTCTTCTTTCCATATTAAACTCCGTGTTCATGTTTCTCGGGATGGGGTCTACCCGAATCCGGCGCCGGGTGCCGTCCGGGACAGGAACGTCGCTACTCGCCTTTTTCGCCCTGGGCTTGAAGCCAAAGTATTGAAGTATGCGCCTGCCGGGCTCGGTCATACAGGGTCGCTCCAGCTGGGCGGTCCGTTGCGTTTCTTCAAGTTCCTCAAGGGTATTGTGGACCCCAGGCTCAGGAGCTTGTTGGTGTTCGTACACTCGAATAGTCATAGCGCCGCCTTGTAAGCTCGGCGTATCAGGGTGTTGATCTTATTTTCTTTTCACACTGCATCCAGTTGTGCAAAGCTGCAACGTAGGTGACGTGGCTAACTACGAAGGAGTGCACAAGCCGAATCAAGCTTTCCTCCTTCATCCCGGCCTTGCGGTTGGCGACCCGTCTGATGAGACGTATTGCGTTGATAATCTTGGCTGTCAGGCGGGAAATGGTCTCGCGTTGCCCCGTCGCTTGTCGATAATCATGCCGAGCACCAGGATTTTGTCTACCTCCGGGATCACTTAGCCGTTCCTCGTCACTATCCTGATAGCCTAGTAGTCTCTCGGTTTGCTCTTGTTACGTCTAACGTACTTTGGTGGTAACACCAGCAATTCTGACTTGCCTGGTGAGCAGAGCAGACCGGATCCATTTAGCTGGTCTTCGATGGCATCGACGGCCTCCTGCAGCATGTTCTCGATGTGACCATCGCTGCATCCCGGAACCCACAGCGTGATGTCGGCGTAGATGGTGTGCCGAACCCCCTCGACTTGAGAGAGTCGCTTGGCCACCCTGATCATAAAGAGATTGAATAACTGCGAGATGACCGAGCCCTGGGGGGTCCCAACACTGCCGAACTTTTTCGGTTGGAGCCGTAGATCACCGGCGCATAGCTGTGTAGTCCGCCCCGTCAGAAAGTTCTTTATGTAATTGTATGCTCGTGCGCCCATGTTGAGTCTGGACACCTGGGCTAGGATCACAGAGTGCTTCACTTTGTCGAAGGCGCTCTGCAGGTCCAGCCCTAGGATGGCCTTGTTGTCTTTCGTTACGATTTCAGCGTCAATGATATCTTTCTTCAGCAGAATCATCGCGTCTTGGGTGCCGAGGGAACGCTGAAACCCGATGCCCGTGGTGGGATAAAGTCCCAACTCCTCCAGGTAGTCCTGCCACCTACACATGAGGACGTGCTCCAACACCTTGCCCACGCAAGACGTGAGCGAGATGGGCCGTAGGGGTTCCGTGTAAGCGGGTTGCCTGGTTTGGGAAAGAGGATGGCTTTGGCAGTCTTCCACTGCTGGGGCAGTGACCCCGCCCTCCAGCACTTGTTGTAATAACCGGTAAGGTTCTTGATGGCTACATCGCTGAGGTTCTTAAGTGCTCTGTTGGAGATGTGATCCGGGCCGACTGCTGACCTGCTGTTTAGTTCGTGCAGGGCCGCTCGCACCTCCTCGACGCTGATGTCGCGGTCGAGCTTCTCGTTCGCTTGACCGCAGTAGTCGGGATGCATTTCCCTGTGTGTAACCGGATGGATGGATGGATGAAAAACTTTATTGGGTCCTGCAAGTAGTGATAAGTAACCACTAAGCGGGTCGCTCCCACGTCGGGACCGGAAGACCAAGCCTCACGGCCACGTCGTGAGCCTGCTGGACAGCCCAGAATTGTTCATCCAGTTCCGGGCTGTGAAGTACAGCCTGCCACTTGGACGCGTCCTTGATCGCTGAGTCTTCAAATCTTGCGCAAGACCAGAACATGTGTTCGAGCGTGGCTAAATCACCAAAATCCTGGCAATAAGGCTCCGTATACGTCTCAGGATAAAACATGTTCAACCTCCGTGGGCAAGGATAAGTACCAGTCTGTAGTAAGCGTAATATAAGTGCCTTAGCCCTGTTTAGTTTAGGATGCGGCAAACCATAAACCCTGTGATTAAGAAGGTAACACTTCGTGATCTCATTGTATGGGGAAGGGGAGTCTCTGTTCTCGGGGAGTATCGCCACGCCGTGGCGCGGGGCAGAGCGGAGGGTAAGATCTCGCGCTGCCTCATGAGCGGACTCATTGAGATTAGGGTGGGCTCCCTCAATCATTCCAAGGTGGGCAGGAAACCAACATAAGTAGTGTTGAGAGATCTCACAGGTCTGCATAATCTTAAAAGCAACCTTAGCCACCAAGCCCTTCTCAAAGGCCCTAACGGCCGACTTTGAATCACTTTATACAAAAGGCCTGCGCCTGTCAACCAGGGCGAGCGCAATAGCCGCTTGCTCCGCGACCTCTGGCCTATCAGTCCGAACGGTAGCAGCGTTAACGACACTGCCCTCATTGTCCACAACAACTACGGTAAATACCTTCCTCTCCTCGTTAAATGAAGCATCGACGAAGCCAACCTTCTGATTCTCATCGCGAATGAGTCTCAGCAAATAAGCCCCCCGGGCCTTTCTTCTACCGGGAGGTACTTGTTATCTATGCGTCTGATTACTTCGGGTTCCCCATTTTCCTTGACTGCTCTGTAAATGATCTTTACGAGGCGGTCAGGTTGGTAGGATTTCGTTTTAGTCTCGTCGAGCAGATGCCGCATTAAGTTCCAGGCCTTACCGCAATGCATTTGCCCGTCCGCGGCGCTACAGATTTCGTACCACTGTTGCGTGCAGAGCACCCGACAATCGGCTTCGATGGCGCGATTAAGTTCCCCCACTCTCTTCCTGAGGCGCCGATTTAGTCGTTGCTTCTTCCACCTATTTAGGATAGATTGCTTCGCTTCGATTAAGTGCGCCAGGTGGCTGTCAACCTTGTCGACCCGTTCATTCGTTTCTATGATCTTGGTCGCCTCCTTGATCTTCCCTGCGATGTGGGCTGACCATTCTTCTGTGTTCTCGATTTCCTCCACCTCCGTTAGTAATAGGCTGCGGAAGGCATCACAATCCGTAAAATTGTTTTCTGGTGTCCTTTGAGGCCTGGATCTCCTCCGGTATAATGACCTCTGCGATGTAGTGGTCGCTACCGAGCTCAGACCCCGTGTTGCGCCAGGAGATATTTCCCTTCTCGTTCTTCGCGAACGTGAGGTCCGGCGTCGTTTCCCTAGACACATAGTTCCCAATCCTCGTAGGATCAGTCAGGTCTGTGATGAGGGTGAAGCCGCGGTCTATTGTGTCTTGTAACAGGTCTCGCCCCTTTGCCAATTGCTTGTTATATCCCCATGCCGGATGCGCCGCGTTGAGGTTTCCGCAGACGACGAGCCTGTGTTTCCCCGCCACGGTGCTTGCTATGTGAAGAAGCGTCTTGAATTTCTGCTTCCAGTGTAAAAGGCTACTGTAGACGTTGCGCAGAAAGGCGATGTTTTTTCGATTCTTGCCCGTAATGACCTCGATGAGAGTATATTCAATTATACTATTGTGCAAATCGTGCTCAATGAAGGTGAGACCCTTGCGAACCAATGTGCATATCCCTCTACCGCCGCTGACATTCGGAGACTTGGCGTACACCCGGTGACCGGGTAGCGATGCCGCATCAGTGCGAGTCTCTTGTATCATGATTATATCAGGCTTGCGTGCTACTTCTGTTATGTGTTGCTGCAAGACTGCCTTCTTGCTAGCGAAATCATTACAGTTCCAGTGCCAGGTCACGAGACCCTTCACTGCTGTAGTTATGGCTGTTGCTGGAGCGGCCATGATTGTTGCTGATTGTACTGCTGCGTTATTTGCTGTATTGCGTTCGTTAACTGCTGACGCGTCTGTTCGATAGCGGCGAACGTGTCGTTAATCATCTTGGCGAAGGTTGCTTTAATATAATCTTCGAGCTCGTCGAGGTATTCCTCAATTTGGTCAACCTTGTCTTTCAGGTTGTCCACCACGTCGTTAGGCTTGCGCTCCTTCGGATTCTCGATCGCCCGTCTTTTCGGTGCCGGTTCCTTTTCTGCGGATGTTGGTGGTAGAACACTGCTGATGCTGAATGTGGGGTGTGGGGCTTGGGGCGTTTCGTTACTGCCGAAAAGGGTCGTCAGAAGGCTCTTGATTTCTGCGATCTGGTTTGCTATCTTGCTGATAGTAGCCTCTTGCCTACTCACTTTCGTCTCGAGTTCGTTGTTTTTGCGCCGGAGTGCCTCGTTGGCTTCCTTCAACGTCCTCATCGCCTCGTCTTCTCTCGTTTTGGTGTTGTTGTCGTCGGCGTTCTTTGTGGTGCTAATGATCTTGGTGGTTGCGGTGGTATTGGAGGTGGTGGTGTTGGTACCACCTTGTGCTTTCTTGGCATCGCGTCTTGCTACATCGGCCGAGCTCACGCGGTCACGTGACTGTGATCGCTTACGGCTAAGGCTACGCTGTCCATTCTCGGTGGCTCTGCGCTTGAGACGAACGGGCGGCGACCAGCTGGGCTGGCAGGTGTTGCGGTTGTTGGCATCAGCGGTGGAAATTCCTCAGCTCTGAGGGACGCCGTTGTTGCTGCTGCGCTTGTTGTTCGGCCATCTTGCGTTCCCATTTCCTCTTTACGTATGGGGTCTTGTACCTATTCTTACAAACCTTGCAACCGGTGAGATGTGGCCCTCCGCACAATTTGCAAGTGGGGGTGCATCTATGATCTTCCTTGGGGTCAATGGCCCCGCAAGCAAAGCAAGCCTTCACATGAGGGTTTGGACAAACGTCGCCGTGGTGGCCCACCCTTCCGCACTGCTTGCATACATCGAATTGTTTTCAGTATAGACTGCACCTGGTGAGAACGGGACCATAGCACACGTAATTCGGGACCTTCAGGCCCTTGAAAGCCACTATGACTGTAGTCGAGCGACCAATCCTCTTCGCGCCGAGTGCCAAGGGATTTCTCGAGTTAACAATATTTCGGTCGATTGCGGCCAGGGAATCCTCTACTGGAATACCTCTAATAACGCCTTTAACGGTGCCCTATGGCGCAGTTTGATATGCGTCAACCACATGTTCCTTGCCACCAATACAGATCGATTTTATCTCAGCGTAACGTGAAGCACGTATATCATTGGGCGTACTCACCACCATAATGTTTTGTTGCAAGTTGGGGCAGAAAGTATCCGCTGCCCTGTCCTCCCTTGATACGTTCGCCGCCATCATGATGGCCGATACCACGGTGGCGGTCTGAGGTTGAGGTTGAGGTGTTGAATGCTACAGGTGGGGTTAGCCTTGCTTTGTCTGCCGGCAATTGCTCCACCGCAGCGTACCTTCGATATTAACAATGCCGCATCTACCCCGCTAAGCGCACATTCTCTTATAATAGCACACATTCTCTCCCGCAGTCGGCATCTATGCACACAATCAACACACACAGTTCACATCACAGTGCACTCCAGAAGTCACCATCTGTGCACATATTCAGTCACAGTAGAACATAGGCCATTGTAGTGCCACACTCCATACACACATTCACTCACAGTATAAAGTAGTCCACTCCGGAAGACACCATCTACGCACACATTCAATCACAGTAGGCTATAGTCCGTTCCTGCTGTCACCATTTAAAAACAAGATCCGTGTTCTGCAGAAATGTTAAAAGAAGGCGTGCAGCCTCCCTTCTGCATGTTTGGTTTCCACTCAGGTAGAAAATGTCCTGCACTGTGCTGTGACGGGTTCCTGTCTTCTTGAAGGAAGCGAACATCACATGCCTTTCCGCGTTGTACTCTGGGCAGTACATAATATAATGTTCGATATCCCCGCACACACCACATAAAGAGCAGAGCGGAGACGATGCTATGCCGGTCTTATGCATCCATGCAGGAGTGCGAGCAGAGGCCGTGCGAATTCGATGTAGAAGGGTCGCCTGAGATCTTCTCAGTCCCTTGGTCACACATGGCTTGTGGGACGCACTCCACAGGGTACTGAAGTGATCGAGCACCGTTTTCCTGCAGAGACTTTTCCCATCTTGAGGTACTTTTTTTGATGGAATCCTTGAGAGAGCTTTATGGGCGAGACTGTCTGCCACCTCATTACCGTTGACTCCTATGTGAGAGGACACCCACTGGAAATGTAGAGTAAAGCCTCTGCTGTGCAGATTCTGCACCAAGCGCAGAGAGCTTAGAGACAAGGCGTCAGTAGGGAATCCGCGCTCTAACCTCTGAAGGGCAAATTTTGAATCAGTTAGGATGACAACAGGTTGAGCCGGACAAGACCCTAACTTCCGTAAAGCCGCCTCAATAGCAACACTTTCAGCCGTTGTGGAGGATACGACAGCAGTACAGCGTACGGTCCACTTACAGTCCAATGAAGGAATGTAAAAAGCCGCTGCGCTAGCTTGTTTGACCTTGTCCACAGAAACATCCGTGAAAATTTGAAGATGGCAGGTATACTCTGTTTCCAAGTATTCCAGTACAAGCGAACGCGTTGCTGCCAAAGGAGAGCTGCGCTTTTCGCTCACATGGGGAATTGTGACCTTACAGTCGAGGGTCGGAAAAGACCAGGGGGGTTTCAACCGTTTCCTTTGCCTTCAGACATTAATGCCTAAAGAACTAAGAGTATTGAGTACCAAGTAAGCCTTCGACTCATATCTCTTGCAGAGCCGCTGGAGAAGGGATCGCCCAGCTACCGTCTCTCCTAAGCGGTCAAGATGCATTAATAGTCTCTGAGAAGCGATAAGGCTAAGAGGTTTCGATAGGGACTCATGAAGTACTGACTCATGAAGTACTCATGATGTACTGGTGGCGGTCTGAGTCCTCGCGATGTTAAGGCCTCCTCGAGGCCGCAATATCACCTTGGTCTCCTCTCTCGGTAGAGCGTCCGGCATCCTTGCTGCCCTCGTCACCGAAGTTTTCACGGTCCTCGCGAAGTTCTTCGTCACAGGCCTTGATTGGCGAGCAATCTCCTCGCCGACCAAGGTCTTTATACGCCGGCCTACGTGCGACCAGACTGCAACGTTGGTGAACTCCTCGAAAGAAATTACTTCCTCTTGTACTTCAACACACATCCGGGTAACTCCGGAGTTCGCCGGGTCCTGAACAATGGACGTCTACATCTCGGTGGACATGTTTGTACAGCCGCCGCCTGAAGACGCCGCCATTCCCTCGCCGAGGTTAGGCCTGGCTATGGGCAGTTCCAAGCTGGTCGATTAGGCCTAGTGGAACGGCGCCGACTTCCACAGAAATTGTCGAAAAACCGTACCTTTTGGTAGCCACCGGTACCGGTTGATAACACGCACCTTCACGGACACAGTGGTAACAGTTATACCATGGTAACAAATGATTAGCACTGCAAGATTGGTCATAAAAGCCGGAGCCGATGTCTCCGTTTTGCTGCCATTTCTTCTTCATCGTCTTCCCTCCACCACCACTAGAAATAGTTTTGAGCCTGGCTACGTTTTAAGGTGCGGATTTTTTCCTGGTATATTATCGCACCACCGCGTTTGACTCCGCACTTCCAACAGCAGACATCTTTGCTGCAGACATCCTTCCCAAGCACGTCCGTGCCACTGCCATAATTTTGAACAAGCACTCTCGAAGTGCAATCCAAGTACATCTCGAAATATTCCCGAGTATATATTCAGAGGCACACAGCTTAAAGTTATCTTACACTGCACATCTACACTGCGAGAAACCCCTCCACTTTTAGGGGCTGCATCTAGGCACTGCTAAATGACACCCTTTCCACTTCAAGCTGTTGGTCGAACTGAGCTCGCCGTGCCAACTGATGGCCGTCTTGGTAAATTTAGCACAGGTAATGTGTTAATTAACTTGGCGAAATTGGTATCCTGCACCGGTAAAGCACCAAATTTTCTTCAAGTCTGCATAGTTGGGACCACTAATGATTTATGAGCGACAAACTGGCACTAATTTTTTTTTGCAGGCCTGTGAATACGCTAATCTGAACCTAAAATCTGAAGATTACGTTCTTAGAGGTCGTGTTTTTTCATAAAACACTTCGCAGCGCTCAAGGCACTAGCGAAAAAAGTAGCGTCTAAAAGCTTGTACTCTTTCTGGTTCTTTACAAGAAGCCGCGTTTCTTACGCATGTAATTTTGTCGCACTTCCGTGCACTGTTCTTCGTGGAATATGACTAGTTTCCAAAGTCTCCAGGACACATGTCAAGAACCGAAATATATGCTGCACTACGGCCCAATTTATCCACAAACACATACTCAACAGCAAGCTTAATAGCTGCCAGCTATATATGAGCTTCACATACTGTATCAAAAGACACGATATATTTCGTATCAGACGTGCTCATGCATAACCACTTGTGGAATCTTCCCCTCTTTATTACCATCGGTGTTCTTGAAGAAGGCGATAATAATATTACAAATTGCGTTGTAAAAATTTCTGCTTTAATAAAAATTTGAAAGCTGCACCGTTTTTTTCTCAAGAACAAAAATAGCCATGATTTTTCTGTGATGGCTAAAGGGTTATTATAATTTTTGTGTCCAAGCAACACAGTCGGCTACAAAGAAGGGGTTCTTGTGCGTTCACCGTAATATTTTACCAACGTTTATATCCATAAGCAAAACAGCAATCCTGTGTACACGGCTGGTTGTGCATTTTACCCCTCGTGACGCGAGCAGTGACCATCTCTTGACCCGGGAAAATATGGAAAGCCCCGTCTCTGAAATTTCACCTTTAAGTTAAACCTGATGACTTCATCGAAAAGTTCATCGGTACAACCAACAATAGGTGACAAGCCAGCTATTCCGGCTGAGTTGACCACGATGTTGACGGGCTGGGGGAACATATCGCGGATGTTGCTGAAGAGTTCTTCCACGGATGGCGTCTCTCCAACGTCAACCTGCATGCCACAGTGTTTCGCGTCGCCTGCGAAGAGATAAGCAATGGCATCAATACCAATACAAACAAGCGTGTATGAAATCTCCAAGGTTTTTCTGTTAACCCGAACACGTGAAAAAATGTAGAGCCAAATCTAAAGCGCTGATGCTGCATCGAATGTGCAGAAGTTCTATGAACAGGAAACGCGTTTGCAAGAGCATGTCATGCCACTCAAGACATCGAATAGATTTCACGGGCTAGTGCCGCAAGACAATGCCGCAGGGGTGTGCCGCAGGACAGTATTTTACGGTCATTTTTCTTAACATGTATATTGCAAAAATTTTCCCACTCCCTCTATTTATCATATATGCCGACGACACGAGCATCTTCGAAGCAGGGGAAGATATTGAAGAATTATGCGACTCCACAGAACCCACAGCACCTGGTATGGAAGAATGAACTGAAAAAATGCCTTACGGTCAATGTATCCAACATTAAATGCATTCAGTTAAGAGCAAAGAGCACAAATATAGCTGCAGACAAAAACCTGCATACCTCATGGTCTATTGCAATCTAAACTTTTTCTAATTTTAAAATTTTAGCAATTCTTTTTCACGAAACTTTATCCTGGTATCACCATAACAACCATATCGCGAGTAACCTCCGTCAATTTATCGGCCTCACATATCGCAACCGCAATATTCTGCCATGGAAGGTTATAGGTTATGGTCATCATTTATAACACTCTGACAGTTGGTCTGGGCGCCTATATTGATGGAAAAACATAGAAAAGCTCCGCATACTACAAAAAAAAAAGATTCTTCGCGCAGTGGAAAATGCACGTATTCGTCTTCAGTCACGTGAAATATTTTTCAAATATTACGAGATGCCTATCATGATGATATATTGTAAACAATGGGCCTGACCTTCTTCATTCCTCTCTATTAATCATCTGCCCCGTCATCTACGCCGCAGCGCCAGTACTGGGGGTGGCAATAAAGCCTGCTCCCGGCGTTGTCAAGCTCACCTGTGGTGGAAGTGGTTCTTTGTCTCTCTGGCCTCTTCCTAGCCCATTGAAGGTCCGTTCCTGTCTCCGTCTGGTCGGTCCACCTACCCCAATGAAGCACTTCGACTCAAGTCACTAAACAGTCCCTCGGCCGCCACAAGCATGTTTCCTCTCAGCCCCGATTCTTCTGCCTAGAGCCTGGGACCCACTGGAACCCTAGCTCATAGGATAACCTTGCCGGCCTTGCCGTCTTGGACGGTCAGAACTCGCCAGCATGACCCTCCTGTTTTCGTAGGCCTGCGTGGCAACGAGGTTCTAGGCTGGCTGAACACTATGAGCGCGTAAGTGCTTTCAATCTGGAATATTTCAGTGAATCTCATCCACGTCTCATTTTATTAATCTGATGTGGCCAAGACTTGGTTTCTCATCTATGAAGGTGCTATTCCCAACTGACCCTACTTCTCGTCGCAGATTCGCTAGATCTTTGGCACCGTCGGCCGCTGCCCCTACCGTCTACAAAAAAAAATGTATACTCGAGTTTAGCTTCGAGGAGAGTATTACAAATCCTACATTGAGGATATGCTTTCTCTTTGCCGCCGTGTGAACAGGGCCATGCTTGAAGCCGACTGCGTTTGCTATAATTTGAAAGGAATTGGCTCGTTCTCACGCACTGCTCTAGCCACCCAGTACCCTTCCTCAAGACAGGACATTCGAAAGACCCGCCAGCGTCTTGACAACTTAGCTGCAGTGGAAACGGCTTCAAGAAACGTGGCATTCTCGCCCCTTTACTGATGCAGACTTGCGCACAATAATTCGTTCTATAATCCGTGAAGAAGTCGATGGCGCCATTTCATCGTCTGCCGCCAGTTTCCCTCTTCCTCTTCCTGATTACAGCTTAAAAGACATGATCAAGGATGGACTGGCCTCCTTCAGGCGCCCGATTAATCGAGAGCCTACTGTCTATCGCTGCGCCCCGACGTGTGCTGAAGTTGCTGCGACACCACCGTCATCTTACCTACCATCCCGTTCTGACCCTGTACAGCACAACCTCGCCGCGATTTCTTCAGGACCTTCCACCGCTGCTTATCCTCCTGTGAGGCGTCCCCGTCTTGACCGTCCGGTTTGTTTTTAGTGCAGAATATTTGCCTATGAGTCCCGTGTGTGTCGATGGCGAATGCGTGACATGCTTGCTGGTTACAGTGATCGCCGACACGTCGACATGCACCCAGAGTTTCCGTACCGCCCGAACTACGACTATCCCGATCACTGCGCTCCCCATCCCGCAGCCTCCTTCTGATCAAGCCGCATCGCGCCGCCTCTCCCTGTCAACCTTTCCGTCGCTCTTGATCGCCTCTTCACGCACTTTCTCAGCCCTCGGACCACCGGCCGGGAAACTGAAGTGTGCAGTTTGAGGTGGTAGCACTGCACCACGACCTCATCCTGCAAGTGCTCCTCCAGCCCGTCCAACGTGTTGGTCGTAGAAGTTGAAGGGACTCTTGTGGAAGCACTAATTGATACCGGCACCGCCCTCTCCGCCATTCGATCCGACCTGTGGTTACTTATGAAGAAAGTCCGTGCAACCTACTTCGGTCCGCGTTTACGTGCTGAATGAGGCTCCGATCCGTACCTCCGGACAATGTACCGCTCAAATCATTATCAACGACTACCGCCATCACACCGAACTCGCAGTGCTTTCTTTCGGTGCTCAACACATTCTTGGCTGGGATTTCAGTTCATCAGCGTCCGCTGTGATTACGAACGGCGAACAATTCATTGACGTTGCTGAAACCGCATCTGTGACCTATCTGATAAGACGCCTCGCCGCTTGGTTATAGCCGCTGACCATGTCCTGCATCCTGGCAGCGACGATGTCATTCCAGTTTCCTCCGCCCACACTGGCGATGTAAGCACATTGGTTGGACCGTTCCCGCGCTTTCTGCCCCGAGGAAATTTTATTGTTACTTCGCTTCATCGTTTTTCATGCGGTTCATCGCTACCGGCCTCCTCGAACACTACGCCTAGCCAATTATTCTGCGCCAAGGGTCTAATGCAGCTTCAGTCACCAGCGCTCAGCCTATGCTTATTCTCTCGCTTTACAAAGCCGCGCCACCAGCTTCCTTCTCTGCTTCCTTTGGTGAGACACTTTCCGCTACCCTCCACACCAACCTCGCCTCCTACCAGGCACCAGCCTTGGCCGCCGTCTTGAAGAAGCATACCTCTTCCTTTGACATACATTCCGCAGTTTCGGGCCAAATATGTACAACCACCTATCGCATCGGAACTGACTGTTCTGAGCTCGTCTGTCGCCGCCCGTACCGAGTGTCTAGCTTCGAAAGACACATTATTCAGGCCAATGTGATTGGCATGCTGAATAGTCACATTATACTGTCACATAATGGTGACGGCAGTCGAAGCAGTGAGTAAGGACAGCAAAAGGTTCTGAAAGAAAACTACTTATTCGGGTTACCTGCGTCCTGAATGGACTTGATGACTCGGCTGCGGCGAAAGCAACAAGCATGCTCGGCGGTCGCCGAACGTAATGTCCGCCGGCCTCGGCCATCCTGTATTTAAAACTGACAGCGAACTTTCGCGATACGGCCTGCCAAGCTGCTTAACATTCTGCAACAACGTAGAAACTGCTCCGCCTGGATGCGATCAATCGAGATAAATCAGGTCGCGTCTTGCATCACAAATAAAGCGATAAAACCGTGTTGCGGCAGCTTTGAAGAATGAACACTGGAAAGATTCGCGGCACTACTCGAATATCAAAAAAATATATACCCGATGCTTTGAAACGAATAAGGCGGCAAGAAACAAATAAAGCGAATTAGGCAAAAATAGACACCGCGCGCCGAAAAACAGCGTCCATTAGCGCGAATAACAGGGCTTTAGACGGTCGACATGGAAAAGTTCTGGTCGTACGCGGCGTCGCTGGGATGCAGTCAATTCGTCAGGGACGACTTGATAGTCCAGTTGAGCTAGCCGACGAAGAACCTTGTACGGGTCGAAGTAGCGGCGCAAAGCTACTCATTCAATCCGCGGCTGTGAATGGGCGTCCAAACCCAGACTCGGCCTCTTGTATTCCGCGTTGCGTCTTCGTAGGCTGTAGCGTCTGGAGGCGGTTCGCTGCTGGTCTTTGATGCGTAATCGGGCAAGTCTTCGGGCTTGAGCTCTCAAGGTAGACAGCGACGTAGACGTTACATATTCTTCGGTAACGTTGGGCAGCAAGACGTCTGCGTGGTCGTGGCCTCCCTGCCGTGGAGGAGCCTAAAAAGCGTCATTTGGGTGTTCTCCTGCACTGCGGTGTTGCAGGGGAAGACAACGTAAGGCAGGATGATGTCCCAGGTGTTGTGTTCGGCATCGACATACATGGCGAGCATGTCAGCGGTGGTTTTGTTCAGGCGTCCCGTCAGTCCGTTGGTCTGTGGATGGCATGCAGTTGTGCTCCGGTGGCTTGTTTGGCTGCAACATAGGGTGGCTTGCGTCAGTTCTGCCTTGAACGCTGTTCCTCTGTTCGTGCTGAGCACATCGGGGCGCCGTGTCACAGAAGAATGCACTGTGCGAAAAACTTGGTGTCTCTACCCCTGTTCCGTTCGGTAGTGCCATTACTTCGGCGTAGTGGGTAAATTATTCGATCGCTATGTCGATCAACAAATTTCCGGACGCTGACTTCGGGAAAGGGCTAAGCACGTCAACGCCAATATGCTGTACAGGTTTTGAGGGGGCTTAGTAGGGTACGGAAATTCTGCTAGTCGGGCGGGAGGAGTCTGTCGTCGAGGACATTCTCAATAGGTTTTCACTCATGTGCGACAATGGCGGACAGTCGGAGCCAGAAATACTTGCCTTGAATGCAGGGGAGGGCGTGAGAAAACGCTAGATGTGCTGCTGTCGGCTCGTCGTGCGAAACATGTACAACTTTTTCGCGGAGACTTGCAGCTAAAGAAAGGAGGTAGGCTGTTTTCTTCGCTGCGAAGTTCTTCACGAGGACATAATTCTGAACACAGAAGGAAGACAGTCCTCGCTTGAACGAGGCGGGGCGTGAGAAACCTTGCCCTCCATGTACTCGATGAGGCGTTTTAGGTCGGGGTTCGAGCGTTGCTGCTGTGCAAAAGAACTGGGGCTGATCGGTTCTGGGAAGGCGTCTTCTTCGTCGTCCGGCGGCGGTGCATATTCAGGTGTTCGTGAGTCGTGACACGCAAACGGCGTCACAGTGCTTGCGTGCGGACTGGTAAACGACGGTGATGTCAAACTCCTGCAGCCACAGGCTCCACCGAGCGAGGCGACCTGAAGAAGCCGTTAACTGGCAAGCCAGCACAGTGCGTGGTGATCGCTGACGCCCTTTAACGGTTGTCCGTAGAGGTAAAGACGGAATTCTGACGTAGCCCAGATCATGGCAAGGCACTCCTTCTCAGTTATCGAATAGTTAGCCTCGCCCTTGGAAGGAGAACGGCTAGAGTATCCAGATACCTTCTCCGGTCCGTCGTTTTTCTGAAAGAGTACGATGCCTAGCCGCAGGTTGCTTCTGTCGGTATGAACTTTAATTTCGGCGATTTCATCAAAATGCGAGAGGATCGGTGGGGACTGTAAACAACGCTGAAGTTCCTTGAACGCTTCTAATTTCTGCGCTTCAGAATTAAATGCCATGCCTAAATTTGTCAGTTGGCTTAGAGGCTCGGTGATGCAAGAATCGTCTCGAAAAATCGCCGGTATTCCGCGCACAGCAGCAAGAATCTGCGCATTACTTTTTTAGCGGCCGGCGTTGGAAACAGTCCAAAGGAAAAGGACGCCTTCCTCCTTCTCACCGCCCTCCGCCCCCTTCACTATTTAAACCTCGCTAATGGTGAGCACTTGTCTAGTTGAAGACGAGTCCTTGAGGAAACGTTGGCAAGCACGCTGAGCAGCTGCAACGAGAACGCCGAGGCTTCCTGCGCATGTTGCAGCCTGCGAGCCCTCACTGTCTACAAGCGAAGAGAACAGCGCGCGAGCGGCACTTAGAAAGCACAACTCGAGGCAGTGGTAGAAAATGTCTTTGCGCGGAAGGTTGGCCTTAGTGACTGGTGGCAGCAGCGGCATCGGTGAGGCCGTCTGTCGCACCCTAGCCGCCCAGGGTGCCACAGTGGTGGTCGCTAGCAGGCGCATTGACGCAGCCAGAGAAGGGGCGCAGTCCCTTCCAGGTGAGTATGCACGAAAGAATTTGTGTTTCAATTTTCTCACATTACTGCCTCTAAGAGTTTCCAAGTGACGGCCTTCTTAAGTTATAAAAGCCATTTTCTACACCAGAAATCAGAGGCTTCGTCTATGATGTCTTTCATTCTGTCTTGGAAGTGTCACGCGCAGAACAGGGAGCGGATCATCATGTCTGAGAACAACATGATCATCATCATTGTTGAAGGAGATGGTAACGCTTCACACCATTACTGTTGCCTCTGAAGGGATGGTGGGGATTGATCGGGCTTTGGTGCAGATGCAAACAGAAGGGAAATTCATCCAGACTTATATAAAATGGTCATAAATCAAACTGAATAATGTGGCAAACAGGATAAAGAAAGAAGTCGAGACGAAATTTGTTCAAGAACTCAGAAGTATATCTAGAGGTGGCGCGATAGATGCGAAGTGGCGGATGAAGTGTCGGTTGTAGGATGCCAGTCTAAAGATACTGAGAAGCTCTTTGGAACTAGACAGACGTAGGAAATGCAAAGGAACCGCAATTTTATCGGGTTCAGGCCGTATGCAATCTTTGCTGACGAAGTGGCCAATCACTTTAATTGATATTTTATTTTATTTTATTTAGTACATACTGCAGACCCTTTTCAGGGTCCAAGCAGGACAGGCATATATTCTTAAAACCCAAAAGATACAGAACACAATGAAAAGAAATATACATAAAAATGAGGAGACAAATTTTGCAAAATATTACGATGTCATAACATGGTTCCAATCGGATATTGTCCGCGGAAAAAACGAATATTTAAAACAGTCAGTTTTCGCAAAATACGGTGTCAATGAGTGAATGTGATGATGTCGGGTATAACGTGTGGTTAAGGGGGATATGTACTGTGAAGGATCCAAAGCAAACTTATGGTTAAGTAAAGAATAAAGAAACTCAAGGCGATATTTTCCTCTTCGCGTTTCAAGTGTTTCAATATTGTTAGCCGCCATGAGGTCAGTGGGGGAGTCGGTGATTTTAAATTTGGAATAGATAAACCTAACAGCTTTTCTTTGAACCCTTTCTAATTTATATATGTTAAGTTTAGTGAATGGGTCCCAAACAACCGAAGCATACTCAAGCTTTGGCCTGATGTAAGCGTTATACGTTAGCAGTTTTACGTGAGAAGGTGAATTTCTTAGTTTATGCCTCAGAAAACAAAGTTTTTTAAATGCAGAGGAGCATATGTTATCTAT
The DNA here is from genome assembly GCF_052857255.1 of Amblyomma americanum. NCBI lineage: Eukaryota > Metazoa > Arthropoda > Arachnida > Ixodida > Ixodidae > Amblyomma > Amblyomma americanum. Next base: position 113,372,130 of record NC_135500.1, on the reverse strand, counting down.
ATGTGAGTTCCAGGAAAGGCTGCTTGTGATTGTTACACCTAGATATTTGTAGCTATTAACCTGCTTTAGTGTTGATGATCCGAGTGTTTACACGTGGTTAATTGGGTTCTTTTTATGTGTTATTTGCATCGAAACTGTTTTTTCAGTGTTAAGAACCATGGAAAACTCACTGCACCAATCAAGAACATTTCGAAGACACTGGTCAAGTTCGTTTTGATCGTTAGTACACGTAATTTGACGGAAAACGACACAATCATCAGCAAACAAGCGAATATGAGTTCCTGGAGTAACCACATTAACAATATCATTGATGTAAATCTGAAAAAGCAAAGGCCCCAAGACGCTTCCTTCGGGCACCCCAGAGGTGACTGGGAGACAACTGGAGCTGCACCCATCGACTGAAACAAATTGCACTCTATTCGTGAGGTAATCTTGAATCCAGGATATTAAAATGTCTGGAAGAATAATGTTTTTTAGTTTTTGAATGAGTTTTCCGTGGTGAACTTTATCAAATGCTTTGCTAAAATCCATAAATATGGTGTCTATTTGACCATTCATATCCAGTGTGTTAGGAAAAGTGTGTACTATTGTAACTAATTGTGTTATTGTAGAATAGCCCTTTCTAAACCCATGCTGAAAGTCGCTTAATATGGAGTGTTCTTCAAGAAATTTGTTAATATGTTTAGCAATAATATGTTCGAGCATTTTACAGCATGCGGTAGTTAAAGAAATAGGACGGTAATTTTGTAGTAATGTGCAGTCTCTTTTTTTAAAGATGGGAATAACTCGAGCAGTCTTCCATTCAACCGGACGTTTTGATGACAGCAGAGATTTTTTAAACAACACAAAAAGAAACTTCGCAATTATTTCGGCATACCGTCGCAAAAATACATTTGGTAAATTATCGGGACCAGAAGAAGTTTTAGGTTTCAGTTCTAAAAGCAAAGCAAATACACCAGGGAGGCTAACAAAGTCAACCTCCGATACAGGAAAATATGACGCGCTTTGTACAGTTTGAACACCTGCTTCAGAGAATACGCTGTGAAAAAAAGAATTAAAATGGCGTGCAATGCCAATCGGATCAGTCAATGTCTCTCCCTCCGCTGTTATTTTTGAGATATGTTTCTTGCTGTCACTCAGGAAGTTCCAAAATTTACTTGGGTCATTTTTAACAAAACTGGGTAACGTTGTGTTAAAGTACAAGTCTTTTGACTCACGAACCGCACGTTCAAGATTATTTTTAAGCGTTTCAATCTGACTTAACTGGTGTTTTTTTTTCTTAGATCTTTTTAGTTTTCGCTTCAGTTGAATAATCTTCCGCGTCATCCAAGGTGTGTTGTTTGTGAACTTTTTTGCGTTTATTTGGAACGAAGGCATTTAGACAATATTGACACATTTCGACGAATCGCTCCCACAGCTTGCAGACATCATCATTATCATCGAAGCTCGATAAACAAGTTTCCATATGTTCAATCACTGCGGCATCATCAGCCCTAGAATAATCCTTGAAACATCGTACTTGACTGGCTTTTTTGTTGTGGTATGGGGACTTAACTAAATCTATCGATACGCTTACGAGGTGATGGTCTGAAATGCCTGTTTCGACCGATACAGTATGCATAGAAAATTGACGGTTAGCAAAAACTAGGTCTAGTATAGAGGAAGATGTACCTTGTACACGAGTAGGTTGATTTACAATTTGAGCTAAATCATGAGTAAGCATGACATCAAACAGAACGTCTGCACTGCTCCCAGATTTAGCACCGCCTTGTAAGCGGTCCCAGCACACATCTGGCAGATTGAAGTCACCTATTAACAGTATTTTCTTTTTTGGAAATGAGACAGGTGATGTTGTAGCTTAATAAGATAGTCGGGTGTGGCATCTGGTGGCCTGTAGCAAGCATACAGGATGAAAGAATGACCCCAGCAAGAAATTTTTATGCAAAGGCATTCAAGGTCTGGAACATCATATACAAGGTCGCATTCTACAGAGTCTTTTAAGAGAATGGCTACGCCGCCACCCCTTGAGGTCCTGTCCTTGCGAACGACTTTATAATGAGGAGGAAATACCAGGTCATCTGCTAAGTTGTCATGTAACCAAGTTTCCGTCAGGACTGATATGTGTGGGTCGAACTCCAGCAGTTTAAGTTCAAGCGAGTCTTTCTTGTTTGCAACGCTGCGTGCGTTAATGTTAACTATTCTCAAGCTTTTTATACTAGATTGGCCCGTGTTACTATGGCAAGACAAGCTATCTGTCTTAGTGAAGAAAGAAGCTGAGGTATATGAACCACTCACTTTATCGGTGAGCGGTTTCGCAACTGCGTACAACTTCGCGTCACGGGCCGGCTTGCGCCGATACCGTCGTTTTTTTTGAACCTTCACTTCATCATTTTTTTCGTAGTCCCAAACGTAAGGAATATTATTGATATATAACTTATCAAACACCAAGGAAACCCTTTCTTTTTTATCTCGGTTCGGCTTCGCGCTATCCCATAGTTTTTTTCTTAGTTCACGAACGTTCTTTGAAAAGTCTTCGCCAATTGAATAATCTTTTCCCTTTAGTTTCTTTCCGTTCTTGAGTATCACAGTTTTATGCCTACTGTCTAAAAGTTTTAGGATTACAGGACGTGTTTTGTCAAATGCCGGTTTACCTAACCTATGTATCCGCTCAATAGGGATAGGGTCGAGTCCTAAAATATCATGAAAAATATCTTTGTTTACGGTTTCTTCAAGCGTTTCATTTGTTTCCTCTTCAGTTTGCAAAGCGACGTTTTTTAGCGTTGAGCTGTAGGACAGCCGGTTAAACCTTCATCCACGCGTTTAAGGTTGTCACAAAACGTCGACGAAAAGATGATGATGTCGTCCAGGTAAGAAATGCAAGTCTTTCATTTGAGACCCTAGACAACTGCATCAGTCATGCCCTCGGACGTAGCGGGAGGGTTGCACAACCAAAAAGGCATAACGTTGAATTCATACGACCCATCCGGGGAAGTGAAGGTTGTCTTTTCATTGACATTTCATGCATGGGGATGCCAGTAACCGGATTCCAGTTCGAGGCTGGAGGAAAATTCGGCTCCTGGTAGGCAATCAAGAGCATCGTCAATGCGAGGAAGGGGGTATACACCCTTGCGAGTTAACTTGTTAAGAGCACGATAATCGATTCACAAACGTACGGAACTATCCTACTGCACTAACACGTCTGGTGACGACCAAGGATTCGATGAAGGGCGTATTGCCGCTACTCTTCGTAATGTTTACTTGTTCATCCTTCAAGGCTGCCGGCACGCCGCTTTATCGCTTTGGTTGTGATTGGAGACGCGACCAGATTTATCTCGATCGATCACATCCAGGCGGAAGCGATTCTATGCTGTTCCGAAGTGTTGTAGTAACTTTTCGGGCCGTATCTGGAAAGTTTGCTATCAGCTTTAAATTGAGGACGGCCGAAGGCGGCCAGCACTGTATTCGACGACTGCCGAGCACGATTGTTCGTTACTCCACCGCCGAGTCATTCCGGCCATTCTAGGCGCAGGTCAACCAAATAAACAGCTCTCTTTTATGAGAATTTTTGGCTGTCTTTCCCGACTGCCTCGACTGCCGTCACCACCACGTGACAACTGGTAGACGTGCTGTACTGTGAACCTGCACTGCTACCGAAGATGGAGGGCGACGCTGCATCATCAGCGCTCGTTCTTCAACAGCTCTGTGATGCACCTGTATTCATTGGACTAAATGAAGATGCTGAAGAATGGTTGCACAAATTTGAGCGGGTGGCGATATTGAACCAATGGGAAGACGATGGGAAACTACGGTACGTCTTTTTTGTCCCGAATGAACCTCCGAAATCCTGGTACGAGAATCACGAGGCCTCACTGCGAACGTAGAAGGAATTTGGGAAAGAACTCGTGAAAACATTTAAAAGCATTGTTCGCAAAGAAAAGGCCGAATTACTGGTTGAGACGCGCATCCAACTGGCAGATGAGAACACCCTAGTGTACGGCGAAGAAATGAGCCGTCTGTTCCAACACGCTGACCCTGACATAACAGAGGATAAGGTGCTCGTCGACCACACGGTTTGCGTAGCCGGACCGCAGCTATTCAGAGGCTGTTCGCGCAAGGTCCCCCAGTCCCCGCAGGGGAAACTAAAGAAAGCAACCTTTGGAGATGAGGCTTCACACCAGCGAAACGACGGTCTTCCACAGACCACGCCGCGTGAAGACGCTGCACCCTCTACGCCGCATTAAGACGCTGCATCCGCTACACTGATGCCGCACACATTGACAACCTCGAACAGGACGCGAACCGCCTTCAAAACGATGCCGCCATCCAGAAAAGCTTCGACTACGCGCGCTAGACACGATTCAAACACGCGAAAAAGCCGTGACCCGACTCCGAGGACGACGTGTAATGTAAAAGCCAGGACATCTGACTTGGAAGTGACCATCGACGGCCGCAAAGTTACCGCTCTAGTCAATACGGGCGCCGATTATTCGGTGATGAATGAAACGTTCACCGCGCAACGTTCACCGCGTGAGGCTACCTCATTACGCCATAAGGGAGATGCAGAGCTCGAGTGAACGTCAAGGAACATACATATCCGGTGACCTTCGTAGTAATACAGCAATGTTCCCGCGACGTGATACTCGGCATCGATTTTTTTAATGAGTATCAGGCGATCTTAGACCTGCGTTAGAAGCTCATCACGCTTTCGACGGATGAAGCCATCTCTTCAACGACGACCCTAGAAAAGCTTTTTGCTCTTAGTGTTCCGAGTGAGCAAGTGATAGCCCCACAGCATTCAAGCGTCACGGTCACCGTAGGTGCAACTGATGCCAGGAGCATGGAAGCTCACATCGAAGGGAGCATGACTTTGCCTCTATAGAGCGAGGAATCGGCATTGCAAGAGGCGTTGCACATTTCCCCAATGAACAACCTGAAGTGCTGCTCACGAACGTCAGCGAAGAATAGCTTCACTTTAACAAATGAACGACGATTTCTTTCCTCGAGGAAATATCTGACGTATGAGACTACGTACGACGTACGAGCCCTCTCCGACCGATTCGCAGAAGATTCGCTTGACCAAGTGAGCTCACCCACTTTCGTCCTGAACCCAGCCCTGCCCCGGAACAGACAAGACCACATCCGCAATCTGCTCCGAAGCTACAGCGACTGCCTATCGTCATCTCCGACGGTCCGAGAAACGCCAATTGCCGAGCATAACATTTTAACCGATCAGCACGTCTGACCTGTCCACCTGAGCCCCTACCGTGTGTCGCCGCGAGAAAGACAAGCCATCCGAAATCAAGTGGAGGAAATTATTCGCGAAGACGTCATTCAGCCGTCGAAGAGTCTCTGGGTGGCACCGGCTGTTCTAATGAAGGAGAGCGAAGGCGTACTTCGATAATGGTTTCGAGTACCTCCGCTTAAGCTGCATAACGAATGAGTACGCCTACTTCTCCCAAGTATCGACTACACACTGGACCGACCGGCTCCGCAACACAAAGTACTTCTCATTGAGGGACCTCAAGAGTGGCTACTGGCAAATAAAGGTTGATGAAAGACATCGCGAGAAGACCGAATACATCACTCAGGATGGCACCTTCGAGTTCAAGGTGATGCCATTTGCTATCTTTTCTGCACCAGCGATGTTTCAGTGAGTAATGGATACAGTGTTAGCGAGCCTGAAGTGGAAAATTTGTCTAGTATATTTAGATGGCGTCGTTGTGCTCGCCACGAACTTTGAAGACTATATAAAAAGGCTTCGAACAGTTCTAGAGGCACTCAAGTCGTCTGGCCTAATCTTGAGAACAGAGAACTGCCGCTTTATTTGTGAAGAGCTGCTCTTTCTAGGGCACATCGTCAGCAAGGAGGGAGTGCGGCCAGATGCGCAGAAAACAGGTGCCTTTGCACTGTTTTCAACGCCGGCCGCTAAAAAAGTAATGCGCAGATTCTTGCTGCTGTGCGCGGAATACCGGCGATTTTTCAAGACGTTTCTTGCATCACCGAGCCTCTAAGCGAACTGACAAATGCAGGCATGACATTTAATTCTTAAGCGCAGAAATTAGAAGCCTTCAAGGAACTTCAGTGTTGTTTACCATCCCCACCGATCCTCTCGCATTTTGATGAAATCGCCGAAATTAAAGTTCATACCGACAGAAGCAACCTGCGGCTAGGCGTCGTACTCTTTCAGAAAAGCGACGGACCGGAGGAGGGATCTGGATATTCTAGCCGTTCTCCTTCCAAGGTCGAGGCTAACTATTCGATAACTGAGAAGGAGTGCCTTGCCATCATCTGGGCTACGTCGAAATTCCGCCCCTACCGGTACGGACGACCGTACAAGGCGGTCAGCAATTACCCCGCACTGTGCTGGCTTGCCAGTTTAAGGCCTCTTCTGACCGCCTTGCTCCATGGAGTCTATGCCTGAAGGAGTTAGACGTCACCGTCGTCTACAGGTGCGGACGCAAACACTCTGATGCCGATTGCCTGTCACAAGCCTCTGTAGATGCATCGGCGCTGGACTAGGATGAGGTCGCCTTCCTGGAACCCATCAGCTCCAGTTCTTTTGCACAGCAGCAATGCTCAATCCCTGACCTGAAACGCCTCATCGAGTACTTGGAAGGCAAGGTTTTTCACGCCCCGCCTTGTTCAAGCGAGGACTGTCTTCCTTCTGTGTACAGAATTATGTCCTCGTGAAGAACTTCGCTGCGAAGAAAACAACCCACCTCCTTTTTTTTAGCTGCAAGTCTCCGCGAAAAGGTTGTACAGGTTTCGCACGACGAGCCGACAGCAGCACATCTAGGGTTTTCCCGCGCCCTCCACTGCATTCAAGACAAGTATTTATGGCTCCGACTGTCCGCCGATGTCGCACGATTGAAAACCTATTGAGATTGTCTGTGACGAAAAACCCCTTCCACCCGACCAGTAAAACTTCTACACCCTAATAAACCCCCTCAAGACCTTTCCAGCAGGACGGCATTGACCTGCTTGGCGCTTTCCTGAAGTAAACGTCTGGAAATAAGTGGATCATCAAAGCGATCGACTACCTGATCCGCTACGCCGAAACAAAAGCACTACCCAACGGAACAGGGGCTGAAGTCGCCAAGATTTTCTTAAAGTGCATTCTCCTGCGACACGGCGCCCCGATGTGCTCATCAAGGACACAGGAACAACGTTCAAGGCGGAACTGACGCCAGCCATCCTACGGTACAGCAAAACAAGCCACAGGAGGACAAATGGATACCATCCGCAGATCAACGGTGTGACGGGATGCCTGAACAAACCATTGCTTAGAAGCTCGCCAAGTATGTCCACGCCGAACACAGGACCTGGGACGTGATCCTGTCTTGCATCATCTTGGCCTACGACGCCTCAGTTCTGGAGAACACCCAGATGAAGCCTTATAGTCTTTTCCCTGTCAGGAAGGCCAGGGCCGTGCTAGATGTCTTGCTGCCCAACGCTACTGAAGATAACTTCGACGTCGCTGCCTACCCTCAGCGCGCAGAAGCCCGAAGGCTTGCCCGATTACGCATCGAAGACCACCAGCGAACCGATGCCAGACGCTACAGCCTACGAAGACGCAACGATGAATACAAACCAGGAGACGGAGTCTTGGTTCGGAGCGTTTGCGCCGCTTTTCGGCCCGTACAAGGCTCTTCGTCGGCTAGGTGAACTGGACTGTGAAGGCCTCCCTGACGAAATAAATGGCTCCATCCCAGCGGTGCCGCTTACGGCCAGAACTTGCCCATGTCGTCCATCTAAAGCCATATTAAAAAGGAAGCTGCGTTTCCGCACGCGGTGTTAATTTTTGCGCAGTCTGCTTTATTTGTATCTAGCCACCTTATTCGTTTTAAAGCATCGGGTCTATGCTTCTCTGAGAGGGGAGTAATGCCGCGAATCTTTGTACTGTTTTTTTTTTCATTCTTCAAAGCTGCCGGCACGCCGCTTCATCGCTTTGTTTATGATGCAAGACGCGACTAGATTTATCTCGATTGATCGCTGCCAGGCGGAGCAGATTCTAAGTAGTAGCAGAATGTCGAAGTAACTTTGCAGGTCGCATCTCGAAAGTTAGTTATCTGCGTTAAAATGAGGATCGCCGAGGGCTGCGGGCATTATGTTCGGTAACCGCTGAGCACGCTTGTTGCTTTCGCCGGTGCCGAATCATTCATTTTATTCTGGGCACAGGTCCCCCAAGTAAGCAGTTTTCTTTCAGAATAACTTTGGCTGTCTTTCCTCCCTGCTTTGACTGCCGTCACCACTATGTGACAGAATAAAGTGATGATTCAGCATGTCAGTCGCATTGGCCTGAATAATATGGCGTTCGGAAGTAAACCCTAGGCACGGGCGTTAACGGCCGATCTCAGAACAGTCAGTTGCGATTTTATGGGTGGTGGTACATATTTGGCCCAAAACTGTGGAGTGTATGTCAAAGGAAGAGGCATGCTTCTTCAAGACGGCAGCCAAGGCTGGTGCCTGGTAGGAGGCGAGGTCGGTGTGGAGGGTAGCGGAAAGCGTCTCACCAAAGCAAGCAGAGAAGGAAGCTTGTTGTGCGGCTTTGTAAAGCGAGAGAATAAGCATAGACTGAGCGCTGGTGACTGAAGCTGCATTAGACCCTTGGCGCAGAAGAATAGGCTAGGCGTGGTGTTCGAGGAGGCCGGTAGCTATGAACCGCATGAAAAACGATGAAGCGAATTAACATTAATATTTCCTCGGGACAGAAAGCGCGGGGACGCTACAACCAATATGCTTTCATCGCCAGTGTGGGTGGGGAAAACTGGAATGACATCGTCGCTGCCAGGATGGAGGACATGGACAGCGGCTATAACCAAGCGGCGAGGCGTCCTATCAGATAGGTCCCAGATGGCGGTTTCAGCAACGTCAAGAAATTGTTGGCCGCTCGTAATGACAGCGGACGCTGATGAACAGAAATCCCAGCCAAGAATGAGTTGAGCACCGGAAGAAAGCACAGCGAGTTCGGTGTGATGGCGGTAGTCGTTGATCGGTACATTATCCGGAGGTATGGATCGGAGCCTCAGTCAGCACGTAAACGCGGACAGAAGTAGGTTGCCCGGACTTTCTTCATAAGTAAACACAGGTCGGATCGAATGGCGGAGAGGGCGGCGCCGGTATCAATTAGTGCTTCCACAAGAGTCCCTTCAACTTCTAAGACCAACACACTGGAACGGGCTGGAGGAGCACTTGCAGGATGAGGTCGTGGTGCAGTGTTACCTCGTAAAACTACACAATTCAGTTTTCCGGGCGGCGGTCCGAGGGCTGAGAATGTGCGTACGGGGGGCAGGTGGCGCGATGTACGGATGTTTGAGGCTTGATGAGGAGGAGGCGGCGGGGAAGGGGAGCAACGATGATCGGTATAGTCGTAGTTCGCGTGATACGGAAACTGTGGGTGCATATCGGCGTGTCGGGGATCAGTGTAACCAGCGTGCTTGTCACGCATTCGCCAGCGACAGACACGGGTCACATGGCTAGGAATTCTGCAATAGAAACCGACGAGGCGTTGTGGATGGGGACGCCACTCAAGAGGATGAGCAGCGGCGAGGTTTTGCTGCACAGGGTCAGTACGGTATGGTTGTAATTTTGACGGTGGTGTCCCAGCAACTTCAGCCCACGTCGGGGCGCAGCGACAGACAGGAGGCTCTTGATTAATCAGGCGCCTGAAGGAGTCCAGCTCATCCTTGATCATGTCACGCAAGCTGGAAGCAGGAGGAGAAAGTGGGAAACTGGCGGCATGTGATGAAATGGTGCCATTGAGTTCTTCACGTATTATAGAGCGAATGAGCGTGCGCAAGTCTGCATCAGTAAAGGGGTGAGAACCTCACGCTTTTTGAAGCGGTTTCCACTGCAGCTAGGTCATCAAGACACTGGCAGGTCTTTCGAATGTCCTGTCTTGTAATGGCAAGCATGGTTGCCTTCAGGCATGGCCATATTCACACCGCGACAAAAAACAAGCATGGCCTTTATGTAGGATGTGTAAGACTCTCCTTGAAGCTAAACTCGAGTATTAATTTTTTTTGTAGACGGCAGGGCCAGCGCAAACGGTGCCATGGATCTAGCGAATCTGCGACAAGTAGAGCCAATCGGGACTAGCGTCTTCATGGATGAGAAACCAAGTCATGTCCACACCAGACAAATAAAATGAGACGTTCATGAGCTTCACCGAAACGTCCCAACGATTGAAAGCACTTACGCGCTCATAGTGAGGCCGGTAACTTGACGGAGGATTCTCACGAGATGTTAAATGTGGTGAACCCAGGATAAAGTTTCACGAAAAATAAATGCAGTCGTTTTAAAATTATAAACAATTCGATTTGCGATAGACCTTGGTTATATTTTTTTTTTGCAGTTATATTTGTCCTCGTGTTTCTGAACAGAATGCATTTAGTGTTGAATACATTCACCGTAATTTTTTTCACTTTATTCCTAATCGCTAATCCACCGACTCGTTTGGTGTATTCGCTGTCTTGCTCATTGTTCAATATTGACAAATATTGGAGACTGCACGGAGTGCAGAAGGAAGACAGACATAATAGAGTCAAAACTGTTTGTTCGGCTTACTTATACCCACAAGAATCAGACATGGCAGCAGCAATAAAACTAACAGCACTCAACATGTAGCAGCACTGGTCTGGGTAGATCACTTTACAAAAATTCGAATACCTGTCGAGAATAAGACACGAAAACCCTTAAAACAATCTCCAAACATTGTAGAGCCATCTGCTTACGGCTACAAGCATGCGAGAGAACTCTGGTTTTGTTTCGCGTCAGAAAGTGATTAGCACGCGTGCCGATGGTTTCGATCACAGTACGCCCCAGACAAATCAAAGAAAACTTCACGCAGTTATTTCTTTAGGCACCAGCGCGATGCTTAATGGACTGTTTGCTGGTAGAATGGGGTATAAAGTGGTTGTGTGCTTGTGGCTTCTCTGCAATGGGCGGTCTGGAGCAGACTAATTTCCTCTTGTACTAACGTATTGAAGGCAAACACAAAGTAGGGCACTATTGCATTCCAGGTCAAGTGTTCAGCCTCGTATAGATGCCAAGCTCTCCTCCGGTAGTCTGATTGTACTGCTCCTTTGGGTTATTTATCTGTGAATACGGTGTGCCTTCCAGCTCTCCTTTGTGTCTGCACTGCAAAATGGCTTGCGCAGGCTCCGTCGTAAGCGGTGTTTACCTGTATTAAATGGGAACTCCCGGTCCGTCTTGATTCTAAAAAAAATGTGCTAATGGAGATTCCGCCTTTTCACTTACTCCTTCTCCTTACGAACGGAGAATCCGGAGATTTCTGTGGTAGTGCCTTTCGGCAAAGCTTTCGTTTCGGCTTAATGAGTTAAGTAGTCGGATGCTGCAACATCCACATGTGAACGAAATGTAGACGTCAGAAAAGAGAGAATTGAATCCGAGCCAATCATCTAGAAAGTATTCGTTGGTGGTACTACGATATTCAACAGTCTAGCTCACCTGGTCGGTTGAGATTTCCGTCTATGAAGTCTCGAGAGGTCCTAACGTAGTGTGCAACGCCTGCGGAGATCATTGGCTAGTGTTACTCGCCTTGAGTTCCCCGGAGTGTTTGTGTTTATCGAGGTGCCCTGCTAACGGCACATCACGTGAAATACGCCGAATTTCTTAACGAAGTCTTGTTGAAATAAAAAGTAAGTGGCCTTCTTTATAAGGAGAGAAGATTGTTTTCCATTCATAAATGAGTTGATGGCACGTATAGCACAACAAAAAAGTGTCTTCATGGCCACAGCTTTTCGCTGGTGTAATTGCAACTGCTCATGACAAAGATTCGACCTGGGAGTCCTCGCGTCCAGGGTTCTAATGTAGGGTGACCTCGCACTCTCGTAGCCGTATAGTCCACAGAAGGAGGCTTCCCGACGCCTCTTTTAGGTTGTAGGCCCGTACAGCGCGTCATGGTAGTTGACAACCTTCAACAGTCTCTGCTAACAGCAGGGGCAAAATTTCCATGTAGACCAAATAGCTCAAGGCGCTGCTTCTCGGTCTTCATATACATAGCGTGAGCATTTCATAGGCAGTGGCTCGCAAATTCCACGACTCGCTCTATTCCATTCTACATTCGGGCCAGTGCAGGGATAAAACACAATATAATTGCGTCAGTGTAGGCTTTATATTCAACGCATTCAGCGATGTGACCAAAGTAGGGTGGTGGTTTTAAGTAGAGCAGCTCCTGCGGACGTTGCCTCTATAGAGTGCAGAAACTGCGCGAGAACGGTTATTTCCTACAGGTTACGGCCTGCTCTCGGCTTGCTAGCGCAGCTACAAAAGACCAAAAGCTCCCCCTAGGCGAAGTGGTAGTTGTACGGCTTCAGGATGAGTCCCGAAGGATTGACTGCATCGATCACTGCAGCAAGGAACCATAGGTTATCTTCGACGTTTTCGGTGAAGGCCATGTGGCCATCATGAAAAACAATCCAAGTATGCCTTTTTAGACCCAGCCGCAAAATAAAATGTCTGTAAGAACCCTGGATCAAACTGGTCGAAAGAACCCAAAAGAGATTACGTTCAGCACGCACCATGAATCCCGCGTCATGAATAACCTCTTCTCTCGATCTCTTTAGTCGAGTTTGATCAGCTAGAAGCCATGCTTGAGATCCATCGACAAAAACTACCTCACAATGCACGGTCTGTTCATAACACTTACCCAGAGAACAATGCAAGCACACGCAGGTATGCTAGTTCGCCAAACAGCCCTATGCCCTTCTTAAAACATCCTAGCCGCGCTTTGGTTTGGGTCCCCCACTTCACTTTCCAGTAAATACCGCCGGCAGAAGAGAAGAGGAGATGAAATGAGGCCACCCCTCAAAATAAGGCAGAATGTACGATGAGAAGAGGACGAAAATGAAGAGGACAGAGTGCTCTTTCACTCATAAAAACTGGTCTCTTGTAGCAATAATAATAAACGACTCTGATGTTTAGCAATATTAGCAAGCCCAGTTTGTAAGCAGATACCTTCTCATTTACAGTTCATTCACGAGCAGCATAGCATCAATTGCATAAGCATTTGTTTTTGTCGTGAGATGTGAACTCTACTTACACAGTAACAGTGGATTCTGTGAAATAGAGGTGGCCTGAGCCTTCCTAGTTCGGACAGTGTGTTTTTCCTGTGTTTGGTCTATTATGATGGGATCGAAGTCACATATACAGCTCTAACTTTTCTATTCCAACTTTCTGGTTTAGAATACACAGACTACGAGTTGTATCTGCGCAGGTGACGGCAAACACTGTGCGATTCAAGTTGACGTCGGTGATTCGTCGTCTGTGGACGAGCTTTTCCGCACCATCCGCGCAATGTTCCCGCAGCCTGTCAGCATTGTTGTCAATTCCGCTGGGATAACTGGCTACTCGCCTATAGTTAACTGCACTGACGACATGTTCGACGAACTCATCAGGGTACACTTGAAGGTAAGCTGGAATTTGTAAGGAATTCTTCGAGATTCGTTTGAAATATCGTGTGCATTTTGTATTGAAGGCAGCTTACCACACGTAGAGCAAAACGCAAAAACACAAGTGTAAGCCTTCGCAGCGCGCTTAGAATGACCATAATTAATGAAAATTTTTACCTACCACCGGAATTACGGCTTCTTTTGAGCCAAAGCATTAATGTTGCAAAATGTACTGAGAGAAAGGAGGCAATAGTCCAGAAGAGTCTCGAGAACGTCCATCTCGTTTTTGCCTGTTAAGGACGCCACTAGTTACATGGAGTGTAACGTTTAAAACGCGTCTTTAACTGCTTACGCACAGAGGGAGGAGGGGGTTCGAGACATCCTGTAAACTGCTGCTCGAATAAGTAGCAGACAGAGATCATCTGTTAGCCTATTCATGAAGCGAATTAGTGTGCAGCTATCAGTAAGATCCAGGTAACTGTGGCAGGATATGGTTAAAGTATTTATATGGCTTAACATGTTTCCAGGTGCACTTTGGGATGTAATTAGAGCTATACCGTGCCACACTTATCTAGAAGTTCGCGCTTCAGAATACGGCTTCAATTTGATTACGACAGTGTTACAGCTATCTAGGTCTATACTGCAGTACATGCTTCTTGCTATAGTGAACAGTTTACCGGCATACGTTTTGTTTATTTGCACCTCTTTTGGGGGATGCTTACACTGCTGTATCCCAACAGCCTGCATGCATTGAAGGGTGAAAAACCAGTAAAACAAATCTGGCTCGGGTTTAACTACACTCTAAGAACACTGACACTTTAACGTAAGCATAAGGCCAGTTTTAGTTCTCTTGCGCGTTATTAGGCTTGGGTAAAGTTTTCAGCACCACATGACCAAGAATTGAGGCGATGGTCTGTTCGACGAATTTCTTTTCATGCCATACGCTTTCACATGGCAGGAAATGTGCCAAGAGATTAGACGTTCGAAAATTTGCTCTACTTGGAAAAAAACAAGATATCAGCATGTGCCTTGTTTTACACAGTACTTAATGGAAAAACAGCCCTGTCTTTCATCCATGTGAAAAAGGCTTCTCCGCTGATAAAGCGTCGAGTTCGATAAACTTTTCTTTTTTCAGACCTTATAGGTATCTCCAGTGTGCAAATATGCTTTAGTTCCGTTACTGCATCCCCATCCAAAAGTGGGTGCGACATACCATCCCACACCGCACATCCCCCTAGCCACATCCGCTCGTCTGCTGCTCCCTTTATCGCTTCGCTCCATCTGCACCGGTTGCCTCGCGATGCGTCCATTTGCAGAATACTCCTTTTCCTACTTGCGCTCAAAAACGAACGGGACGGTAAAAGCTAGCACTGTCTATTGTGTGGCGCTTACACTGATACGAAGCGTTTTTGATGGGTCGCGGAGCTAGTCCGCATAGTTTTCGGCGCCAGTCTCGAGGAAACTCAAACAAGAGTCGCTGTTAAAAGCACTCTGGAAATACCAGAAATTGATTAAACACACACGCTACCGAAATTACGTGCAACATATGCTGCGCTCAACAATCATTATCCTAGTTCTGCTCAAACCCAAGAGGGTCTCTTTTATACAATGGGCCCATTTTAATCTAATCCTTTTTCGATCACATAATCTTCATAGCTTTTATATCCCACAATGCGGTCAACAATATATCAGCTACAGGTCACTGTGCTTGAAACAAGAAGTGTAGAGCGAATCCTGCCAGATAAAATCTAGAATTTATGTATCCACGTTCTTTATCAATAAATAGTTGTAAGCGCTCGCCCTGTCTACCCTTATGTGACGTTTGCTTTGTCTTGCGCTATGCAGCAGTACACCTTAAATCATGAGCCAACTATCATGAAAACATGCGCTGTCAAAGGCCGTCTAGGAGGACCATTTATTCCGAATTTGAGAATAAAATTTTTTGGAGCAGTGCTCAGTCCAGGATCTCTCTGGCCGTTTATTCCAGCTAGCCCTCTATATAAGCTAATGCTGTTCTGAGGCGCCTGCTGCCAACAAAGTTATACTCTAGTATCGCGCTCCAAGTAGCCGTTTGCTCTCAATCGGTGCATTTGAACGGGCGGACCGCAATATAAGGAAGATGGGAGAGCACTTGCGCAGAGAACACAACGCTTCACGTCAATCCTTGACGGCACATCTACAGAATTTGCTGTTTTTGTATGACACACTTCTTCTACATAATGTATAAAAATTCAATTTAGATTTCCTTCTTTGTTTCATTCTTTTGTTTTTTCAGGGCGCCTTTTTGGTGACTCGTGCAGCCAGTCGGGAAATGCTCCGCTCCGAGACAACGCTGCCCGAAGGGGGTGGTGCCATTGTAAACGTCTCCAGCACCTCGGCCAAGCTCTGCGCTTTCGACCGCGGCGCATACTCCGCTGCAAAGGCCGGCGTTGAGGCCCTGACAAAGGTTGCGGGAAAAGAATTGGCGGCTCATGGCATCCGATGTAATGTTGTGGTACCATCCCGAACAGACACTCCAATGACGGCTGCACTGGGAAAAGAGCGCAATGCCAATGCGATATCCAACACACCGCTCAAGAGGGCAGCAGAGCCAAAAGAAATCGCCGAAGCTATCTTGTTCCTGTGCTCACCTAGATGCAGCTCTTATATAACAAGTACATCGCTGGTCGTCAGCGGAGGCGCTTACATGTGACTTATCTTCATTGATTAGTAATGTGCACACGGTGCCACCGTCATACAACAGCCTCCTGTTTAAGTCTTTAATAGAGCACCAGTCACGTGGAACACCGCAGCATAAGCTCTAAAAACAGCTGTTTGGTAAAGCAAAACTGTAGCTCTCGGACGACTAGTAAAGCTTGTGGTGTTACTCTGCAACATTGTAGGATTGAAGGAGCACAGCAATAGATCGAGATAGTGAGAGCTACATTACTGCGGCGGCATAGAACTGCTTGGCTAGCTGTAAAATGCGTCACGTTTGGCAACACGGCAGGCCTTGTACCTTCTATGTATTTTCGATAATTTGTGAGGAAGTTTTGTTGGATATACACTGTTAGTGTGATCAGCTCCCCGTGTTCCCTACAATGAGCTAGAATTGTTTCGCAATAGAATTTGTATTTTGGCTAATTTTTATTCCGAAATTCAATTTTTATTCGAAATGAGCAGTGAGAAGCTTGTAAAAAATCCGTGTATTTATTTTTCAAAATTCTTGCGCAGTAGAGTTTGCCTTGTGTTTTTTTGAAAAATGGGAGGATATCTTTCTAGCACATTTGCTTCCATAGAGAGGGTATCACATATTGAATAATTTTTGTTTGAGGTAATCAACTTTGAGTTGCAAAAAACGACATCAATACAAAATACTCTCAATAAATGCACGTTCACATGAGATTTCAATACCCATTAATGACGTAGTCTTCAACACAATCAAACTGTTTCTCCTTTATTGTAGTTAGATCTACCCTACTCTACCCAGTCGTTCATTTCGCCGTGAGCCTGCGAGGCGGACAATGCGCATGCGCGAAACCAGAGAAGAGCAGAAGTGCTCGGCGCATGACGTCAGAGCTCGGTTGCCGCCGTGATCGCGTGTGGGGTCCTGTGGATAAACTGCGTATGTGCGGCTGTGTGTGTAAAAGCCGAGGTGATACGACTCGGTGTATCACAATCGCTTCCTATGGGTGACGAAAAGGAGACACCAGCCGCCGCTATGCGGAGGTATCGTCAGGAGAAGATCAATTCTTCGGACCCAGAAGTCGTCGCCTGGAACTTGGCCGCTATGCAGAGAAAGAATGAACATCGGAAGGCTAAACGAGCGGCGCAGACGCCCGGGCAAAGAGAAGAACGTCTTGCCAAACGGAGACGCCAAGAGGCGGAGCGTAACAATCGGCGCATAGCAGCTCGCATGGTTCCTTCGCAAGAAAATCAAGATGAAGCTATATGGCAACGACATCATCATCAACAAAACCTGAAGAGGAGGATGTATGTAAAGGCTCGCTGTATAACCAACCATGCGATTAGACCAGGGGGGAACTGCAGCTCTCGCTATCTATATCCTGGCCTAACAGAGTTCGGCCATCTGCAATTTTTGCTACATTGCTCTCCGGTGTACTTTCATGATCATCATAGCACTCTCCGCGCAAGTAGTCGTCAGCGAGCTTTGGACAACTACTGTACCTGGCAGCATCCTGGTGTCATGTCAAAAGACCGGAATATATGGGCTCAGGCAAAGCTGGCATCATAAAGCAAGCAGAAGACATGAATATATTTCGATTTTCGAAGACATTACAATCGTGCTTTCCAATCAGTTTCCAAAGAAAATTTGTCGGAGCTTATTTTTATTTTATGTCTTCCTTTCGAGGCATTCCACAACTTTCTAAACCAGTGTATCGCCACGATCCGTAAGTCGCATTTAGATTCTTCTTGTGTGCTGCCAACAGCAAGAGTGTTGAAGAACAAGAACGTGCTGCAGGCGCTAGCCACCGTATAAACGCTGCGACCTGCGTTGGGAGGCATTGCCAGAAGTTAGGAGTATAATCCAGAAGCATGGAGTCAATTCTCCCAAAACCACACCTTCGGCGTCGGCCATTTTCTTCACTCGGGCTTCAGGGTCGAGAAGAAGTCGATGCTGCACCTGAAATCCTTCGAAAGCTTAGCAAGAGTGAACAACACACTTCGTGCAGCTTGCACGGCGTGCAGAGCTCATATTCATCATCACGACCTTGACCCCACCCACTGCATACAAAGGCATCTGTCATATTTCTCGAATTAACTCTGGATTGCGCCAGCCGCGACCACCTCAATCGCGCAAACTCCTCAATCTCATACATCTACCTAACCTCCTGCCTCCTCCCGCTACGCTTGCCCTCTCTTATACTGAATTCCGTTCCCCTTGGTGACCATCGGTTATCTTTTCTTCTCATTATACCCCCTGCCCAAACCTATTTATTGTTCATTTGGACCAAGATGTCGTTAACCGGCGTCTCTTCTCTGACACACGCCGCTTTCTTCTGGTCTATTAACGTTATACCTGTCAAATTGAATTGCGTTACTTAACTCGTTCATTGTCGTCAGTTTAATTTCAATCCTTATGGTGATCTTCCACTTTTCTGGCTCCTCGGTTAATACTGGTAAGTGAGTGAGTAAAAACTTCATTGAAAGAAAGTGTAGATTCGTGGTCAGTAAGTGAGGTCCAGACCATGTAGGTCTCGTACCGCACAGGCCCATTCGACAGCCTTGACTGGAGTGCCTCGGTCGTCGCTGACCTTTACTGAAAGCCACGCGTCAGGTGAGGGAGCAGCCATGAGATCTGGGGGGGGGGGATGTGCTTTACAGTCCCAGATTATGTGGTCTAAAGTAGCTTTTGCACCGCAGAAGTGGCAGTTAGGGCTGGAGGTTGTAATAAATATGTGCGAGTACACATTTGGGTTGGGGAAAGAGTCGGTTTGTAGTCTTCTCCACGACGCCTGCTGCTCCCTTGACAGGGAGGGGTGCGGCGGCGGGAACTGCCTACGTGCGAGTCTAAAATGGGCGGTGTGGTCGTGATAGGGGGTTAGCGCTTCACCGGTTGCCTCCGGGTTCGGACCGTCTACTGCTCGGCCGGCTTTAACTGGAGCTTGTGCGTTGGCGGCCTCGTTTCCGGGGTTTCCGGCGTGCGCCGGGACCCATACCAGGTCAATGTCTCGGAGGGGGGATGTGTCTTTAACATTTTCCAGGATATTTCTGGCCGTAAGTGAGATGCGGCCTTTGGCAAAGTTAGAAATGGCATATTTGGAATCGCTAACGATGGTTGTAGCGTCCGTAAAGGCGATAGCAGCTGCAATTGCAGCTTCTTCCGCGGTTTCCGCGTTCTTGGTAAATACTGTAGCGGCCATGAGTGTAGTGGCCGGGTCCGGGTCCTGAGGATGAGATACCCCAGAGATGGCGAATCTGTGGGGGCTGTCTTGGTAGTTGGCTGCATCGACGTAGATGACGTCTTGAAGACTCTGCAAGCGTCGATGCAGAGATCTGGCTCTTGCTTCCCGCCGACCCTGTTGGGTTTGCGTGTTCATGTTCTTAGGTAGATGTAATATTTTTATCTTTTTTCGGATATGGCTAGGAACGGGGCCTGGATGGTCCGCCATAGGCTCCCCTTCGATGCCAAGTCTGTCCAGGATGATTCTGCCCGCTGCAGTGCTGGAGAGTCGAGCCGTCTGTGTTGTTAGGTGGGCTTCCTTAAGTTCAGAAAAGGTATTGTGTACTCCCAGGGTGAGGAGTTTCTCGTTGGCTGTGAATTTAGGAAGGCCCAACGCCGTTTTGTATGCATGCCGTATTAGGGTATCGATCTTTTGTTCTCCTTTCTTGAGATGGAGATATGGGAAGGCATATGTAATTTTGCTGATGACGAATGCTTGAAGGAGTTTGTATAGGTCGTGCTCCTTCATGCCTCGTCTCTTGTTGGAGATGCGCCTGATCATGCGCGCCACCTGGTGTACTGAGCTTTCGAGTCTCCCCAGTGCTACAGTGTTGCGGGAGGTGTTGGAGATGTGGAGTCCTAAGACCCGTATGTTCTCCACTTCATCTATGTTCTTGTCTTGGATCTTAATGTTGATGGGGATCCTGTCTTCAGGTTTCTTGCTCCGCCGTACGATTAGGAGTTCTGATTTTGGTTGGGAACACTCGAGGCCGGCTCTCCTTGCCTCCAACTCAACCGTTTCAGCCGCTGCTTGGAAAGCTTCTTCAATTTGTCCATCGGAGCCGCGGTTCGTCCAGATAGTTATGTCGTCTGCGTACAGAGTGTGATGAATGTTTTGAATTGCGTTGAGCCTGTCTGGAAGCTTGATTAAAGCCAGATTAAAGAGGAAGGGCGACAAGACTGCTCTTTGTGGTGTCCCTCTGTTACCGAGCTTGATTGTGGTGGATTTCAGTGGTCCAACGGTGATCTCCACCGTTCTATTTTCTAGGAAGGCTTTAACATAATTGTATGCCCGTTCGCCTGGGTTGAGGTCGGCTAGGTGTTTCAGAATGGTATTGTGTGACACGTTGTCGAATGCCTTTTTGAGATCGAGGCTCAATATTGCTCTGTTGTTCTTAATGGAGGGGTCGAGTATGTCACGTGATAGCTGGAGCATGACGTCTTGGGTGGAGAGTCCTCTTCTGAAGCCCACCATGGAGTGTGGCATGAGGTTGTGGTCTTCGGTGTAGTCCCGTAGTCTGTTCAGAACCACGTGCTCCATGAGTTTCCTGAGACAGGATGTGAGGGAAATGGGTCTTAGGTTGTCCACGTTGAGTTTCTTGTTGGGTTTTGGAATAAATGTCACTCGGGCATGTTTCCAGCTGCTGGGAATAATTCCTGTTTCCCAGCATACGTTGATGTAATCTGTGACTGCAGTGACAGATTTCAGGTCCAGGTTACGGAGGACCTTATTCGTAATCAGATCTGGTCCTGCCGCTGAGGTTGTTCTAAGCTGGCCCAGCGCTGCCCAGACTTCTGCATCACTGAACGGCTCGTCCAGCTGCGGATTTGGTTGTCCCGAATACTGTGGGCTCGTTTCTCTGTCGTATGCGGTATTTAGGTTTTGTCCCTGAGGAGGTCCAAGAAGTAGTGTTCGTCCCCGGGGTGTTGATGGATGACTTTAGCGAGCTGTCCTTGCGCAGCCGACTTGGACTGTGTCGGGTCGAGAAGGTGGCGGAGCAGGTGCCATGCCCTCTTACTACCCAGTTGTCCGTTCAGGCTGTCACAGGTTTGATACCATTGTTGCCGGGTAAGTTCTATCGCATATTGTTCAATTTCTCTTTCGAGTTGGGCGATTCGACTTCGTAGCCTTTTGTTGAGTAGCTGCCGCTTCCACCTCTTCATAAGACTATTTTTTGCCTCCCACATGTGTGCCAATCTTGAATCGAGGTTAGGTTGTGCGGCGTCTGTTGTTATTTCGCTTGTGTGCGACTCTACATCCTTACATATTGATTTAACCCAATCTTGGATGTCTTCGATTTCAGTCGGGGCCGTTTGATCCCGTTCTTTCCGAAATTTTTCCCAGTCTGTAAATTTCGTTACCTTCCAGCCCTTCTTCCGTATCTCGGTGCGAAGGGTAACGGCCAGAATGTAGTGGTCGCTGTTTAGATTTAATACCGGTAAGACACAGCTGTTATATACTTTTCTCTTTTTATTGCCGAACTTCCATTCACAGTTTCAGAGTAACTAAGAATTGCGCTCCAAGTTTCAAGTTCAAGCTTCAAGTTTATTTTATTTACATCGTAGATATGGGTAGGTCGGGGTAAAAAGTGATCGAAGATCACTTGAGGGACCCCCGGACCCTTCTTTACATGGCATACAGCAGGAAATATGAGTACTATGTAAAAGACGCAAACATCGGAAAATCGGTCAACACTACAGACAAACGTTTTACACAGGCACAGATATACATACAAAATATTTTATAGATAAAAAATATATATATACTGAAACAGCGTTTTATTGCTTATGTAAAGGCGGCTCTAATTTCGCGCAAGCTGCTTTTTAAAATGCCAACATTCATATACTGTAATTAATTTATTAAGGAGATATAGTGTCCCTGTGCATCCTGTCAAGCATTTTTTCGGTACCAAACTTCAATGAATAACGAAAGTATTACTGCCGTGTCTCGAGGAACACGAACGAGTTTTCCCGCCGCTATTTCTTCCGCAACTGACTTTCGTTCTGTTTAGGTTGAAGCGCTTTCCCCATGTTTTGGTCATGACCACTAGAACCGAAGCCTTTTTGTTTTACATGTTTTGGCTGTTTCTTGCTGGCAGGTGGGGCAGGTGGAAGAGCACAGGTAACATGGGAGGCGGCACTCTGATCTTTCTCCTCGTGCCGACTTCTGCAGTTCTCCGCCCTGTGCCCGATCTTGCATTAGGAATTGCACCTGGGCACCTCTGTACTGGAGCTGCGACAATCGGAAGCGCGATGCCCCGGATGACTGCACAACATGCACCTTAGCTGTGCCTTCTTCAGTGGGTCAGCAGAGATCCTAATGGGTTGTGCCGCTACATTAGGCAGGTTTCCGAGATTAGAAAAATTCTGGGCTTCCAGGAAGCGATCAGCTGTGCCGGCCAGCCCATCGAGTGTCTTGCACTCCCGTTTCTTCAAGAAGAAAACGAGCTTCGGATGGCAGCATTGGAGGAAATGCTCGGCGATCATATGGTCACCCAGGCCTTTAAATGTATTGTCAACACTCGACATTTAAATCCAGTGGTCGAAGTAACCGAAAGCCTGGCTGCTAAGTGTTTCCCTGTCTCACCATCCTCGGCTCGAGCCCTCCGAAATTAGTCGTTGTAACCCTGAGCTGTAAATGTAAATCGCAGCTGGAGCGGCTTCTTTACTTTTTGATTATTTAACGACTCAGTGGCAGTTAATCGGCCGATCACAGTTAAGGCCTCGCCTCTGAGGTACATGCTTAAGGCCAAAGCCCATTTGTCTTGAGGCCAGTCCTGTCCCGTTTCCACGCGCTCAAAATGCTACAAGTATGGATGGAAATCATCGCGCCGTTCATCGAACAAAGGAAACAGTTTCTGCGCGTAGAGAGAAAAGCCATGGTTCGACACTGGGAGGCTTTCCACATGAGCGACCTCTAGCGACCAACGTGGCTAGACACTGCATCGTCGCTCAAGCTTAGCTCTCGGCGTGAATACGGGTCTGCTAATCTGCCCTCTCACTGACGGATCCTAGCGGGCTCGGCAAATTTTGATGTACTTAATGGGCCCAGGTCCGTTCAGGAGCTATGGGCGATAAACACGCCGTATTCAGCATTACGACGCTATTTTCTTGAGCGATGAGGATATAAACCGTTCAGCATACCACGCACGCTTGAACTAACACACACGCATACACTAAAGAGCAATTAGAACCTAGAGATAAAAAGATGAACACTAGAATGATATATGAAACACCGTTGCGCTAGCTCCGCTCATCTGATCTGCTTAATCTTCGATAAAAAACAGTAAGATTATGTACAAGTTCTCTGTCAAAATGCTCAAGCTCAAACGAAAGTGTTTCCGCGACAGGAGCGCTCCGCTTAGTGCGAATGCGACGAATGGTCAGTGTGCAGTGGAGGTTCTCAACTTACCAATTATAGCCTTTGACGTTGCCTGCGAAACCATAGACCAATTGAGCTAAGTGTTTAGCGCCGTGTATACCTGAATTCAGGCCACTTTCCAAGGCGCAGGAGGAGTGGTCCCCTGTTACTCTCGCGCAATTTGGTCAGGTTGCATTCCTAAACCCCGTCAGAATCACGGTTTGAACATTGCGTGGGAATCGAGGCTTTTTGTGTTCCGAAAGCAGTTACGAACGATCTAGTTCCACATGAATCAATCAGATATATTTTCGGCTCACTACTAAGTCTTTACGAAGATTGACGATTGAGGAAGGATGATGATCCTTTTCTTCGCCAGCGGCTCTAGATATCACTTATAGGTGCTGTAATAGAGCTAACATTTTCTACAGGTTGTCGCCAGGTTGTCTACAGGTTGTCGCCGTTGGAGACGGGAGTCAAGAACGACGGAAGGAAGGCACATGTGTCTAAATTGGCGAATGGTCTTGGTGGGGGTGGTAACAACTTTTAATTGAAAGAAAGGTGTTGAAGTTCCCTAAGCGTGTCCTCCTACATGTCCGGGACTCCACGAGCCTGGGCTTCACGGGGAGGCCTGCCCACTCGACATTTTTGAATAGTTGGTGATGCAACTCGCAGAGCGGTTTCCAGCGAGAAGTGGGATGAGTTGGGTATGAGGGGTACTCCCGTAGCTTGGGGGCATTTTCGCAGGACGTGTATGAGGGCGAAAATTGAGAAGCTGCCAAGCTTCATCTAAGCCGCGCACACATGGCGTCTCCCCTCGAACTCCCATCGAAGAGCCGTAACACACAGAGTATCGAGGCGAGGAAGGATTTTTATTCGCACCCATAGTGATTTCTCCAAGCCACGCCATAACTTCCGCACTCTGGATGCGCCACACGTGGCTTGTGTAAACTAACTATACTCCGTCTCACAAGATGTTTGCAGCACTACGAAAGGTACAGCTCTCTCGTCCAATCAGGATGGCGCGCACTACATTAGTGTGTTCCTACGCGCCTGTGGCTCGATCCACCTGATGTCCAGGTGGCTTCTTTCTACCTCTATTTATAGTAGCACCGGGCCACAGGTGTTCCACCGCGCAGCGCCGCGCCTTTCCTCAAAATACAACTTTCAATTTTCAGTTTTCTCTCGCTTCTTTCCCTCCTTTATCTCTTCCTTTACGATGCGGTTCGGGTGTCCACCGAGATATTGTCTTTCTTCTTTCCCTCCCTCCTTTATCCCTTCTTTTACTGCGCGGTTCGGGTGTCCACCGATATATGTGAGACAACCAGGGTACTGTTCTCATCAGTTCCTCTGTTGTCGCGTCGCAGTAAATTTCAGTAATCGTGTCATGTGCATATAAATTTATTTACTCCAGCGTGCCGAGGCAGCCGAGTGTCGATGGTGGCGAAATGCAAAACAAGCCCATGTGCTGCGCGAGAGGCAACGCACGTTAAACGGGTTCGATCATCTCATCGTCCTCATAACTGAATTCAGCACTGCTGGTTGTGTCGTCCTCCAGGTTGACAACAATGGCCGGTCCCTGGTCAACAACATCGTCGATGATGTGGTCCAGTTTTCTCATCACATCTTCCTCACTGATAATATGCTGCACGTCATTCTTCCATTTCTCAACAGTCACTTGCGTGATGCCTTGCCAAACCAGAGGCTCGACGTCTTGGAGCTTAAACGTCTTGTTTTGGCTGGCCACGAAACCCTTGACGTCGCTCCAGACAAGCTCTATCGGGTTCAGTTGGCAGTGGTACGGTGGCAGGCGCACAACGAGATGGCCAGCAGCTTTAGCAATGCAGTCGACACGGTATTGCTCCCCACCTGTGTTCACATTGCTGACAAGCTGCATGAGCTCGGCCTTCACCATGCCGCTGCTCCACGCGACACCTTTTCCGGACAGCCAAGCCTGTATGTCCTTTTTGAGGCTACTCATCCGCGGCACTTTATCCTGCTTCACAGAATGATATGGCGCGTTGTCCATCACTATAACGCTGCCGGGTGGTAGTAGTGGGAGAAGTCTCCTGGAGAACCAGTTTTCGTAGTGTTCCCCGTTCATTTCCTCGTGGTAATCGCCCGAGTTTTTCTTCGCTCGGAAAACTTCCGCTGCGCCTTCGACAAAACCTTGCTCACTACCGCAATGCGTCACAATAAGCCTGCCACCTTTGCCACTGGGGTTTTGTAGACCAGTCGACAGTCCGGATCGATGCGCTTGGTGTGCAGATTGGATGGTGCAGTCAGTCCACACTCGACTTCGCGTGTGGCCGGCGTTAACCCACGTTTCGTCGGTGAAGAAAATAGGCCTACCCTGGCGTCGCAGCTCCGCTGTCTGGCGCAGGTACCGGCGGCGACACTGCACAATGTGCGTCGCTTCGATTAACATCGCATTCCGAGAGCGCTTCTTATATCGGAAGCCAAGTTTCTTCAACATCCTCTGCATTGTCGCTGCGGACACGGTCGGTAGCGTTTCGTCCTCTTCGAAATGCGCAACCACCTCCGCAATAGTTGGAATTTCCCCTCTCTGGAAAAAGGTGTGTACCACCCTTCGCAACACGCTCAGGTCAAAATCGTCCAGCTTCTTCGTCCGCTCGCGGCCTCTTCCGCCAGCACGCTTCTTCGGTGACAACACTCGGCCCGCGTTCAACGTCTCCGTTGTCCACTTTTAAAGCGTTCGCTCGCTCACCTGCGTGAGTTTTGCCGTCCTCTTGATGTGCGCATTTGTACTCCAACTGCCCCCGCACTCGACGCGAAGCGCTTGAAGAACATTTAAAGCCACCTGCTTCGCCTGCTTGGGGAAACAGCGCACTTTCGGTGTAGAGCACACAGGAGACACAACAGACTCGTCCGACGCCATGTTGGAAAGTGGCGACGCATCACTACCTCGCAGCAGGCCTCCGCAGAGCTGTGTCCGTACGGGCTTTGTCTGGTAATTTCACCAGTGATTGAAACACTCCCTACCATTTAAATATACCTGTCCAAATCATGTTTTTAGTTGCAATGCTTATTGTTTTGATTAATAGTCATACACTCCTCAAATATTCGAGGGACTATTTTCTGCGTTTCTGCAGCCCTGATTGGACGAGAGAGCTCTACCTTCCGTAGTGCTGCAAACATCTTGTGAGACGAAGTATAGAGCATGTCGAAAGCACATAGAAAAATAAGGCTATTTTAAAAGCGGGCCTCTAATTGTTCACAAACTGGTCTCCTGTTTGTCACTGTCGGAGCGGATAGCAGGACTTTTGAGGAACTCCGTAGAATAAGTGCAGTGTCGCATGCGCACTGCAATTTGCCTATAATTACAGTCTGTACTAACTTACCGGTGGCAAAAGGCTCCTTGAGACCTCGCCGTGAGCTTGGTTTGCTTGGGTCAGCCATGTTCAGGCCAGCGCGGCGGAACAGGCATTTCATTTTTTCCCACACAGGCTATGAGAGAATCGTGCGCGAGCGAGATCAAGGAGTAAAAGAATAAGTCTGCTCGGTCCCTCTGGAGGATGCTAAGAATGCCTTGCCTAGGCAGCACAACAGCATTGGGCGAACACTGGTCGATCATTGGAAAAAAATTGGCATGAACGGCGGTCCTACATTGGCATTTAGGCAAAGCGCTACCACTTTGACATAATTGGCCCCACTTTCAGGACAGTTTTGGGACAACGTTCGGCCGATCGAGGGGCCAACGCAGGCCCGGCGTTAGTTACGGGACATGGGCCGGTAAAGGCCTCGGATATCCAAAGGAACATTTTCATGTGGCCCGTTCACTCTCGCGCATTGTCACCTTTGCCAATTCCTTTTTCCCCGCACAGCTGGAGACTGGAACGGCCTTCCAGGCGACATTGCCACCATCACCTGTTCATCCAAGTTCATTGAAAATGTAAAAAAATATGTACAATTGTAAGAATGCTTTTTTATTATTAGTTCCCACCCCTTATGTAATACGCCAGTCATGGGGACTTTAAGGAAATAAAATGAAGTGAAATGAAATCAATTGCATCTGACGCTGTAAATGTCAGCGATATAGCCTTTTCGTTTTTTTTTTCCAACCGTAACTTTCACAGCTCTGTGTACTAACACTTCACTTCTCGTTAGCATACTTCGTGTGCAATATTTCTTTTGCACCTTTGTACTATTGCGAAATTCTCTTCGCCGTCTAAAGCGTGGAGCTAGACGGCCAAGAGAAATGGTTTTTTTTAAGAACCATTTCCTCTGAATGCCCTTATTATACAAGGAGACATTTTCAGCGTTACATACAATGGGCGCTATGCGTACCGCTCATGGCTGACATATCGTGGGTACACCAATCACTAACTAGAGTGCTCTTGAACCAAACCTTTGGACGCGTCATTAGTTCGTTAGTTATCTTTAACGAAAGTTAGGGGCCATACGAGGTAAGCCCACACGTGAAATTTTTGCGAAGGGCTCGAAGCTAAAAATACCGCTAGCAACATTTAAAGCTATGCTTCGTGCACCTTGCGCAGTCTGATCCACGACGAATTCCTGTCATAAGGCGGCATGCTCTGACGATACGACTTTAGCGATAGATAGATAGATAGATAGATAGATAGATAGATAGATAGATAGATAGATAGATAGATAGATAGATAGATAGATAGATAGATAGATAGATAGATAGATAGATAGATAGATAGATAGATAGATAGATAGATAGATAGATAGATAGATAGATAGATAGATAGATAGATAGATAGATAGATAGATAGATAGATAGATAGATAGATAGATAGATAGATAGATAGATAGATAGATAGATAGATAGATAGATAGATAGATAGATAGATAGATAGATAGATAGATAGATAGATAGATAGATAGATAGATAAAAAGGGGGAGGGAAAGACAGGAATGTTGACCAGAAAGGGGTTCCGGTTGGCTACCCTGCACTGGGGAAGAGGGATTAGGGGGCTAAAAGGAGGAAGAAAGAAGGGGAAAAAGGCATAACACACACACACACGCACAACGCTGTCACAATTTGTCACTCAATCCAGTCGCTCTCAAGTAGCGAAATGTTTACGTAAGTGCATGCCGTGATTTACGCAGATGCAAAGCTGGCTGCGACGTGCACTCTGTGTCGGGCAAATGAAAACATTGAACGATGTTTTCGTGGTGTCGAACAATTCAAACTTATTCGAATATGCAGACTACCCAGTGAATACGTTAGTGAGGAATAGTGAGATATATTATTTGTTGTTAGAGTTCCACCAAACGGGTACTTCTTGACATCACAAGAATACGCTAGAGACTTGTTATTTGAGATTTAAATTAGCAATAAGCTACTAATTCACATATTTAGTGTTTCAACATGACATTCAGGTCCTGGCAGCAAATGAAATTCGCGCTTAAGCTGCAGCTTAGATGTTTTTTCTACGACAAAAAAAATATTTGTGCGCAAAACACCTAAAAAGTTTTCTTCTCCTCTTGTATGCCTGGGCGCATGCCAGCGTGAAAAACACAAGATTTATGTTAAAATTATGACAATGAATTTCACACCCTTTGTCAAACGTTAATTCCAAAGGGTTCACTTCTGTTCCACGCACTGTGGCTTTTTGTGCACTGTCAGCGCTCAGAGACTTTTGAAGGTGAAAAAGCTATCGTGCTCAGCCGTTCGAAAGTTAATACTTCCATGGATATTCTAGAGGCCCACCGGATAGCTTTGAAGCGAACGCCCCGGGGCTCCTTACCTTTGACAAACACTGCATTATTTAATCTTTTTGCCTGCCAATTTTTTTCTGCTCAGCAAACTATCACTTGCACCCGTGCGCGCAAGAATTAAAATAATGAGACCTTATCTTCAATGGGCTCATACGTATGAAAGGAAAAAAAAACTTCGCTTTTAATTTTGCGATGGCGAATCTACTCTTCTGATACGCGCAATGGCAAAGCAAGTTATGCGAATCATAGAGGAGCTGTTGAACCTGCTTAGTCATAAGCAAGGCACTTACTATCCTTTTCCCCTACCCATACCGGAAGTAATTCGCGTGTATCGGGTGCCGATGGAGGGATGCACAGATGTAAAATCAGTGCATCTGTTTAGTTATCCATGCAGCCGTCTTCATTTTAAGCGGTTCGCGTGGATGTAAAAATAGTTTTGCAATATTTGTGGCATTTGTGAATCTAAGTGTAAGTTGAAAACGGCACTTGAAGCCACGGCATGTGCAGAGATGGAGGTCAGGGTGTTACGAAGAGCTTTGACCTAGTTACTCGACCTCACGGTTGTTTCGACCTCACTGAACCTCGAACTGGAGGAATGAGGTCGAGGTGGATATTGTTGACCCCACTTTCGTCGTTTCAACTATTCGCCGACCTAAACCCCACTTCATTTCGCGTAGGGATGTCTAGGTCGGCGACGTCAGGAGGTCTACAGATTACAAAGTTTGTTCACCCTTGATGACAAGTATGAGATACATAGGCTTCTAAGGGGTTCTTCGTGAGATCGGATTTTTGAGTGCCGCGACCGAAGCTCTCCCGAGCAGGATTCGACGATCAGCCTCTGCTTCTAGAAGGGCACCAGCGTCTGCTTGGCGAGTCGACCCCGTCGCGCGCCGTCGCCACAAGGCTGCTTCCGAAGCCTTTTAATGGGATCTGCAGAGGACCCAAAAACAGGTTTTTTTTTCACGTAAATCTTGAGACTGCTGTAACCGTAGTTTGTGCGGATGTGCCGGGCGCGAGCTTAGTCATTTTTTTTTTCTTAAAATATTCTTGCCTTCCTATTGTCGCGTGAAATACTAGATATATTTTGTTGCGAAAGCCCACGAGGGATGATTAACACAGCTCTGTACGACTATCATTTCGACGCCATAACGCTTAATACAAAATCTAAAATCTTGAGCAGTTTCTCACCTAAAGATGCGCTCAGTACTTTAAGAACCTGTTGAATAAAAAAAAAACTCTTTTTTTTTTCTTCAGTGGCCGCTGCTATCATGTTTTTAGCATACCGGAGACATACTACCGGCGACGTATACTGGCTTTCCGGACCCCTGTTGCGCATGCGCCCTGGCGTTGTTGGGGTCAGGGGGAGTCACTACGCATGCGTAGGAGGGATCCGCTAAACCGCTAGTACGTCTCCACTAGCACCTCTCCGGTCTGCTAAAAACGTCTATTATTACCCAAAATGGTTGGCCATGGTACGGCGTCCCGCGTCAGTCATAGCACAGCTCAATGAACGAGCGACCTTGCTTTGCCGAGGGTAAATACAGCGCGAGTTTGTGTAGGGGTTACAAGGAGTCACAAGAAAAATCCTGGGAACGCTTAAGTAGCCTTAAGAGTGCAATGCGATAGCGTTGCTAACTAAGCGGTATGAGGGGGTCACATAATTCCCGTAAATTATCGCGCTAAGCGAGGGTTGCTCAGTGGCCGAGGGGTAGTGTGGTTGCTTTTCTTCCTTCAGAGGCACAGCGTGAAGGCGATTTAATGGTGATGACCCCGTAGGCCAAAAAGGAATTGTGCAGTGCTGTCATCACTTTTGCACTTTGCGATCGTTGCGGTGTGTTTGAATAGCCCGCGCTGTAGCCATGTGGGTGTCGTCACATTGTCGTCGACCAAAGAGAAATTTCGTTGTGGTCCCGGGATCTTCGCAAGACGTTCGATCGAACGGTATTGCGGCACTGCGCCGGTGCGGTAGTAGTCTTATACCGGGGTCACACGGGCGTTGAGTGCATGACATTGGACTCAGTGGGGATCGACCGGTGCCAGACGGTGGTTTTCAGTTACCATTGAACTGAATGGGGATCGACTCAATGAAGGCTCGTGAATGGCCATTGAAATCTCACAATTTTTAACAGCATTAACCAGTTAATGGACTAATTTTCATTCATTAGCCTAAATGAAAGCTTCATCGACTGTCCGGTGGTCAGACGCATAGGTAATGCTGAGAAACTCTTTGGTCATACAAACCGACGCACTTCTTGTTTTGCCTCATGTGGCCGAGTTTTGCTCCGTCTGGCCTATTAGCGTGCTTTGCCTCAACAGGGGCAGTAGTGACAAAGCCATTGATTGATCTGTGGTAGATTGGTCGGTGGAAAATGAATGCTACTCATGCTGGTTGCACACCGTATTAATGAACAGATGAAGCTCTTAAAAAAAGGGGGGTCAAAACTTTCATTCGATATATTTTTTGCCCTAGAGCAAAACACCTTTAATTCCGGAGAAAGGAGCGTCCACTGCCCCACCCCCACAGATGCTTCGACAGGCGCCTGCTGTTGGCCACGACAGCCGTTGCGTCAGAACTAGGGTCTGCTCCAGCGCTGCTGCGACTAGTAGACGCCACTCGCTCTGCTGCGTTGCTGTCGTGCATCCCGACAACAAGTTCTCTGCCTATGGCACAGGCGCAACGCCGAAATTAAAAGCATGTGAAATACTTTTGCGCGTCTGTAGGATGTTAGCACGTGGGCGCGCTTTTGGTAGCTTCCATGCAAGATTCGGGGCTAGAAAAAAGCTTGCCTGAAAAGATACCCATATGGAGACTAAGAAACGGGGACGAATATTCCTAGGCCAGAATGCTCACTCCTACCGGAAAGAATGAGGATGGCATCGACTGGGCTCACACCTTCCTCTGCTATTTACATTTTTCACCTTAGTGGTTTCTGTGCAGGAAGTATAATCCTTAAGGACATCTTACGCAGAATACATCACCGTGGATCAGTGGCTACCGCATTCTGCTAACGTGGATGAACCCGAAGGACCCAATCGAAGATGCTGAGGACGAACCCCGAATCACGTGGCTTGACGTCACTGATTCAGGCCGACCAGCTCCTGTCTGCGTACGAGGTGCTTTTTTCTTAAGGATCTGTTCCTTTCATCCGTCGTGTGAATCCTTTAAGCTCACGGACGGTCCCCTGGCTTGACGTGGCGTCACGGATTCATCCGCGCCCGCATCCGTCGTGTTAATCCATCTTGGTCCGCAGGGGCTCGATACCGGCCGCGGTGACCCCATTAAACTGAGCCCTTTAAACGCCCTTTAACTGAACCTCCCTGTTCTCATCTTTTGCGTAGACTTCTCTCCGCGAAAGTGACTATATCAGGCGGTTTCGAGCTCGTTTTGTGAGCGGAACCTAATGCTATTGTGACCCTTGTCAAAGCGACAGAATCAATGCTGCGTTCAACGAGTGACACTAGCATTTGTTGCCATTAGCGCAGCGTCACGCTATATGAACTTCAATCATATTCGCTGCAGAACGTATTCGAGGCGAAGTGAGTTCGGCAACTCACTGCACTCAGTTTAAATACACTTAACGCTGTTCGCGCGCGCATACAGCTTCCCTGTGCGATGCAAATTTCTGTGCACTGCCGTCTTGGCTATGCTTCCGGAAATAATTCAGAGCAGTGCCGGCCTCGTGTAGACCAAGCAGGTGTCGCCGTTCCGTGTTCGGTCACACTGGCTACGTACTGCGCTATCAACGTGGCACTTGATCCGCTTATTTCCGAATTAAAGACGCTGGTGAACGAAGTCGCGTATTCTCTCTTGATTCAGGCTGTTGTAGAAACTGCGTGCGCATTAGCGTGATACTATAGCAAATACCTGCACCTAACATATCGTCCCGAAGTTCGCCGTTTTGTTGCTTGAGGACTCGGCCGCTCCCCTACCTCCGCCGGCTGCGGCGCGCGGTAGCACGTGACGTCTGAAAGAATTTGGCACTGTGAACTAATAATAACCCTCGCCTGCTGACGTCATTTGCAAGACGTGACGTCATCTGCCAGGTTTACGTTTGGATTAACCAGGGTAGCGACGCTGACATCGAGAGCAAGCTGCAGGAAGCCACGAATATAGTGGTGGACTACGCAGCAGCTAGGGGGCTCTCGTGCTCACCAGAGAAGTCAGAGCTCCTGGTGTACAACCCTAAATCTCTGAGACTTAAACAAAGCAATGACTTTAAAATCCTAGTCGAGGGTAAACCGGTCCCCAAGGTAGACAAGATCAGGATTCTTGGTCCCCATATCCAAAGCAATGGATATGATGATGCGACTATAAAGAAGCTGGAAGGCTATGCGGCACAGGTCATATGAATCTTTAGGAGAATAGCCCTCAAGGGAAGAGGGCTTAAAGAGAGGAGCCTAATTAAGCCGGTGCAGGCCTACGTTATTAGCCGTCTGAGCTACGCCACACCATACCTTAATATACGGGCCTCGGAACGAGACAAACTAGATTCGATAATCAGGAGATGCTACAAGCGAGCTCTCGGTGTACCCATAAGCACTTCAACCGAAAGACTCTTAGGAATGGGAGTTCACAACACATGGAGGGAAATCGCCGAGGCTGTTAAAAGAGCCCAGCTGGAAAGACTTAGCCAATCCAGATCAGGTAGGGCTATCCTAAACATGGTAGGACTACAAATAGACAGGGGTATGCAAAAGAAGCAGGACATCCCAAGAATAATTAGAGAACAACTTAGGGTGGATCCTCTCCCTAAGAATATGCACCCCACCTTTCACAAGGAAAGGAGGGAGAAGAGAGCTGAGGCGCTAGTCAGGCGCTTCAGCGAGGCAAGCGAGAAAACAGTAGCATACACGGACGCAGCGAGTGGCAAGCTGGGAGTGGCGGTAGCCTCGGTGATGGATGGCCGAGGTGAGGCAGTCTCATCAGCAACCATACGCAGCCGCAATCCGGAGTCAGCAGAAGAAGCTGCAATAGCGCTTGCTTGCGTAGGGACAAAATTCATAGCGACAACACAACGGCCATATATAATTATGGTAGAGGTAGGATTGCACCAGAAGCGGTGCGGATACCAACAGGAGGAAAGATAGACAGGAAAATTAGCCTCGTATGGGCACCAGCTCACACGTCAGTTCCAGGCAATGAGGCGGCACACGCTCTGGCTCGAGATCTCTATACTTCCAAGCCGGAGCAGAACCGCCCGACTGCAAAGAACTAGACGAGAGACTGCAGAATTACACAGAAATAACTGAAAACTACAGATTACAAAGGAGACTAGTCCCTCCACCGGACAGAGAGCTCGGAAACAAAGAGGCGACAATCTGGCCCAGATTACAGGCAGGAAATTACATTAATCCGGTCTGGGCATCGCACGTCCTCAAAGACGAAGACATAGATGATAAATGCAAAAAATGTGGAGAGAGGGAGACCCTCGATCACGTAATTTGGGAATGTGTAGACTCCCCAAGGGCTAACGAAGGAATTGACAGTAGAGAAGCCTGGGAGACCCTTCTGCGGAGCACTGACCCCGTCAAGCAGAAGCAAGCCATTCATCTAGCGGTGGAGGCCGCGAAGAGCCAGCAACTCTTTGCGTGCCTTTAATCGCGGGGGTCCCGGCCCCTACCCCCTAGGCCTGCGTGCCGGGGGTAGGGAGTAGAGGGCCTCCCTTCTGATGGAAATAAAGGTTTTTGGAATGGAATTCGTGCGAAAGCCCGGCACCGCGCGTCGGCGCGAGGTGCACAAGCGGGAATTTTTAAAAATGTATTGTAAATATCCCGCTCGCTTCTGAGGTCTCGTACGCGGCATGGGCGCTCGGTAGCCTGTACCCTACATAGTGCAAGCATTTTAAAGCCAAGCTCAAGCACCCCTTTTTGTGGCCCTTTAACGGAAGAGGCACAGAAGCGAGCGCGGTTGGTGGAGGGACGGAAGTGGCTGACCTCAGTGTGGACGTTTAGGTGGGGTCAAAGGCCCATTTTCCAAGCATTTCACTCTGAAGAAGCCGTGCACCAGGCCAGGGAAAGCTTGTACCCGGCGGCACTGAGGACCGAACCCCGCACCTCCCGCATGCGAGGCGGAGGTTGCTGTTCGTTGGTCTCCACCGCCTGCGCCCTGCTCGGGCGGCAAGGGGCGGAGCGGCAGCGCATTTTTAATCGGTGATTGTGTCGCTTCTAAGAATAAAATAATAAAGAAATGTATTTTCGGGAATTATCAGGTGCCTACATCGAGACACTCGCGGCTTCTCGAATTCGACGGAATCTCCAGTTTCACATTTAACTCTATGGTCACTCGTCGCCCCGCCATTGCTGTCTGAGGGTACTGCCATGAGTGAAGCATTTGAATAACTTGCTCCGAACAAACTTAAAATTAAAAATAACACTTGCAGTAATATTTGGCTCGCTTTATTACAGACCACCGCGGTGGCTCAGTGGTTTGGCGCTCGGCTGTTGACCTGAAAGACGGTACCGGTTCGGTACCGGTCGCGGCGGTCGAATATCGATGGAGGCGAAGTGCTGTAAAGGGCCGTTTACTGTGCAGTGTCAGTACACGTTGAAGAATTCTAGGTGGTCGAAACTGCCGGGAGCCCTTTACTACGCCGCTTCCCTATAGCCAGAGTCGCTTTGGAACGCTAAATCCCACAAATCAAACGAAATCGTTTTTTTCCCTCCTCCACTGCGTTTTTTTCATTCAGCGTTTTTACCTCCAACGCCATTTGTTGGATCGCATGCTCACTACTGAATGATCGTTGAGATTCGCTGTGATGCAACGGCACATCTGGGTGCCCATCGAAGATTTCGACGGACGTTCAATCAGTGAGCATTGACTTAACCCGTGTGGCAGGTTTATGGTTACTATAGATGGCAGCGTGGCAGAAGCTATTAAGGGGAGGGCGGCGCGGATAGGAATTGAAAAATAAATGACAAAGTTTAGGCTATCGCTCAGTTTGGCTCTTACGCAACAACCTTAAAGGATGTCAATTGTTTTGAACACTCTGCGCTCATTATACATCCACAGCCGCATTATTATCGCTTTTGCTGCTGCCAAGAAAAACCACTATGGCGTCAAAGCGTTTTAATACCTTAAGTATTGCGAGACCCTCCGCAGAATCCACTGCATGAGGGTATGAAATCACTGAGCACACGGGATGAGGCAACCGACAAGCTAGCAGCGTCTCTTAGCGGGAGCCTTGTTACGCGGCTGGAGTAGATTACGCCACCTGCAATAAAGGCGGCAACGCAGTTCTTCAATGCTTCAAGGTCCGTTCTCTAACGCCGCTGGGGCGCATACTGCACAGCGCGCGTAGCGGCAGTTGAAAGTTAACCGCGGTAATATAGGACCCGGAAAACTGCCTTCTGTCTCTGTCGTTGTCGCATTCCTTGACGGCTGTTTTGTTAATAAATGTGCGCGCTCGCTTTCTTTAACACACCTCGGTGGTTTATGGGACCAATTTATGCTCCTATTCAGGGTTTCCCGTTTTATTATTTATATTACTTCACCTATGGCCCATTAAGCGAGGTTTTGTAGGATTAGATGATTCTGAAAGTACGCTGGGCCGTTTGCTTTTTAGGCCGCATTTTAATAGTCGCGAGCGGAAAAAAAGTAAGTTGGAGGCAGCCTCGCTCAACTTCTTTGTCTTTTCAATATCTCGTGCGGTTAGGAGAGCCCGAGCTAGCTCGAGCTTGAATGGGCTGGAAGTTCCAAGACGCCAAAATGCCGTCGCGTCGAGGGAGGAGACAGCTTGATGCTATATAGACGGTGATGGCCGTACCGTCGCTGTTACCACGGGCTTCTTCCCTCAATCGCGCGCTTTGTGCTGCTCACGCGTGGCGTTTTCCTTACGAGGCTGCTACAGAGCGGGATAGCATTGTTTGTGGAGTTGTGTTCATTTTATAAAAATGCTGTACGGCCTCCAGGCAGACCAAACATTTCAGGTGACGCGAAGTTCAACCTTACGCTAATACCTGTCACGCGGCATGACACAGGACTTTACCAGAGCAGTAGGTCTACGTGCCGCAAAACAAGCAACATAGGGCACGGTTGTATGAGCGATGGAAATGGAGCCAAGTGGTAGTTACACGTGTTTTCTTGTCTAGGAGCCGACTCTTCTTTCTGGCTTTTTTGTTTGTTTGTACTTACTGAATCTCATTTTCGAGCCTTAGCATGGAGCAACATAAGAACATCGGAGGCACGGTAACAGCAAAAAGAAAAGAAATAAGATGCAAATGACAAATACAAGATAAATATAAACCGATACTCCAAGAACAAAAGCTAATCGCAGAACAACAGGCGGTCTGATTATTGTACAAAATTTTTAGCCTCAGATGCGCTGGAGGGTAGCAAATTCGATCCACTCGACGCTCAACAGAGACAGAAACTGCTTTCAGAAGCGTTCTTTATGAGCAAAAACGAGAAAGACGGTAGACATTGAACCGGAGCACTTACACGAAGGACGGTCGGTGCACGGCGTCGAGGCGCCTGTTTTTACTTTTGAAATTTGGTCGCTCTTTGCTGCGCCTTTTCTTGGGGCGCCAGCTGCTCGCTTTAGGTCGGCATCGCGGGGAACGGCAGTCTGCTTTTTGTCTTTGGCTAGGCCTACCGTCACAGCTGGCGCCCAAAGACGCCACGTGCGGCGATATACTTTTGGCTCCTACTTTAGGCTCGGCTCGGCTGCACACATGGCTAACGCTGTTCGGATGGCACGTTTTCAAAGCTGGATCGGGGCGGAGCGGCTTTGCTGCAAGAAGAGAATATGAATGGAAAACTAAAGAAATAATAAAGCAAACACAAATTGAATACCATGACTGCAGCTGGCGCGCTACTATGGATTAGTCACTTATGAGGTACGTATGCTTAAAAAATTGATTTTAATGACGATCTGGGGTTATGAATAGCTTTAAAGAACGTGCTGACTTCTCTGCAGATGAGATGAATGAGATGACACACACGCGCGCACGCACGCAGAGCGCTTAAAAGAAATGCAGACGAAAGGCAGTTGACGGGCGCCCTTCCATGCACATGCACTTAAACAGTCCACTTCTTCGATGACGGCGAATGGCGTTCTTCTGTCCCACTGTCAACGGTTCTTATTGAAATGCGCCTCGAGGCACCCGCGGTCTCACTACTTTCGCCGACCGGTAATGTCTGATATCCCAAACGTTTAGTGCAGGACTACACCGAAGTGCACACGACTGACCCCTTCCCAAGCCGATCCGGTGTGTCTTACATTGCTTCCGCTGTCTGTCAGCCATGTTGCAACTAGCCAAACAGTCGCTTCTATTGCTTTTTATAACTCGCCCAATAAGCGTGTTTTTTTTTTTGCGTACATTCTAGCGTTAACATCACTCACTACGCTACTCCAACAGCGTCTTCTACTTTTGCTAGCGAAATACACGAGCTCAAATAACACACACTAATTTTCTTTAAGGGCTTCGTGTACTCGGCCAGCGATAGTAGTGATTCACCGGGAACATTGGAAAATGCCATTCAAGAACAGTGCCAGGCAAGAACACACGATCTCCCCACTACTGTTCACCGCTTGTTTACGAGAGGCTTTTGAGAAAACTCGATTGCGAAAAGTATGGGACAAAATATGTGGATTTCAATTAAACCTGCAGTTGTCAGTTAGCGCTCGTCCTGTGTTGCCTCTACTTCTGTGTCATTCAACAAGGCGGACAGCAGTGCTCTGGAGCGACCGCATCATGGCTTTGAAGCTTATCCGTGTATGCATCCAGGCTTGACTCCGACGCAACAGCTCATCTGGCAACAACCAATGGGCGGTACTTCTGTGGAACGGCTACTTAAGCGGCCACTCAGTGCGAGGCTCCCGGGGCACGACATCGTTGCGGCCATGCGTTTACACGTCTTTTTCGCCCAGGTTAGTTATTTGTGCCCTGCCTCTTGTTACCGGAGTTCGAATCGCTGTGTTATTGCGGTGTCGTGCCCCAGCGACCTGTTTCGTCTCGTGCGAGTGTGCCATGCCTTTATAGATTGTGTATTGTTCGGTTTGAGTCAGTTTTTACTGATGCTCTCCGGGGACGTTGAAAGCAATCCTGGCCCTGATTCCGCAAACAGTACATCGAGTACACTGGGTGTAACCACCGATACTGCCACTATCGCTGGGATCTTTGCAGTTGTTAAGCGCTTAGAACTGGGCCAAACTAATTTCCTTCAAAAACTGCAGGCAATAAGAGAGAACCAAAATGCCATGAATACATCTCTGGATGGTCTTCTGGGTAGAGTTTCAGCTCTCGAGAATGATATGGAAGTCATAAAACGTAATGAGGCTGCTTGCGTATCTGCTCAACCACAAGCCGTTGATGATCTAGCGCGGAATTTGGCCGAGCTTAAGACATCGCTTGATGATGCGAACAACAGATCAAGAAGAAATAACCTGGTTCTTCCGGGTTTGGCTGACTCGGCTACAGAGACATGGAGTGAATCTGAAGAGAAGGCTCGTGCCTTCTGTCTAAACCAGTTGGGTGAGCCCGTTAATTCAGAAAGTATTGAACGTGCGCATCGTATTGGCCAGTTCCAAGACGGTAAAAACCACCCGATAGTCATTCGGTTCTGCAACTTTAAAGACAAGGAACGCATTTGGTCTTGCGGAAATAAATTGAAAGACACAGACTTCGCGATCCGCGAAGATTTCACCCGGGCGGTGCGGGTGGCTCGAGCTAAGCTTGTAAGCTATGCTCGTGCCAAGAAAGTTACTTTCAAACTTCGTTATGACAAAATGCTTATCAACAAAAAGTGGTTCGTTTATAACCCACTTGAAGACCAGGTTATTGAGCATAAACCTTAACAAAAGGCCAGGCAGCTGCGCAATGGGTTCCAGCGCCTCATTCACTGCGGTCTTGCCAGGATTCAGTCCATATCTAATCTTACTATACTTGTGGTGAACTGCCGTAGCATAAAGAATAAAACTGATGATTTTGCCACGCTTATTTCCTCAGTCCAACCGCATGTAGTCATGGGTACTGAATCCTGGCTGGACGATTCGATTCACAGCTCCGAAGTCTTTCCAGCAGATTTTGAAGCTTACCGTTGCGATCGACACTCACGTGGAGGTGGCGTTTTCCTGCTCATTCACTCGAGTCTTCGCTGTTCTGCTCTGCCGGAACTTAATGGCTGCGAAGAATCTGTTTGGCGGAATCTACATTTAGAGAACGGGCAGCTGCTTACGCTTGGCTGTTTCTATCGTTCTCCTATGCGGGCTAATCCAGATGTATTTGTATCCCTTTCTGAATTCATAAGTAAGATGCACAACGATTACATCATTGGAGGTGATTTCAATATGCCTGAAGTTACATGGGCTGACAATAAACCAGTCCTCACCAACCTGTCAAAGCTGTATGTTGATTTCCGCGACCTCATTATTGCAAACGACCTGTATCAGTTTGTTAAGGAGCCAACCTGGTCATGCCATGGTTCCTCGTCTGTTCTAGATTTGCTTTTTTCTAACCGAGATTCACTTGTGCGCGATAGTTATATTATCCCAGGTATCAGTGACCACGACTGTGTCGTTGCACACGTGCCAATGACCCAGCCTTCAGTGCCACACAGGCACCCTAGGAAAATTTTCTTCTATGATAGAGGCGATTACTCATCACTATCTAGCGAGCTTGCCAACTATTTACAAGACTTCATATCCATGAGCCAGCGTTTCGATGCTACTGCGCTGTGGGACATATTTAAGCAGAAGCTTGATGTGCTCATTGACAAATATGTTCCTTTCAAAAACATATCAGCTAAGCGGCGCAAGGACAAGCCGTGGGTAACTCAGGAAACTAAACTATTGATTAAGAAAAAGCGTCGTCTTCTAAACACGTACAAAAAATACCGGGACGCAAAAGTTCTTGAAAAGGTACGTGCTCTTGGAACAGACATAAAAGTTAAAAATAAAGCTGCGCAAAAAAGATACATGAAGGAGTTAGGTACTAAAATTCAGAGTAATCCAAAAGAACTGTGGAAATTTCTTAAAGTTAATGGCCGTGAATCAGTCGGTATTCCGGCACTGAATAACGGCGCTGAACCTATAACTGATGATTTTGATAAGGCATGCTGTTTCAATGATTATTTTAAGTCTGTTTTCGCAGCGAGCTCGCATCATGAAATGCCAGTCATGGATGCCCATGTGCAAGAGACAATGCCTGAGCTAACAATTACATACAACGGTGTGTTAAACCTGCTGAATAACATAAAGGTGTCTTCGGCAAGCGGGCCCGAAGATGTTCCCGGTAATGTCTTGAAGGTCTGTGCTGAAATCATTGCTTATTACTTAGTTATTCTATACTCGAAATCGTTAGATACAGGAATAATACCCCAGCAGTGGAAAAACGCTAACGTGGTGCCCATTCATAAGGGTGGTCCTAAAAACATAGTTGCTAATTACAGGCCGATTTCGCTTACAAGTATTAGTTGCTAAACGCTTGAACACATAATATATAGCGCGTTGATGAAGCATTTGGAACAAAATGAATTTTTCACTCAAGCTCAGCATGGTTTCAGATCAGGTTACTCGTGTACGACGCAGCTCTTAGAATTTAGCCATGATATTTTTTCATCATTTGACAAGGGTCTACAAACGGATTGCATTTTTTTAGATTTCAAGAAAGCGTTTGATTTGGTACCTCATGATTTGCTACTGTATAAATTATTTTTGATCAAGATTCCAACTTCCCTTCTAAACTGGCTTCAATGTTACCTGCAGGGACGCAAACAACGTGTATTGATTAATGGGTCTCAGTCTGATTATGTTCCTGTATCTTCGGGGGTACCGCAGGGGTCTGTTTTAGGACCTCTGCTGTTTCTAGTTTATAATAATGACATTTCTAAATATATGACCTATAAAATACGTTTATATGCTGACGATTGTGTTATCTACGATGTTATTAACAGTTCTTCAGATTCTTGTCATTTTCAGTGCAACTTGGACCGCATACAGCAATGGTGTTTGAAGTGGCAGATGTTTCTGAACCCAATAAAATGTCAGTTTATATCTTTCACGCGCAAGCATCACCCTTTCTTGGCTGAATACAAACTAGATTCTACCCGACTTTCTAGAGTTACTCACTATAAATACCTCGGCGTTTACTTTTCGTCTAATCTCACCTGGAATGAGCACGTCGAGCACGTTTCTGCTAAAGCTTATGGCATGCTAAATTTTCTGAGAAGAAATTTTAAAATGGCGCCACTAAAAGTTAAAGAGCTTCTATATTTCACCTATATTCGGCCAATATTGGAGTATGCTTGTGTTGTTTGGCACCCCCCTACTTTAAATTTAACAGACATGCTTGAGCGTATTCAGAACTTTGCCGCTCGGTTTGTCTCAAGTAATTATGATTTTAACAGCAGTGTTACTAACATTAAACTAACGCTGGGATGGGAGCTGTTACGAAAACGCCGTACCAACTCCCGGTTAGAAATGCTGTACAGAATCTTTCACCGAAAAATAAAAATAGATAAGAAAATTATTTGCTTCCACCGCATTTCAGGTCAAACAGACTTGACCATGGGTGGAAGATTAGAGAAATTAAATGCAAAACTAACACTTATCAAAACGCATTTTTCCCATCTAGCATTCATGACTGGAATCGCCTGTCCCATGAAATTGTTGAGTGCCGTTCCGAGTCTATGTTCCGCGCGTTACTGTCGGATGTATGAGTGCGCAGTTGGCTTTCTTTTGGCTTTTTTAATCACGCGGTCTTCGTTCTTGTTGGTCCAGCATCATTTGGTGAGTTGGCTTTTTTTTCGTCATGTCTTTTCGTTGTTTCATATTTCATTCATTTTGTACTTGCTGTGTCATGCCTTGTTGTATTGCTTTTTTTTTCTTTCTTCCTCTTTTTTTTCTGGCCTATTCTTCTGTTATGTATCCTCATCCCCCCTGCAATAATGCCTTCGGGTGCTGCAGGTATTTCCAATAAATTATGACACAACGTTCCCCTGTATATGCACAAGTGGTCGCGCAACAGACAACGTGCTGAACTGCCATTCTCCCTCTTGAAGCGATATTGGTCAGTTGATATTAGAGAAAATAGGTTAGGTTGACCCCAGTTTTACTTCCTCAAGCTTGCAACAAGCTATCCTTTGGCTTGTCAAGTGCTGAACGCACAATCGTTTGTAAGCAGCCGCTTGTTCTATACGGTTCTTTTTCGCGCCTTTTTGACGGTGTTTTCAGATGGTTCAATCAGCAGTTCGCGGCGGCAACTTTGACTGTTCTGGGTTTATGTGTTCATCACGTTTAATACCTTGATTGGTATAAAATATCATTTCTAATGCAATAGCAGAACCCTGGTTCTTCCTGTGCATGCTTGCTTTCGAACCGTTTATATTTCACCCGCAGTGTATGTCAGCATACAAGTTAGCTGTCCTTAACAAGGAGTATTTGCTCCTTTATGCAGCTGCAACGCAAAGAGGTGTTTTAATAGTGCCAGTCTTTGAAGTGATCTATTTAGCCATGTTCATGTCGTGGAATAACTTCTGAACAAGACTTGCACGGGGCTATTTTAAGGGAGGAAAAAGTCGAGAAAAGAAAGCCCGTAGAGATAACTAAACGCAACGAATTAAGCTCGCTTGCCTATTTGGCTCAGTGACATGCCACTGTATCATTATTTATTATAAAGTTTCATATGCGGCATTGACGAGGTCAGTTATTTTGCTCCTTTCGTGTGTTTCTTTACTACAAGAAATAGCCTGATGAATTATACACCCAGTAGCTCGACCTTTCGCCCTGTAAACATTCACGCACAATGGCTCCCAGTTGCCCTAATAAACAGTTAAAAGTTATGGGCTAAAATAAATACCTGCAGAACAGCACGAAACAGGGTTTGAAAAATGAGAATATGTGGATAAATAAATGGCCTTGCGTGAAATCATAAGCCTTCACTAGAGAGCGAAGGATGACCTTGCTTTGGAAATGAATTGCACTCATTAGTGCATAGTGAATAAAAGCTAAGAATTCATCGCAATGATCAGGACAGTTAAACACATTACATTTCACAGGACAGCAATGCACCATATTCTTAGCAAGATTGTATCGTTAATAGCCGTTGTAGAGGTTGTTCTATATATACAACCGGCTTTTTAATCCGGACAGCTCATACTGTCTTGTAGCATTTAGTAGCTTCTACTGTACACATCATTTAGGTGTAATTCTAACTGAACAATTTGCTTTGTAGTTTTTATTTTTAAAGCGATTGACACCAGCCATCCATACTCCAATATAGAGCAGACGCTTTGGCAGATAGCAATGAGCCCGGCATATGGCGAGAAAACGGCATTCAATACACCCTCTGGGCACTATGAAAGATGGGCCTGGTCAGCAGCCCTGCTGTCTTGCAGACGACCGCTGATGTTATCCGGCCTGGCCTTCTGGGAAAGTTGTGCTTCGTGCATATCGATGACATAATCACATACAGTGACAACTTTGAGATATATTTGTGCGACATCGAGAAGGTTTTGGTGGGATTGCGAGGTGTGGGCCTCTAGCTTGAGCATTCAAGATGCCAACTGCTAAAAAAAAGGAGGTTGAATACCTCGGGCAAATTGTTTCAGCTGACAAAGTGCTGCATGACCCGGAGAAACTAAAATGTATCTCGCATTTTCCATCCCCGACTAGTGTCCCGCAGGTCCGGCAGTTTATCGGCCTCATTGGCTATTACCGAAGGCACACAGACGAATTCCCGAAGCTATTTGAGCCGCTAACTGCCTTAACCGACAAGAATATTGCTTTTCGCTGGTCAAAGGATGCAGATGGTGCTTTTTGGGCTCTGAACAAAA
This sequence comes from Amblyomma americanum, assembly GCF_052857255.1. Lineage (NCBI taxonomy): Eukaryota > Metazoa > Arthropoda > Arachnida > Ixodida > Ixodidae > Amblyomma > Amblyomma americanum. The sequence goes on along the minus strand of NC_135500.1, from coordinate 113,327,215 downwards.
AGTTAATTGGTGCACCGCTGTGGCGCAAATTTCAATATGTCCATCGTTATGGCCACAGATGCGTGAAATCTGGCCGTTGGCGCTGTGCTTTCGCAGGATATCGAGGGTAGGGAACATCCTGTAGTCTTTTTTAGCCGACAGCTGAGCTCCCCAGAGCAGAAGCAAGGAGCCACGAAGAGGGAGTGCTTCATGGCTGTCTGAAGAGTAAAGTACCTCAGGTGCTACATTGACGCTCGCCAGTTGAAGCTAGACAATGACTGCCACCCTCTGAAATGGTTGATGAGTGTCAGAGACTCCAGCTCGCAGCTGGCTAGATAGAATTTAAAATTTCAAGAATACTCCATTTGAGGTCGAACATAGGCAGGGCACGCATGAACGTTGACGCTCTAAGCCGCCAAGCCATTTCGTCAGCTGTACGCGATTTTGTCCCTGTAATTGACCCGGCCAAGTTGTTCGTTGAGCAGCGTGGAGATTCTAACCTCAACCGAATCACCGAAAGCCTGAAGGGGAAGTCAGCTCACCTTGAACAATTAGGCTACTTGATTTGCAAAGACCGAACCCTGTGCCGGCGGACGTGGTCAACGAGAAAAGGGAGACCAGAGACAACCACTTGGGAGAGGGTCGTCATACCTAGGCCGTGTTCAGAAAGGGTTCTTCGTGCGTTTCGCAATGCGTCTGGCGCCGGTCTGGCATCGGCAGACACCAACCACATCAAATCAGCCTTTAATGAATGCTACCAGAAGCTTTTTTCATCGCAGGCGGTAGACGCAGTCACATTTAAGCATCGTTTTCTCGGTGCAAGAGCTACGGCTCGACGAAGAAAACAAAAAGAAATGGGAACTTGTAATAACTCAAAGCGAAGTCGAGCATGCGACAGATAAATTAACCCGCGGGAAAACTCCAAGTCCCGATTGGTTCAGTGCGGTCTTTTATACCGAATATAAGCATGACATTGCCCCGGTGTTGTGTGCAATCTTGAAAGTAGCCTACAAAATAAACGCATCGCCTACGTCTTTTGGGAACTCGCATACAGTGCTCGTACCTAAAGATGATCAAATAGAGAAACTACATTTGACTACCGCATACCGATCGATAGCCCTCACTAATGCGGACTATAACATATTTATGAAGGTATTGGCGAGAAGACTGTAGATAGTGATATCGGATATTGTTGGACCCCACCAGACATGTGGAATAAAAGGGCACTCGATTGTTTCGAACATTCATAAAGCGCGCAGTGTACTTGAATGCTGTGATGACATTAATGAGCGAGTGGCAATGCTCCAGATTGATCTCGAGAAGGCTTTTGATTGTGATTCTCGTGAAATTTTGTTTTCCGTTTAGACCATGCGAATCTTGGTTCAGTTATCCGCGAGGGTGTGACCCTGGTGTATCGAAACTGCACGACAAGATTGATTGTTAACAAGAGTGGGGGGGCCCCCATTAGCGTGCAGCGTTGTGTGCGTCAGGGTTGTCCCCTCAGTCCTCTTTTGTTTCGTATTTATATCGAAACGCTGTGCATAAAAATAATAGAAAACAATAGGATTAATGACTTTATATTGCAAGCAGCCGAGGTTAAGCTGCTGGCTTATGCAGATGACGCTGCAGTTTTCACATTTGATCAGGGGAGCATAAGCGAGGCTGTCAGTATTATGCGAGAGTTCAGCGAAGTCACCGTAGCAGGGTTGACTGGTCCAAGTGCATTGGACTCTGGCATGGATGGTGACCATCTCAGCCAGACCTTTTCGCCAACGTACCATGGGCGGCGACCCCGGGCAAGTATTTCGGCATTCCGCTCGATGTTTATTGCGGAAGCGATAATTATTGGAAAGAAAACTAAAGACGTTCGTGAGAAAGCTGAGAAATGGAAAGACACCAACCTCTCGATTTTCGCCAGAACTACAGTCTGCAACCTTATTTTTATTGGCAAGCTCTAGTATGTAATGCAGGAATTGCATTGCTCTCGTGTGATCATTCAGAAGCTACATAGGACTTTTGCCGTGTTCTTATGGACTTCTCAATGAGAACGTTGCAGCAGGACGAACATGTTCCAGCAGGTAAAAGACGGGGGGCTGGGACTGGGGAACCTCTTTTTAAGGTAGCTGGTGAGCCGTTTTTTGTTTTTACGAGATGTCAAAGACCCGTTGTTGCGCACCGTGTGCCATGTGAGGCTGCGGCGCATGCTGCCGGAGTTTGCTGTATCCACAAAATAGCTCTCGAGTGGTATTTTTGGTTACTAAAAATAGATTGTAGTGAGTGTTAGGTTCTTGTGTGCACGCTTTTTCCAGCGACTATTTGCAAAAAACTAAACAGAAAAAGTTGCACCGGGATCTTTGTGATATTGTTTTCCCGGAGGCCATGTGCAGTGCCTTGCGCAGGAGAGGTCCCGGAAGTGATGTTTTTAAAAAGAGGGAAGAAAATGCAGGCGTCACCAAGAGCAAAAACCTTTTTTTTAATTTACATACCGGGACGCTAGCAGTTAAAATGATTATAGAGGGAAGTGATTTCTTGTTACCGTGGGGAGCGAACTGCTTAATTTGCAAACAGCCCGAAACAATAGAGAATGTTTTTTTTTTGCACTGCGGGGAAGGGGTTTAATTGTGGGATGCGTTACAAAGGACAATGAAGAAAGAGCTACTGCTTGACTAGCAGGGAATTCTTTATTTAAGCACTGATAACAAGGATGGGGTACCATTTTATCTCATAATATTATTGGGCCTCCGCTATATATGGCGCTCGAGAATGGCAGGCTATCACTGTGATAGGGATGCACGACTTGCTCAAATTTATTTTCGGGGAAAGAATGGACTGGTTTCTTGCCATCCAGAAAGCCGCTGTGGAGCCTACCGAGTGGCTCTCGAGACTAGAGCCGCTCTGTATGCTACGTGAATTTTAGTATGATGAAGCCAGACTCGTGCTGGCTGACCACGATTGTGTTGTATGTACATAGCGTTTTGTATTTTTTTTATTAAGTGCTTTTTGGTGAAATTTTATGCGCCGAAGCCAGGCAATAAAGAAAAAAAGGCCCGGTTTTTTCAGTTGCTAGCGCGATTGCTCCGGTGAAGCGGTGGTCTCGGTTCGAACCCCGGACTAGGACGAGTTTTTTCAACTACGAAGTTTCTGTGAAAGCTATATTGTTTTTCTTTGTAGCCGTATGGCTGCGCTTGGGTTGATGGCAATGAGTAATTACTCCCTTATTACAAATTTACTCCACCTTGGGGGATTCCCCTAAACATTGGACCGACTTACACTGCCACTGCACGGCACTCGTGCAGTTGTGCTTATCGTCTCCATGCAAAAGCGGCCGTTGCGCCCGGGAGTCGATATCGAGACATTGGTCTAAGCAAAACGAACTCAAAAGCCGCTGAACGATCGTAAGGGGTCACAGCGATTTAAGCTACATTCTTTAAGGCACCTATACATGTTTCCTCTGTGGTGGGCATTTGACACATTCACCTTTCTCTTCCACACCGCGGATATTCACGCAACGGTAGCAGTATTTACAGCGTTTGCCTGCTCCATAAATCAACTGCAGCAAGACTTTTGCGTGACGGACTTGCGCGCAACGAAATTTCGTTTCCTAGTCTGTAACGACCGCGAAGATATTTTTACGCCTATAAATTGGTTCAGCCGCAGCCACATACAGATTTCAATAAAGAAAGGGGTCGCCATTTTCAAATATAGGTAAAGTCGTTGAATGCGAAAAAAAAGAAAAATCTTCAGGTTTTTGTCATTCTTGGGGTTTAAGGAAATCTGCTGACGAGCTCTGACTGGCGTTGTGAGCGTGAAATTAAGCCGTAGTAATTGCAATAAAACTGGTTGTGCTTCACGCCTGCGATGTATGAACAGCTTGGAGCTAGAACAAGTATTCGTTCACAAAATACAGAAAGAGAGCAAACACCATTACCAATGCAACTTTGACAGCGTGATCAAGTGCGCGTTGCATAATAGCTTTCAATACTTCTGTTGTGCAGCCTGCTTTCTTGGACGCTGTTTTAAGCAGGGAGCGGTGGAGGTAATCAGGTGGAGCCAAGCGAATGGTTCCTACCACAGAAAATGCAGCCTGAAGCTAAAAATAATTCATGTTTTACGCGTAAACGTCAAGGATGAGAGGCCGTGAGTTGTGCAGAGCACGGGCGACTGAATAGTCAGCCACGCCAAAGCAGCTTTTCTCCAATTTTCTCCAAAAAAAGAGCGCCTCCAAGCGGGCCTTAAGGCCAGTGGGCTCTCTGGCTTTCTGGACCCGAGTGTCTCGAAGCAAACGGGCACCGTATAATTTCCTTTGTTTTCTTGCAATAAAATGCGCCCCCTGCACTGGATTGTCAGGAATCCGTTCATAAACTAAGCGCCTGTGGGAGATTGGAAATTGCTTTTTCTCCCGGCTGCAGATGGGCGCATCTCAAGAATGCACCTGGAGCTTAGAAGGTCAGAAGAGAAACACACCCCCGCTTTCATGGACCAAGAGCTGTTCTTGGAAGATGTTGGCTGACTTGATCCGTCGCTTCCATCGACTGTCTCATTCAGGATCCATTATGGTTCCTTACCCTATTCTGCGCTCATATGTGAATTCCCGAGACATTATCCGCTGTGGCGCTCACTAAATATCGAGCACCGCGACATCTACTAGCAGGGCGCCGGCTTGGAATGAAGGCGGCCTGTGGCTCCGGGTGGTAGTTGGGCGTTGTTTGCTTACGTGCGTCTCCTTTCTTGGCGGCTCTGGTGACGAAAATGGCATCGCTGCACCCACCTTTGAACAATAAATAAATAAATAAATAAATAAATAAATAAATAAATAAATCAAACAATCAATCACGTAACCATCAAATCGATCAATCAACTACTTAACCATCAAACCGATCAATCGATCAATCAATCAATCAATCAATCAATCACTCAATCAATCAATCAATCAATCAAAACAAACAAACAAAATCAATCAATCAATCAACCAATTAACCATTCAATCAATCAAAACAAACAAACAAAAACAAACAAACAAACATAATTTCGGTTACTTCTGCGAATGCTCTTCTGCTGAACATGGCTATCATTCGTGTGTGTACGTCACCAAGGCCAGCCGCAGGAGGCCTAGATAGGGCAACTAAGTTTTCGTGGGCGTCATCTGGTGCTCTTGCAGCTCTTTTGAAGTAAGAGACGCTTAAAGCGGGCCGGGCAGTAAGCAATAAGCAGTCAATACCTCCTAGATATGTCGGGATGCAGGATATGTCGGGATGAAACAGGACCGGGGCTCGAATTTCAGTCCAATGGAAATTCTCCACGCGTTAAAAATAAATTAGCCCCCGTTTACTTCGTTCAACTAAATGTGACGTACGTGCGCTGTCAGATAAGTTCACTTTGCTTAACTTTGTGTATTTTTGTTAATCCTGGTGATTGTGCTGCCAGGGTTAAACGGGGGTTAAATTTACGGCGATGAATTTTTTTATGTGGTGGAAATTCGAAATCATGCGCCTTTTCGGCTACGCTTAAGTAGTAATGAGGAGCACATCAAAGAACTTCGTTATATCCAAGTATTTCGTGATATCCGGGTTTTTCGTTATATCTGAGTCTTTTGCCTCTCCCCCATCCCGTGCAAGACGAAAGGGGAGATATGGCTCTCTATTTTGCCACCTGCCAACTGTGGCAGGTGGCTCTTTCGTTGATTAACTCCCAGACAAGGCGGCTTTTTCTCTAGTAAGGTACTTTGTCCAAATGCGAATTGCGCACTGCTTGACGTTGATTAAGACGACGACGAGCAAAAAACAGAGCGAGAGGATTTCAATTTAGCACGCGGGATGTTCGGCTGCGGCGGTAGTTTATTCGTGCTTCGAGGCCTCTTCCCAGATGACACGGCTTTTTCGCCAGTGAGGAATTTAGTGCTAGCGCACTAAGAACTTGAGTGTCGTTGGAATTGAATAACAAGGCCCGGGTTGTGGCCAGATGGTGGCGAGCAGAGCCGAGAACGCACCCACTCACGAAAACAGGATTTGGCCACCCTGATGTAAGTAGTCCTTGGCCACCACCTCGTATATGAACGCCCCAGTTAAACCCCGCCCTCATTCTTCGGCGGCTGCGGAGCAAAAGAACAAAGCGGTTGTGAAATCTATGGCGCTGCGGAGGGTGCGGAGAATCTCAGGCTCCGAACAGACCGACATTTAAAAATGAGCTTGGCAAGGTTTACGCAAGAACTTTATCCAGTGAGGCTAGTCTAGCACTGTTGTTCGAGGAACTACCAGATATTAAGTGTGATATCACATGGCTTTGTGAAAATAGGAGGACAAGTGAAGGATATACAGTGTTAAAGGGTGGGCACGTGCTATGCTATCGTGGGTTAGTAGACAGACGAGAAATATTTGTGGGAATCCTGAGAATTAAGTATCTAGCTGGTAGCATAGATGAATTATATAGCATTAAAGAGATGGTGACAGTTACCGTAAGGCAGCTTAAAATTGGTAGGGTTTAAAGTTGTTAAACGGAGCAAAGGTGCCAAAGCATAATGGCCCGTGACAAATTTGGAGGTCACCGCTGTGTTGGGCACGACCAATTATGGATGGACATCGATATTGGTCCATGTCGACCATGGGCAAATTTAGGGGGTGGCCAGGGCCAAATCTGGAGGCCACTATCGTGCTGGGCACCGTCAATTATGGTTGAACACCGATTTTGATGCTAATCGGACAAGGTCAAAATTCCTGGTTGGCTCGGGATAAATTTGAAGGTCAGTGTCGTGTTGGGGCGGTCAGTTATGGCAGGACATTGGTTTTGGTCCAATCAGCAAAGGTCAAATTTCGCTGCTGTGTGGGCGAAATTCTGGGGTGCCCCGGACCAAATTCGAAGGTCGTCATCGTGTTGGGCGGGATCAATTGTGGCTGGACATTGAGTTTTGTCCATATTGGCCGTCAAATTTCAGAGGTGGGTGGCCAATTTTCGGGGGTGGTCCGGGCTAAATTTAGAGGTCACCATCGTGTTGGCGGTGTCAGCTCTGGCTGGACATTGGTTTTAGTCGAAATCGACCAAGGTCCAATTTCGGGGATGGGCTGGCCGAATTTTGGAGGTGGGCCAAATTTGGCCACCTGGGGCCAAATTTAGAGGTAGCCATCGTGTTGGACGCGGTCAAATTCGGGGGCGGCCGGGCCAAATTTGGAAGTGTGTTTTTTATGCTTTTTAACGCGTAGCGCTAGGGAGCTCGGGTCGGAAAAATCTGGCGTCGTCGTCGGCGTGGCAAACGCGAGCAAAAAATTCCGAAAAATTCCCAGAGAAGCAACCTAGGAGTTAGATCGGCCAGATAGGTCACGTGACCTAATGACGTCATTACAACCTGCCTACCGGTATATGAGCAAACTACGCACCGTTGCAGGTGGCAATTAAGTAATTGTTGGTCGCGGTAGGCTGCTTGGAAGAGCAACATGGATCGCACAGGTCCCACCTGTGGCGACACCTGCCATCCCAGGGCAGTGGCGCATCGCCTAACCGCTGCACCATGTGCCAGGAGTGGTATGAGCACTCCCAAAAATCTGCGAATGTTATGTATAGAATGCCCACTTCCGTATATATGATCATAACCCATTAGCTATCGCGTCATACTATTAAGGCGGAGCTTAAGTGCCCGATGCAATTTTTTCTTCAACTCAACATGGAGTCACTGTTGGGACAAACGTCGTGGCAACAGGCGGGCTTACTCGGGGTTGGTAAACGTGTGAGTGCTTTCTGAATAGTAGGAGGTACAATTTGAAGACGACACAGGCATCTAGTCATGATGTTCAGCAGTCGAAAGCTGATATGAAGTCATGGAATGGGCAATTTGTAAAGCACAAACATTGTACGCTGTGATGATTTGCAATTTCACTGCCAAGGTAGGCAAGAAGCAGGCAAGGAGAACAGACAGTGGGTGAATATGGCATAAATAGGAATAGCAGAGGGTAGTTACTAGTTGAGTTATTTGAACGAAAGAATTGACGGATCATGAATACTTTTTTCCCGCAAATGGCGCAACCGAAAGTGAATGTGGAAAAGCCCAAATGCTGTGACTAATAATGAAATATACTTCTCTGGACCAACGCAGTTCTTCAGTGGAATGGGAAGTTTATAAAAGCCTTATCAGCAAATTATTGCTAATAAGACAGCGCATTCCCTAATGAAGCGTTTCATGTGACGAGTCCTGTAATTCTGAATGTTTTCCGCCTAGCTCATACGGAGTTCATATACAACATATGGTGTTGTCATACACTATATGAACAGCGTATATCGAAAAATACGGACTCCCTTGACTTCATAGGCATCATGTGGAAATTATGTAAAAGATATATGAAAACTATAAAGAGTCCTTCCGGATAATGTATAGAAATCATATACATCTAATCAACGCTTTGAAAGCATACCGTCTGGTCAGGAATCGTGCCTGATGAAGTCCACTGGTCAGTGACCATGGTCAAAAACAAATGACGTTTCGAGAGCGCTACGGCTTCTTTTTTCACATTGAGGACACTGGCTGGACGCCACCGGTTTTTGTAGCAATTAGAAGTGTTTTTAGTGATTTGGCATAGATCGGATGCAGCGTGCCCTCGTTGCTTAGTGTGTTAGGCGTTGCCTGGATGGTAAGCGGCTCAAAGTTTCGGAGGGCTGACGCATTCTTTTTCGTTGTCACTATCTTTGCTTCGTCCCAGTTAATACTGCGGCCAGTTTTCTCCACATGCTCAGCGTCTTCGTTCGTTCTTACTTTTTCGTTGCGTACATAGTTCTGGACTTCTTTCAGACGTGTCGTGAAGGGTTTTGTTTCGCCTACGTACAGCCATGGCCAAAAGTAACCAGGCTGCATGGTTTGTTTCTCATTCGAATAGTAGAGCCCTAGCGGCTTACACAAAGATCAAAAAGTTCTCGGAAGGTGAGAACAAGGGTTCTTAGTACCGTACAGAGTTTTAGTGCTTGATGGTTGACCTAGTAGCTTCAATATATGACTGAGAAGCAAACCGTCTAGCCTGGTTACTTTTGGTAAAAGACTGTACACTGCTGAACAGTCGGTGAGGGCAATTTAGTGAACGACGCCAGGAAACTTGCCACGAGGGAGCTGGTTCTTCACGCTAACAAGCTCAGTCTGTATTTTGCTCGTTGGGACATGCGCAATGTTCACGATGTGCTTGCGGAAAACGCGCGCGAGCGCCTAGCTGATTCCTGAAACATACGGGGCCGAGGCTGGTTTAATTTTCGTTGCGTCATCACTTCCGCTTTTCGTGGAGGCAGGCTACTTTTGTGGCACCAATCTTCTTTCAGTGTTCCGGATGAGCGAAAGTTGATAGCCGTTTCATTGAAAGTTGTTTTCGATTATTTTTATCTCGCTGTTTATCACGTCTTCACGGCAAACTTCTCTGACATGGTTGATGAGTGATGCAACCACTGACCGCTTGTTATTCACTGAGTGTACTGAATTAAAATCTAGGTATCTCCCAGACTGCGTTGCCTTCCGGAAGGCGCTAAAAGTAAGGCTAGTAAGAGTACGGGTTAACAAACTGTCGAGGAACGAAAGGCAGTCGTCGGTCTCTTCCTGAACAGTAGAGTTCATTGAGGGTTCAAAGGCGTTGAGGGGTCGAGAAAAGGGCGCGTGTGCTTTCGGTCTATGACTCAGAAGCAGTCATCCGCATACCTCAGAAATATTTTCGGTCGCGGTTGGAAAGTACCCAAAACTTTGCTTTCGATGACATCCATTGCGATGCTAGCCATTGTGACCGAGATGGCTGCCCCCATTGCTGTGCGAAAAGTCAGCCGATAGAAATTGCCGCTTTATGTGAAATAGGTGTTGGCGAGACAAAAACGCAAAAGTTGCCAAATTCTGCTGTGTCGGAAGGCGTCGATCTTTCCACGAGCTATCATTTTCGAGACGTTGCTTACACGATTCGACGACGATATCAACAGGTACACGGCGAACAGACGTCGAAAGAAACAATCTCGTCCGTGTCTTCAACCCGCCGCGGGGGCTCAGTGGCTAACGCGTTCGTCTACTGAGCCGGAGTACCCGGGTTCGAACCCGACCGCGGCGGTCGTTTTTCGATGGAAGCGAAACGCAAAGGGCGCCCGTGTGCTGTGCATTTTCAATGCAGGTTACCGAAATTATTCCAGAGCCCTCCACTACATCACCTCTTACTTCTTTCACTCCCTTTTTTATCCCTTCTCTTACGGCGGGGTTCAGGTGTCCACGGGTATGTGAGACAGTACTGAGTCATTTCCTTTCATAAAAACCAATTTTTTCCGCGCCTTCTAGGGCGATTGCTTTTACATTGTTGATGAAATCGGATGAGTTCTTGACGTTCATGCCTGTCTGGTCAACCAGAAGAGCCAGAACACCGTGAGGCTAATGTGACGGCGAGTACAAAGGCGACTTTCTGTAGTCCACTATTGGGCGCAGGGGAGTCTCTGGTTTGTGTACCTTTGGCAGTACGTATGCGGCGGGTGCTGAACCATTCGTACACAGCAGCTGATAATAAAGCTTTTTCATGGACGGGGGAAGGCCCTTGAAGATTTCTGCGAGCATCTTTTGGAGAGACGTCCACACCTTAGGCGTAGGGACTTTCGGGGAGCCGGCAGTAAGTGGTCTTGTCTTACAACATAGCCTCCATTTTTTGTATACAGACTAGCCAAGGATAACGGTAACGTTACCTTTATCTGCCGGTCGGATGGCTATATCCTTCTTAGCGTGCAGGCTCCAGACTGCCGAGAGTTCATCCTCACCAGGAGAGTGGCTTGAAGACGTTTGTTCATGCAGGACAGCACACCTATCGCCTTCGTTCGAACTTCGTCCTGAACAACTATTTTCAGAAGTCTCACTGCTCCTTCCACAGCGCATGCAACCTTTCCTGGGCCCGTTGCTTTCCCTTGGTTGAAATTCAAGCCTCGGCTGAGTACCTTTGCTTCGCAAGGCTTCAGCACGCAGGACGACAGGTTTCGTGTCTCGAAGATTGGCGTTGCCCTGATGGCTGTTCCCTTTTCAGCAAGTAATGCCTGGAGCTCTCGATCCTAGAATTTCGAGTGCCTCTATTCTCAGCTGCGCATTTCTTGATTCGCCACGAGCTGAACACTGGCGAAGACACGCGTGTCCGGTGAGATCAATTCCAATTGTCGTTTTTCAGAAAACAGGTTGGCTTCTAAGCGCTTCTTTGTTAGCTTTCATTCTTCAATCCGTGCCTGAAGGAGATGACAAAATATACAGGGCGTTTCCTGGAAGTAGTGAGACAAGTCGCGGAGTGGCAAACCGGTTTTGGGGGAAGGAGGGGGAACCTTCAGCTTCACAATCCCACGAACTCCGTCGTTTCGAGCAGGCGAAGCGAGTGGACGTGCTTGAGTGTGAACCCTTTCGTCTCTGCGTCGAGGAAACCATAGAGCGAAAGACGGAACCGCGCTACGCGGTGAAGCTTTAGCGTTAAACTGAGTAAGTCACCTACTGAGACATTCGACATGATCAAAACAGCATGTGGTCAATGATGCAATGTCCAGATTGCTAGTGTTCTAATGGCACAAAGCATTACAAACGGCAGTGAAGATATTCAGGACAACACAATCAACATTACCATCCGTAATCGTCGTAGACTGGCGCCCGTACCGTTGCTCGTCGTGAAAGTCGCCACGGCCGTTTGTAAATGCTTTGTGCCATTGGAACAGTTGTGATCCGGACATTGCATCCGCATGCTGTCTGGATCATGTCCAACGTCTCGGTAGGTTACTTAGTTTAATGCAAACCTTTACCGCGTAGCGCTGTTCCAACTTTCGCTCCATGGTTTCCTCGACGCTGCGACGAAACAGGGGTTCATACTAAAGCACGTCCAGTTGCTTCGCCTACTCTAAACCAACTGAGCTCGTGGCATTGTGAAGCTCAAGGTTCCCCCTCCTTCCCTCAAAACCGGTTTCCCAACCCAGCGCATGCGCGCGCACCCGCCACGGTGGCGCAGTGGTTAGGACGCTCGGCTACTGATCCGGAGTTCCCGGGTTCGAACCCGACCGCGGCGGCTGCGTTTTTATGGAGGAAAAACGCTAAGGCGCCCGTGTGCTGTGCGATGTCAGTGCACGTTAAAGATCCCCAGGTGGTCGAAATTATTCCTCAGCCCTCCACTACGGCACCTCTTCCTTCCTTTCTTCTTTCAATCCCTCCTTTATCCCTTCCCTTACGGCGCCGTTCAGGAGTCCAACGATATATGAGACAGATACTGCGCCATTTCCTTTCCCCCCAAAACCAATTATTATTATTATATGCGCGCGCCACGCCGCGACTTGTCTTATTTCTTTCAGGGCACACCCTGTATGGAAATACAGATTTACAAATATTTTTGTAGCGAGAGCTACACTGGGCTACCAGTCGATCATTTCGTGGTACATGAAAGAGGCCAGCTGTGCGCATGCGCCGTCACCATGGCAACCAAAGAGGAGCAAAGTGCGGCGTGCGCTTCGCCGTCGTCCCGGCCGCGCGGCCGCTCCACCGTCAAAGCCGAGCGTGACGTCACACGGATGAGCAGTTGTGCGCATGCGCCGATACCACGGTAACCAGAGAGACCCCACAGCTGCTCCGCGTTCTTTGTCGCCGCCTCGCCGAACGCCACTATATCACCCAAACCCCACGTCGAATGCGCAGGATTGCGTATAAAAGGCGTAGATGTAGCGGGCGTCTGTATCACAACGTTTGACATGCATGCAGAGAAGGAGAGTCCAGTCGCTGCTATACCGCGGTATAGACAAGAGGAGGTTAACTCTTCCGATCCTGAGGTTGTCGCCTGGCAGTTGGCTTGAACCAAATAAGAACGCTTGAGTCTGTGTGTACTTGAAACAAGGTAACACCGCTTTCAGACATCTCCCTTCGATCAAGGTGAATAATGGTGAAGCCTGCTGTGTTCGGCTCCTGGAAAGCGGCATTATCATCCAAGGAGTCTACGTCGCACCGGCAACATCTGTCAAGCAGACGATTGATGTGGTTGCCACGTGTATACCAGCCTACGGCATGGTTTCACAGTTGTGCGTGACTTAGGGTGATTTCAACAGGAAACATGACTCTCTTAGTCAGTGCATGAAAGAAAAGTTTGACTTTAATTTAGCTTCGAACCCTCACATCCAGACTACACAATGAAGAACTACTATAGAGCTTGTATACTAAAGATGCTCTGCCAAGTCGAAATACTGTTTCGACAAAATTGAGACCGCTTCATGCTACTTCGCAGATCATCGGACAGTCTTCGTCTCTGTCAAGCAAAATGAATAAAACATGTGTATACCCAATGCCTCACATTGCTAAACATACAGAGACCACAACAAGCTCAGCCAACGAAACGTACCTCTCGCTACGTATATCCTGGCATTACCGAGCTAAGCCACTGCCAATTTTTTTTTCATATTATACGGACTCCATATTCCGTTAATTTCATATGAGCGGCTCATATGAAACGTTTCAATTAGGTTGGTTTTCTATGGAAGTCTCAACTACTCTGTGCGAGCGCCGGACCAACTTTAAAGGCTAGAGTTTGCTACGCGTCGGAGGACTAGCCCATTACTACCAATATGTCCATAATAGTATCTTACGATTTTCCCCAGCTGTCTCACAATTATTGTCCAGAACTCCCCCATTGATTTCCTAAGGCACTCTTAGCTACTTAGTTGGAGCACATGACTAATTTAAAAAGGAATATTAGTCCATTCCTTTAAGTAGAGACTGCGTAGCGGAGGCATACTACTGTAGAACCGGACGCCAGCTACGTGCAGGCGCTGTAGCCCCGCCTGGCCACGCCCCTACCACTGCGCAAACGAAGCCGGCGTCCGGTCTTACAGCAGTACACCTGCGCTAATACGTCTCCGTCACGCTACAAGTCTGTAGTATATTTATAACAGTATCTTACAATATTCCACACTTGCCTCACAATTGCCCAAAACGCCCCCATTGGTTTTATATGGCAGTCTTAACTACTCTATACCAACGCAGGACAAACTTCAAAATCCCATCAACATATTCATAACGGCATCGTACAATTTTCGCCAGCTGCCATGTATTTAAATTTGATGTCAAATAAAGCTGTAGTTGAATAATCGCACAGATATTCTTACGGAGTGCGCAATGGAAGTAGGTGGTATAGCAGCTAGACGGAATACCGGTAAGCTTCCTCAGGAGACGCAAGACGTGAATAAAAAGAGCCAAAGCAGAAATGTCTTAAACCCCGTGGAGAGCATAGAATTTGATTTTGTTTTACACTGATGCCCTAGAACTTGGCATTGCATAGAGGGGGGGGGGGGGGGGGAGAGAAATGTTTCAAAAAGCAGCAGCCGATAACAAATGATAGAATATGTAGAGCAGGCAAAGTTCAGTTAACATTTTGGCTTAAGAAAAGATTCAAGAACTGTGCAACCACGATGGCACACAGAACAAGCTCAGGCACTCTCTAGCATAGCACAAGCAATAACAGAACGTAAGCTTAGCAGAAAGTTACCGGCAAAATGTAACAGCATTCACAACACATCCAGCAATCAAGCATTGTATGAAGTATTTTCTGTTTTCAAAAATGTTACTAAAGGTGCTTGAAAAGAGGATGATTCGGTATGGCTGACAATACTGGATGGCAATGCCTTCTATTCATCTATTGCCAATACCAGCGGTGACACCTGATATATTATTGTGTGAGCGAAATTCCGGCAAACTTTATGCGCATGATACAGGCGAGCTGAGTAATGGGGCGCAGAAAAGATATGATTTCGGGAGAATGGCTGGTCGCTATGATACAACGTATGAAAGAATGACAACCGAGCAAACTTTCTACGCGTAGCAAGAAGTTGAAGATTCAGGGTGCGCTTCAGTGCTGATAGACTTTGATGATGTGAATGGGATGATATTATGAATCTGGCTGCTTGATTCTGCACTGCTTCCAGATCATTCTTAAGATTCGCGTTAGAAGGATGGCATATAATAGAGGCGTATCCAAGAGATGACCCGATCAGCGTGATGTAAGCGCTGTGTCTTGTTTCTGCGTTCATGAGGGGTAAATGGCGCTTCAAAAGACCAGTTTATAAAAAAATCTTTGTTAATTATGCATTCTATGTTAGCATCCCAGGTCAAGCAATGACTGAAAAATACTCCCAGATTTTAGATACATGATACAGAATCAAATGCGTTGTTATTTGATCCGTAATTACTTTGTGACGTTTCTGCTGCGCAAGAGAATATTATATGTTATGTTTCACTTACATTAATCTCCACCTGCCATGATGAACAACATTCCGTTAGTTGTGCTAAGTCAGACTGAAGTTCTAGGACGTTCGTCGGTGTAGGCATTTGTCTTTAAATTACGCAGTCATGTGCGAAAAGTCGTATAGACGAAGTAATATTAGAGGCTATGTCGATTATATAAACTAAAAAAAAAGCAAGGGCTCTAGTAATGAATACTGCGGGACATTGCATGTTATGCAAGTTGGTTTCCAAACAAAGCTCGCAATTTTGACGTACTAGTAATGATCGCTTGTAAACTGCTCGATCCATGCAGTTGCTTTCTCATCTAATTATAAATTTCGGATCTTCGGTGGTAAGCGTTCGTGAGCAACATGGTCAAAATTTTGAAAAGTCGATTGGCAGAGCTATCAAATTTAATAAATGAACATAAGGTTCATTGATAAGGTTCAATATCAATAACACAAAGAGCAGTTCATTGATAAGGTTCAATATCAATAACACAAAGAACAGTCTTCCTTTGGCCTCTTACGCTGCACTGTTGCACTGCAAATCATGTCTGACCAACGTACCACCAGTTCGTTTCATAAGGCAACCGACATGAGGAGCTATTATATGCAGAAAATGGAGCATGCCCTAAACAACGGAGGTAGCCTAAACATGGTAAAGAGGAAGCTATGCATAAGCAAATGTTATCGCGAGCAGTATAGATACGATAGTTAAAGTACCCGGATAGCTGTGCAACGAAATATATACCAGCCGCGATAAAAATGATGATTATGACGGAGGCAGCGGTTCAGAGGAAATTGAGATTCCGTCGGTAACGAAAGAGCAAGTACTATCGGCAACAAATGAAACGTGAACGAAGGAGCGCTTGGCCAAAGGTCCATTTTACTCAGTTTGCCTGTCGTCATAAGAGGTAGGCGCACTCACCCGGTCTGCGATAGCATTACTTATGTTTTCTTTGATGTTCGTTTTTCTCGTTTTGCCACTGGAGCGCCACGTTCGTACCTGCCGCCGATCTCAACTTGTGCAGCGTGTCTTAGCTCGTAGCAGCAACTGTAGCCCGTGTGGGTGAAGCGAGCGCTCTTATCTTCCTGCACCTGCAGCGCTTTGATTTTGCTTCTACCATCGCCTTGTTAACAGCGTGTGCTTGCGATGCCAGCAGGGAAAAAGACCAATCAGGTTGTGGTCGGTTTCCAACGTAGCCGCTGTTGAATCGCTTGCTTCTGGCAGAGAGCAAGACTTTATCGCCGTGTTGCCACTCCACTAGTAATGTGGCGCTCCAGTGGCAAAGCGAGAAAACAAACGTCAAAGAAAACAGAAACCAGCAGAGCGCGCCTATATCTATGATGACGACAGACAGACGGCTTAATATAGAACTTTGGCCACGCGCTGCGCTGTTCCCATATCATTTGCTGTCGATAGTACAGCAACGGTTAAAAGCAATGCAAAGGCGGAAAGAAACTGGTGAGGATCTGGTAACTGCGGATCTGTTGAAGGACGATTGGGAGACTGTGCTAGAAAGCTGGCGACGCTGCAGACGAAGTATAACCCTCGAGCGTACCGGAATCTTGTTATATCGTTGATGTTATCTCAATACTTAACAACGGAGACGTCAAAAGTTTGAAAAATTACCGAAGGATTAGCTTACTGTTCGTTGCCTGCAATGTATTTACTAAGGTAATTGCTAATAAAATCAGAGCAATGTTCGACTTCATCAAACAAAGAACCAGGGTGAGTTTCGTAAAGGCGACTGGACAATAGACTACTTTCACACTGTCAGTCAGGTGTAAGGAAATACTCCAAAAAAGTCGTATATTAACTACACGAGTAGTCTCTTTCTCAAAGAGGCAAACTGGGGTGCGCCCTGTAGTTCGAGTGTGGAGAAAGGATAACGTCTTGGTTGCACCAGGGAAATTTGCTAGTTCTAAAAGCATACAGTAAGCTAAACAGCAGCGCCCATTCAACCGAGAACGGGGTGACGTTATTGATGCTGCGATCGGGCTTCCTCGCAAGCACGTGGGCCAAGTCACTCGCATGTTTCACCGCACCCAGACAAGCGACGTCAAGCAGCAAGAAACGGCGCCAGACAGCATCGCCACATATGCCGAGGTAACAGGCCATTTTCTCCCGACTGTGAATTCGACAAAACCGGTGAAAGGCTCAGCTGCAGCTGCTTTAAACGCTACACCTTCTGGAAAATTTAGGCGTCGGAAGATGTGGAGCCAAATGTCCATTGCTGTCGCACTCCTATATTTTAATTTCGGTATATACTTGCCATCTTATGGAGCTAGCTTCAGGTAGCTCCGGTTGTAGTTGAAAGTAGCGGTTGCACATTGAGCGGCATGTAACGTAACGTTGAAAATGCCGCGGTAAATCTGCGCCAACAGTCGGGAGGAGCATCGAAAAGGAGCATGCAATCATGAAATGAAGAACTAAATTGATATGATATAAAATCAGTGCTAGATGGCGAGACCAGTGCAGGCAGACATATAATGTATGCGTGTTGCAAGCGTTGGAAGCTGTGGCTCGAGTGTTCTTTAGGCGAGTTTAATGCTTTTACTGAGATACGTTTGCGGAACCTTCCATGCTTAGATTAGGTTCAGGTGTATAATCCTATAATGGGCAAAAAGTAGGCCCTATAGATGATTCGAGGCATATTTAAGACCTGATTTCTCAGTAGCTACTGCAGACAGCTTATCGGGGACTAATTTATTTTCCACTCTTCCCTCTATTAACATAAGTAATATTACTGCATTATGCGAAATATATACAGTCTTGCAATCATTTTTTTTCGCAGCCGTGATTTGAATTTGTCTTCCTGTTTTCATAGAATGATACTCTTTTAGGAAAAACCTACTGCTCAGATATGTGCCATTCTTGTGCTGGACATCTCTCTGTAAATAAAGCTAAAGGAAAAGTGAGCAATTAATTTCCTCTCTTTTTTTTCTGATAATGCATAATATGTTTCAGAAAGTGACACTTTGATATATATATATATATATATATATATATATATATATATATATATATATTATCCCACTCATAAGCATAACACATTAAAAAAAAAAAAAAAAAAATTAACGTTCCCCTATGCACCTTGGTTTCGGTGACTGTTGGCCCCCTTCATAAAAATTTGTCAAACGGGCCCCTCATTCCCTTTAACTTGTCTGCTAATAGCTTAACGAGGGTCTCGGTTCTGGCAGTCTTGATGCCATAGGTAGCATAAGAGGGCTCTCGCACAGTTTCTGCTCTCACCGTTAGTTGACGTTCTACGTCACGCTCGCGGTATTACAGGACGTGCTACGTCCGCCGCTATGGTCGAGGGTGGCGCTGGTGAACACTCTCAAGGCTCGCTTACACCTAGTAAACATAAATACCCACGAGGGCAGCAGATTGGACAGCCGTCGCCGTAGCTCAGTTGGTAAGAGCACCGGACGCGATATTCGGAGGTCGTGGGTTCGGATCCCACCGGCGGCATGGTTGTTTTTTCTGCTGCTTTATAAGTAATTTTCTTTAAGCAATTTATTAATCTAAGTATTATTATCCCACTCATAAGCATAACACATTAAAAAAAAAAATTAACGTTCCCCTATGCACCTTGGTTTCGGTGACTGTTGGCCCCCTTCATAAAAATTTGTCAAACGGGCCCCTCATTCCCTTTAACTTGTCTGCTATATATATATATATATATATATATATATATATATATATATATATATATATATATAATGCTAAGGAGAATACACTTGCTTATTAAATTTTTTTTGCCACAACAGCATGCACGGAAACGGCAACATCTGTTCGGCACCCACTGGCCATGTGCTGTATATTGGCGTCAATTTCGAGCTTCATTGCTGTAACTTTGCTTTTATTGCCTCCGTTTTTTATCTGTGCTGCACTTCTCTTGAGAAAGTACTCTCGACAACGATCCACCTTACGCAATCATCTCACGATGTAGAGCCCCAGTGATATCTCATAATGACTGCACGCAGTTAACTGTAGCGGTGCTGCTATTACTCAATGTGAGAGCTGCGTCCGAAAGCGCTGTCACAAGGGAAACCTTAATGTCCATTAAGTCAATGGCCATCTATGTTTTCGAAGGGCCATTCAGACGGGCCAAGAATTGATATATATATATATATATATATATATATATATATATATATATATATATATATATATATATATATATATATATATATATATATATATATATATATATATATATATATATATATATATATATATATATATATAAACGGTCACGGTCGTTTTCTTTATGTACAGTCCTCCAGTAAAGTGCCAGGAGCCTTAGGATGGATAGGACGTAACAGCGCTAACAGACGGGATGGGAGAGAAGACAGACGCATGCGTTAATTAGCAACTAAATGATTTTTTATGACACGTAAGGCAGCGATATAAATAAACATAGCGAGTGAACTTTTTGCTCATCATGTTTCTCTATATTGCTCCCTTCCGTATTGTAACAAATCATTTGGTTGCTAATCAGCGCACGTGTGTCTTCTCTCCCGTCCCGCCGGTTAGCGCTGTTACGTCCTATTCGTCATGATGAACCAACCAACCTAACAACCCGACTAAGCCCTCTTCTAGAACAGTACGATGCTGGGTTAAACTCCAGTACAAGATATTTTCGCTATAAAAGTCGGGCATTATCAGCCTTTCCGTCAATACCCGCCTAGCACTCACCGATAATACTGTAGTGTTACCATTCTAGCAGAGCAAGATATTAACTTCCCTGTACGGACCAAAAGCTGCCGAGCTATACCGTCGGCTTGCGACGGTGGTTTCCGCGGTGGTCTTCCGGATGGCACTGAAATAAGACCTTCGCTGTCGCCGATGACGGTGACGGTAAAGGTCATATGCAAATTCGAAGGTAATTCAATAACTTTTCTAATAGTGCATAAGCCGGTTCACAATGCGAGTGTCACAAAGGCATATGTATACGTGGTTCCTTGCAAAGGCTTGGGCTACATATTATCTTTGCTCACCAGGACACCACTGCGACAAGGTGGCACGGCACTTCCACCTCCTGTTCCACATTGCGACGCCTCAAATGGAACGCGCTGCCTTCACTGCGCTGCCACAGCGACGATCACAGATATTCGCACATCGCAGATGCAAGGAGTGGCGTCGTACGACGGCCCGGAAAGTGCACTTCTCCTTCTAAGCGGAGCAATGCGACGCTGACATCGTCACAAGAACATGAAATCACCACTATTCCCTTCTTCTATAAACCAATGAGCTCTCGTTCTGAAAGAAATTTATTCAACATCGTCATCATCATCATTATAGTGGCCCGACACATTTTTAGCTTTAACACGGCATGTTTATTTTGTTTTTACACATTCGAATAAATTGAGTATATAGCTTAAAAAAATAAAAACGGTCAATGAAACAATCTGTCAACCGCCATCAGAAGGTGCCCAACGTCTGCGTTTTCGATAAAAAATAGGTAGAATGTTTGTGAAATTAAGGAAGGAGCAACAGTGAAATGAGGAGCTGTGCCAAGTCTAGCTTTCTCGGGCAAAAATTTTGAAAATTGAAAAATTGTAAGACACTGTTATGGAACTATTTAAGGTAATAGTCCATTATTCGGATATGTAGCAAAACCTTTCTCTTATAGTGTTTCCAGCGATCGCGTCAAACATTTAAGACTGCCATAGAAAACCAATGAGGAACGCTTTTGACGATAGCAAAAACGTTAAAAAAGAAAAAAATACAAGCCTGCTTTCGGCGGATATATTGTTTTTTATAGTGAAATCTTACATTATATAAAAAATTGCGCTCATAAACAGTTTCCCACTCAAAAGTGTTTTTGTCCAGAATTGCTCGGTATCAGAAGACAAGGTGCACATTTTTGATAGAGATTGGCGAACCAGCACAAGAGAGTGTTAAAGGTCTATAAATCAGACAATAATTCACTCACATGTCCTTTGCGAGTATAAATCGTAAAAAGAAAGGAAACATCTTTAGAGTAAGCGAATCAGAAAGGGGAAGAAAAGGTGCGATTTGCTTAGAGGGTTCCTCGTGATCTAGCCAAAGATGCACATAGGCAAGAAAAGCTACCGACATTTTGCAAGTACCGCTAGCACTTGCCTATTTTGGTTGCATTTTGTTCGAGAGTCATCTAAATATTGCTCGGTTCTCTGTCTTCAGCAAAGTATTTGCTAAGGCGGACAGACAATCCGCAAAGCACACATCGTGTGCTTCGCCATTTGGCGCCGCTTAGCGTTGTCTACAAAAAAAAACAAACAAAAAACGTACGTTGTCTCATCATGGACGGAGTGATGCCGCATTCAAATGTCCGATTGCGCCATGTGCTTCGTCTGCGAGCGGCCCCTTTTCTCTCGCTGATTCGCTATGTCCGCCCGCAGTTACTAAGTTATGTCCATCTCCGAAGCGAGCCAGCGGCATTATGCGAAATGTCGTAAACAATGAAAGAACGCGAAAGAATCCTCAGGGCCGAGAGAGCAGTTTCGCCGACCGCCGGCAGTGTCCGGAGTTGCCGCAACGCACCGACTTGTCCCGTCAACCGCCCCGCGTCCTCCCAGCAAACGCACGAATGAAAACCGGCACGAATGCGGCCGCTGCAATAGAGGGTGGAATATACGAGCTGCGCATTTCCGCGGCGTGATATGCTGCCGACAAGTGATATCAGAGAGAGGGGGAAAAAGAAACGAAATAACGAAGGAACGCGGGAAAAAACCGTTTGCTGGACCTTTCCCATCCCCCAGCCTTCGACCCTAAAGGGACTGTTTCTACGGGTGCGCATTCGCTGCTCTCCTGGAGCGAACGTCATAGTTCTAGATTGAAACGGAGCCGGTGTCGCAGAAGCAGCAAGAAGGAAAAAAAGTAATTTAATTGCGGTTCGCAGTTTGAGGAGACACACAGTTGATAAAAGTTCGAAAAAGAAGAGATTCAGCGCTACCCTTTACGGATGGACGCAGGAACACGCATAGCGGTACAGGTCAAGCGCTCCGACGTGATCTGATACATTACGGCCTACAAATACGCGGTTCAGAATCACTACCAACAACTGAACTCTATGCCGACACGTACCTCAGTCCCATCCATCTCAACGTTTCGCAAGCACATACTGTACATCTTAGGATAGGAACAAGCACTATGATTACACTTGCACGATTATTCCATTCCCGTCTGCGTTCTGACGTCTCCTGTTCCAATTGTTCTGCTCTACAATCCATGTCTAGAGCACTGCCTTTTCTTCCCCGTCACTCTGTCTAACCAATCCTTCCACTTCCCTTCGCCCTCCTCCTGGAGTGCCTGGCTGCGTCGCCGCAGCTGGGATACCAACCAGGCATCGGTTATGATTAACGCTTAATGTGCGTTGTTTAATGAAGTGCCTCTCTCTCACTCTCTCACTCTGTGTGTTCTTTTAGCTCTCAATTTCTTTTCGATGCAGCATGCGTTATTATCTAGCCCCGCAGAGTGCTCTGTTTGCTGCACGAAATTCGCGTAAACTATTTTTACTTGCTGCCCTTCGAAGGCGGTGATTCAGTGAATGAGGCGTTCTGGTGCTGAGTTTAGGGTCAAGAGAACAAATCCCGGTCACTGCTGTCGCATTTAAACTGAAGCGAAATGTTTAAGTGGGCTGTGTGCGGCACTAAATCAACGGAAATTAAAGATCCCAAGTTTGTATAGATTTATCGGAAGCCTTCGACTACGATGTCTCTCAGCCTAGGGGATAAACCGCGCATAAAAAACGTTATTGGTTGGCGTTTTCTGCTCGAATATGATTGGCAGGCAAGGGTATGAAGTCAAAAGGATACAGAGCGCTCCTTCGATTATCAGTCGTGTTGTTTATTGCTCGCTCACATTGAACTCGCTCTATGCTTCGAAGAAGGACTAAGGGTTGATTTATTGTGACACGTGGCTGATTTATAGCGACAGGCGTAGGCTTCGCGCTGGGTAGAGCAGCAGCACCGGCTGGTACGCGTTACCCGTTCGTAGATAAAGCAACTTTCGAAAAAACACTGCGTCTGTTCCTATGTATGAAGCAGCCACTAGGCAAAAGGCGCAATCGAAACACCAGGAAGTATTCCGAGCATTTGGGAAGGATACAGTGTGTCAGCAACTGGCCGCATCATAACTAGGTTCGATAGGAAGCATAACAGAACGTGTCGATGCGACATATCGTATTTTCGCCTGAAAATTGTCGATGAGAAAACGTGGACTAACTTCTGGAGTTGGGGAATTACAGACTTGATTTTACTTCACTTGATTGTTAAGTGTATGGACATTAAATGGGCACTCATGCTTTCAATATTTCAAGCAAGCAAAATAGAAAACAAAGAATGCGAAAAGTGTGAACCAAATAGAATATGATAATATCTGGTAAGCATTTGGAGTGTTAAGAACGTACATACAATCATTTTATGCGCCAAGAAACTAGAAGCCAGTAGCAACAGACTACTCAACATCTCAAGGTTAGTTTTCAGATGCTTTCCGTGCTCGGAAACTTACTAAATTTGGGCAAACGCCAGTAACAAGAAACCTGTAAGCTTTGCTACGATAAAATAAAAAAGATATTTCAACGCTTACACCTCGATCATGCCTAACCAAATATTGGATTTCGGTAGAGAGAGCGTTGGAAGGTTGTATTTGTGTTAATACAGAACAAATTGACCAATAGTTGAGGGGAAGCCTCAATCCGCTAGCCAACATTTTGAGAAGACAAGTCATGATGTCGAAAGGTTGGCCAGCAAACTGCGACTCTCCCTCGACCCTTGTTCACTTTTTTTTGTTATCAAAGCACTGAACTTGTTTTCTCATCGGTTGATAGAGCTCTGTCAAAGTTTGAAGGCAAAGTTTGTCGTTTTGTGAACCGACCTAAGGAAGGTTTTGCCCTAACTTATATCCTTCGTATCTTGAGCACGCTACGAAGTGCAATGTCGTTGCGCGATTTGAAACACGGCTAAATCTGTTAGTTCGCTACTGCGATACTCCCGTGATGCTTCTGGTCCCAATATCTTCAGACATGACACAGCATCGAAGCAGGTAGGCGGAGTGCTGTAAGGGCACATTAACCATTTTAGCGTCTTTAAATTCAAGCTTACATCCCATCTAGAAACAATGTTCAAGTCAGTGCCTCATGCCCTGCACGTCAATTATTATCATTATTCGATATCGGCTCCCTGAAAAAACCCACTTAGTTGTTGCTGCCTTCCACGACGAAGTTCGCAAAGAAACTAATTACCGCGTGACGCTTGTTTGTGGTGCAATGTACCGTTACCAGATGGCGTAACCTAACCGACTTCCGAGCGCTATCCACAGTCTATCCATTCCTCCTGTATTCGTATACAATACAGCATCTCATCTTCATATTTGTGACGTTTCCTTTTTCGGCTCTGCCCTAAATCTCTCACAATGCATTTCAGGTAGCATAGTCACGCTCCGCATATACCGCAAAACAGAAAATATATCTATCGCTCTTTTCCGTTGTTCAGCCCTCTCAGACACCGCTCGCCATTACTGTTCATTAACAGGCAGGCTTGAAAGCCGCTGTGGTAACCTTTAATTTACAACAGGCAAGTACACAATTTGTTACAAAGCGTCACAATCTTCGGATATTGTAACGTGTGACATCCGCCCTTCTCTGGGAAATATTATTTCCTGCGTTTATTCGCTAAAAAAAAAACAAATGAATCAAACTTAAAATATTGTAGCGGATGAAATGGCTTTAATACAGGTGAGAGCTCGACGAATGAAAGCTTGTCGCAAAACGGCCCAGAGCCCAGATAAGTCTGCGCGCGCCGCTCTCCTCTTCTTCCTTGAACTCCTCAGCAAGGCGCTACGCGGCGTAACAATATGAAGAGCGCTAAATTCATCTGGGTCAAATAAATGCGCCACCTGTAGGACAGTTTGAAAATACGCTGCGAGCTCGCAATACAGAATTGTATACATAGTGTACGAAAGCTGTTAATAGGGCCCGCAACAACCAGCTATTAGCTTGCTTCCACAACATAGTAAGACGATAGAAAAATATGGCCCTGTCATACGATGCAAAACGCTTGGGCTGTGGCTACTGAACCTTGCTTGCAAACAAAACAAATATTAACAGTTATATCAAGTGTTCACGTCTAGTCCTGAAATTATAATACCCCAGCGACATTCGAAAGGGCCGGGAAATCTCTCGTCCCAAAACACCTTTTGGTGAGTGTTATCAACTATGTCGATTACTACGTCTCGTATTGATGCTACTGAAAAAATCCGGATGAATTTTTTAAAGCGATGATTGTCGCAAAGGCCAGGCCGGAGCTTTTAAAGCGTCAGCTTGCTGAACTAGCAGTTGAATATCTCGAGCACAGGCAATTCTAGGGAAACCTGATACAAAGTAAAAAAAATTCAATCTATTGTTGTTTTTACAGCGCCTAAATGTAGCAGAGGGCAGCAACGCTTCATGGACACCATAAACGTTTATGGGCAATATTTTCCGCAGTTTAGTCAAATGGCTTATCCCTTAACCGTATTGCTCCGCAAGGCCATAAACTGGGGATGGGATGTTCACTGCAAACAATCTTTCAATACAATGAAGAGTAAAACTCCCAACCAAGGAGGAAGTATTGATCATTTTTACCTTGACAAACAGTAGAAATTTCTTTGCAGCGCTTTAAATGAGTACGTCGCAGCCGCTTTAAAGCAACCAAACAATAACAACCAAACAACATCCTAGAGTATGCTACTTTCATAAATTCCTGAAACATGAATTGAACTGCGCAGTAATATCTTTGCATTGTCGACTATGTGGACAATTGGCATGGATATTTTTAATGGAACCTCTCGTATTGTGGTCACCGGCCATGTTGCCTCCAAATGGCTTCGGACCGCCAAGAGCGGGGAAGTCCGCTTAATCACGCTGTCTCTGAAGGTCTCCACAAATCAAATCAATTTCAAAAGAATGTGAGGAGAAAACATTGAAGAAGTCGATGCATTTTCTATGATCCCCACTACTTCCAATTACATTCCTAGACGACATTCCTAGACGAGCTAAAAGGCTATCACACAAACCAACCAGAATGCACTTATTATCGCGATCAAGATTTACAGGACGCATGTTTCCGGAAAAAAGCTGATTGTAACCCTGCCTCGCGACGAAGTCGTGGGCTATTGTTACTAGCGGACAGAGCATGCACGTCACTTCGTGCCGGAACATATATGAGGCGACTGGATTACGCGAAGAGGCCAAAAAAATTCTTAGGCTGTCTTCGGTGGATCGTTTCAATGCGCTAACATTGTCTTTTGCTGTTGAGTTTTTTGTACTTAATGCTCATAAATGCGGAATCGGTTATTATCTATTTTACATTCATAGACCGCTCGGAGTCCTCATATCACTCCTGGGTGCAGGGGTCAAGCGATGCGACACAGCTAAGTAGGTGGCGGATGGGGCTTGCCAGACTCGTGTCGCTCTCTTCGAGCATCCTATCGCGGCTAATCATTAATTTAACGGCCACGTGCCACGGTGGCCAGGTTATGATGACGTCACGAGGTCACGCGTGACGACAGTCGCCATTTCTGCTTGTAAAGCATCAATATTGTTTCCCGCAAAATGACGTCCTTTAGAATTTTTATCTGGACAGTACAAAACAGTGTAAATGGCCTGACCACTCTTACAAGAAAAATAATCAAGGAAATAACTGCATTACGGAAAGTTGACTGGCCAGTTGGCACATGATTTCGACGAAAACAGCATGGCGGAATACAGGACAGAAAGACAGGAAAGACAGCGCTGTGTGTGTGTGCGCGTGTCTTCTTTTCTTAGTCCTGTCTTTCGTGCACAGTTTTCGTCAAAATCAGGGAAATGCGTGCTCTTTGAGAGCTGTAACTTTATCGTGAGAGAAAGCCGCAACGAAGGACATGGCCAGAAATTCTCGGCAAAGGCAATTCTGAGCGGGAAATCGTTTATGGACGCAATTTTTTCATATAACGTAAGATTTCACTATAACAATCAATATATCCGCAGATCACCTAACGGCAGTCTTTTTTGTTTGTTTTTTCTATTCATGTTTTTACTATCGTCAAAAGCGTTGTACATTTCTTTTATGTCTGGCAGTCAACTGTCCAAAGCGATCGCTGGGAACACTTTAAAGGAACGATTTTGCTACATATCAGAATAATGGACTATTACCTTCAATATTTCTACAACAGTGTCTGATAATTTCCCAATTTTCAAAATTTCTCCCCTGGAAAAGTTGCACTTGGCTCATTCATCTGGCTGTAGATTTTCCCACCAGTTAGGTAAGAAGCTTTGAGCATAAAGTAGAGAGTTGTTTCTAAAGGGGTAATCTCTTAAAGGGGTATGACTTGGTCTACGAAGAAATCGTACTTTTACGTTGCAGCTACTAGCCTTGACGTTATTATGCATACTCAAAAAAGAAGTAGGGCTCTACGCACGTATTTGAGCTAGAAATTGCAATATGGAGTTATCGGTTTTAAGTCCCTCCCTCTGGCAGCGTCGGCCGTATTGAATCAGCCTGAATGACGTCATATATAGACCGCGCCGTCGTCTTCTGCAGAAGTGCTGCGCTCACGGTCGGTGCGGAGCAGAGCACGCGCCGACCCGAGCGAGGCCGTGGCACATTGTGATGAAGTCGCCGAGGAGACGGGGCAGAAGCTAGACAGAACCGGGAAGGACACGGGCCTTTGTCCCCCTTCAACTTCCCCCTTTCGCCCCACCGCAATCCGAGCGTGAACAACGAACAACTCACTTCCTTATGCTCCCTAGCCGCAGTTCAATTCAGTGGCGAGCAAGCACGTGAGGACTAGTCTATGTCGGTACGAATCGCAAGCACGCCAGTGTTGCCTGACTGCCAAACGGTTCAGGAGAACCTTTAAAAATTCAGTTACAAATTACTGGCTGCACCAAATGACCATCTATTTCGTCCACTTGTTCCGAGATATGTAGCGAACAAAATGCACTAAACAGCTGTCTCTGTAAAATGGTGTCATGACCAGTAAGTCTAGGTCTTCCTATAGCATCCTCAGTTGAAAGAGAGAAACGAAATGAGTAATAATATTATCATAACTCGCTTCTAGAGCAGAGACAATAAAACACCCGCAGGTGCCAAGGGATAAAAATCTGTCGGATGTCATAAAGAAGCTCGAGAAGACTTTGAACCAGGTTGAGCAGGTTTCCGCCTGCTTTTTTGAAGCGTGATATTCCGTTCTACCCATATCTTTAAACCAAGAAAGCGGAGATCACGGAGGAGGGAAGGAAGGCAGCTGTTCATAATTGTCTCGCATACCGTAAGATGCTTTAAGAGAGGGGATTTCTTCGGTTAGATTTTAACCATCAAAGTGTGCACACTACCAGTTCCTCAGACATCTCGCCAGAGGTCAGCGTAGCTGGGTCGCGGAAGGGCGCCACAGGATTCTCCTTCGTGCCCCGAACCACATCTCCTTCGTACCGCGAAAGCTACATATGTATATGCTGTCCCTCACAAGAACTACCGAATTCAAAAGAGTGATTTGCGACTCTGCTAAATGGGTCTGCTGACGCTTTCTCGCAGTTACTGCTCCTCCAGAAAGCTGACAGTTTTATGAGGAGGATGATGGAGCATGTAGCATTCACAATATCTCATGAAGGAAAAGGACGAGGACAGGCTTCTCTGCAATACGTGCGCTTATGAAGTTTGATATCAAGTTCGTGGCACAGCACTCCACCGCAAACACACACACACCCATACTCTCCCTCTTTCTCATTTTTCTCTTTCCGGGAACTTATCTTTCAGCGTTTAACTACGAAGGTGAAACCAGCGAATGCGTTGCATCTATTGTTGCACTGACTTGCACTGGCGTCGTGCTGCGCCATTAGAAAGAAAAATAAACCAGCGTGTGCCGGGGTTTTGTTCGGCTTTAGATCTGACGCGGAGGTGGAAATCTCAGCGTTATCCCGGAGCACCTCTTTTGTTAACGAGGTCGCACTTTCCTGCGCCCCTTTGTTGTGAAGTGATTCTGCGCCTCATTGTTAGGCGCTTTCACCATGGCGAATTATCCTGGCGCGACCATGCATGATGACATAGTAATGCAGAAAACATCTAAAATGTTTGCGATAAAGGGAAAAAGCTAGGCTACCTCTCCTTTCATCGAACACCGAACAGGATATTTATTTTCGGGCGTTTGAATTCTAAGACAAGCAACTAACGGCAGGTCTACTGTACTTAGCCGTGTTACTGTTCACGAAGAGCGGTTATTAGGATTACCTAGTTTGAGAACTTGAGACACACTACTTTTTCAAGTAAGGCTCCCTAAAAAGTACGAGCCCACTAATGAGCAACAGCGCCGGCAACATCAAAACATTCATGATGTGCTTGTTCACTACGTGCTTATTATTGAGGTACATTCAAATTAGGGCAATCTGCTGTTGCGACATAAAAGTCATTATCTTGCAGTAACTAATAGCCGCTAATGAGATTTGTCTCAAATTGTTTGCGCTCTTCTTGAAGCGAATTTATAAAGCTCCTTTTAGCTATTGATTGGTTTATTGAATGATTTATCGATATCACTACATTATGTTATTCCCGTTGCGAGGCACTTTGTGGACGTATGGCCCCACCTGCGTCTCCTTCTTTTTGGTCTTGTAGACACTGAAGACATGGCATGTTTTAGGGCAGCTTCCTTTTATAGGATTGATTTGCACAAAATGCTCAGCCCATCAGCGGTCGATTCTCGTAGCGAGAACCTTTGGTGAAACAGCGTGATTAATTAAAAGACTAGCGCATGAAACTGGGACACAGACAGAGAAGAAGACAGGAAAAGCGCATTAGCGCTCGTCCTGTCTTCTTCTCTGCTTGTGTCCAAGTTTTATGCGTTAGTCTTTTAATTAATGATGACAAACCAACTAGCCCAGCTTTCCGCATTGAAATAGCGTGGCTAGCCAAATTCTTGTGGAAGGAGAGTAGCCGCTTACTCCCGTTAGAGAACCGGCACCTGGAATACACAGAACCGGTAAGAAAACCGACATGCGATTTAAACACGACTATATGGGAGTAAAAAGGACTGAAGCTTTCTTTCTAGAGCACTCCCTTAAAAGGAGTGTGCTAGAGGGACAGCTTACTCCCTTGTTACTCCTCCCTGTTTAGAGTGTGGCCTGGTTGTTTAGAAAGAATATTGTATCTTTCTTATAGCACTAGTACCATATATGTTGAGCGACGAATGGCGGGTAGAAAGAGACCAGGACGATAGGTATCACAAACACGTCAGCGCCAACTGTCAGCTTTATTGAACGGCTGTCAAGCCTCTTAATATATACAAGACGACACGCCCCTCGATAAAAAAATGTGGCAAAGAACGAAGAACACTTGGACTGTCAGTATGATAGTCGAGACATGCTCATGAGCATTGACATGAGGCAGTGACTCACAACGAACCCGGCGCGTTGCAAACGTCGAGTGAACACATTTATACATGAAGCAAAAGGACCTCCGCGGTGGCTGAGTGGTTATGGCGCTCGGCTGCTGGCCCGAAAGACGCGGGTTTGATCCAGGGCGCGGCGGTCGAATTTCTATGGAAGTGAAACTCTAGAGGCCCGTGTATACCATGTATTGTGCAATGTTAATTATTGCGCGTTAAAGAACCCCCAGTTAGTCGAAATTTCTGGAGCCCTTCACTACGGCGTTCCTGATAGCCTGAGTCGCTTTAGGACGTTAAATCCCCCATAAACCATACATGAAGCAAAAGGAAAAAGAACAAGTGCAGCAGGCAAATCCAAAACGGCGAGAAGAACGTAAGAAAGAAACCCGAAAGCGAACAACTGAAGCAGATGAAAGATGAATGACGAGAAGGAAACCAAGTTCTTTTTTTGTCGGGCAGACTGAAGCTGCGCCGACGAGCTTCTTGCCTGCACGTTCAATTTATTGCGCTTTGACGATTTCGTGGCTCAGCTGGTCTCTGTGCTTGTATATGAAACAGCGATGCTGAAATAATGCTCTGCATTTGCAGGGCCGGCAGTGTTTGGCATCGTGTAGTTCATTCTCTTGTAGAACGTTCTTGAAATGTTCTCTTAGTCGCTCGTCTAAGCATCTGCCAGTCTGGCCTATGTAGCGAGCACTAGATGTTAGGCGAGTCTTATAGGCGACACCTTCAGAACAGGCTATGAATTTGTTCTCGTTGTCGGTCGTGTGTTTCGGTTTAGCTTTATTTACAGGTCAGGAATCCTTGCACAGTGTTAACAGCTTTACAGGAGCCAAACAGACCACTCTGACAGTTGACAATAAAGTTGATAGTTGGCGCTTGTGTGCGTGTGATATCTCTCGCCCTCGTATTTTTCTGCCGCGCCATTCTTCGCTTAACATGTGCCACCAACTCGCCCAAACCTTTACACTTCTTCACCCAAAATATTTGCTGCATTGTGATGCGCCGATGAAAAAGGGCGCGTAAGAAACAACACACGGGGCGTGGAGCCCAACCTTCTACAACGGCCGAACAGAAAAAAGCAAGAACGTTTA
The DNA here is from genome assembly GCF_052857255.1 of Amblyomma americanum. Lineage (NCBI taxonomy): Eukaryota > Metazoa > Arthropoda > Arachnida > Ixodida > Ixodidae > Amblyomma > Amblyomma americanum. The sequence goes on along the minus strand of NC_135500.1, from coordinate 113,295,550 downwards.
TTGGTGACGACCTGCTTACATAACATCAGCCAGCAGGCGTGCATGGTTATACACGTTACGAGCATGGAACATGGAAAAGCCAGAACACCGGAAGACCACAGTATTGTTATGGAATTCGCATCCCATGATGCGTTGCTTTAGGGAAGGCTTCAAATGCGCTGACAATAAAGTACGCGCCTTTGGGTTCGGCACCCCTTGACTTCGCCTGTCACGTGACTTACTGATTGTGCGGTTTTTAAACAGATGTCGGGACCATTTGTAATATCCTTGAAGTGCGTTTATCCAGAACTTGCTTTTATATTGCAACTCGTGACTATAGCATCGCACGTAGAAAAGCGAAGTACTTGATCATCAAAAATGCTCGCATCACTGATGTCTTCTAAGGCAATAAAACAAACAAATGAATGAGATATGTAGAGAGCTGGCGAAAAGTCCTCAGGCCATGAGCTCTGCTTATGAGCCTTGTATTGCATTGTATCTGTATTTTCTCGTATTGTATTATGCGCTTCAGAAGCTTAAAGTAGTTGGATGGTGTGGAGGACTCTCATCCACACACCGGGGCTTTGGTATCTTCCCAGGCACCATGAGCACGCGGCTATACTGATCAAGGAAAGACCCCTTGTCTTGGTTACTCTTGACCAACCCTGTATGCTGTGCAGTCTCAAAACGCAAGGTACACAACACTCAGTCGCACCCGTTTGTAGACTCTGTGCGTGTACAGAAGCTGGCTGTAGCCAGGAACGAGCAGCTCTGCGACCTGCGGGCCACTGGAAGGCAGAATGATTCTCCTGGCTTTTACATGCGTCGGGCTGCACATCCATCATGTAATGATTGTTACAATGCGAGAGGTAAGGTGGTCGCCACTAGCATAGTATAAGGATTGTTGGACATCAGTGAAAAGAAGTCTTTGTCGTTCCATACACCCAAGCCGTCTTGTGGCGATCATGACGAAATCAACATTAGCATATAAGTGAGTACATCAGATGGTGTCCTACGCAGAGCGGCGGTCAGATCTTGAACTCATCTTCCTGTGATAATAGTCTGTCGACTATTTTTCAGGGGCAGTAGGATGCAAACGTCGCCTGTAATGTTTTCTTCATCTATAAGTCCTCTTTTTGTCTGGAGAGGAGCGCCAGTGTTGTAAAACTCCCCGAAAGCCCACGAAGATTCTCTATCACCAAAAGTTACTCCTAAAATTCCCTTAAGAAGGAAAAGTTGTCTTAATGAAACAACACTGCATGTACAGCAGCACCTGTACCGCAACATCCCCCGCCGGATGTCGCCTTAATCAGCCCTTGACATTTCTTTTCTGACCTGCTATTTCGCTAATGCGTTGCGCTGTTAGCAACAGCGCCTTAATTTTAATTAGCATATATAGAAACGCCCTTTTTGCTTTGTTCAGCAGTGAAACCACATTGTTCGCATTAATGCTGCAGCCGTCTCATCGTAAGTCCTGCTGCCTGATTTGTAACTGCCGTTGGCTCGAGTTTTTTTCCCGCTTTTAGGTGAATGTTAAATCTTTCAGGTCAGCTCTTCCCATACTTTACTGAAGTGCATATTAAGGTGCACTACCTCATCGCTTCAGCCTCTGTACAACAAGTAATCTCGACAGAATCTTTAATAACGACTCTTACTTCTAGTTTGCTTTTATTTGGTGTTAAGCCGCTTAACTTGATGGAATAATTAAGTCGACACAGGCCCCGAGTCGGTCGCGGAGCGAGGTTTGTTATTTCTAAAGGACCTAGAATACTGGGCTAAAACTTTCGCTGGAGATTTCATCACTACGGTTAGAAGAAACACCCGACTGAACTGTGATGTAGAGCTCAGTGCCCTTTTTCGTTTATATTCACAAAGTTAACTAAAGAGGGAAACCTCGAGGTGCTTGCCAACGTTTCGACACGTGGATTTGTCTTCGTGTGGTCAAAGCGTTTATCATTGGCAGGGTTTAAATAGGAGGTTTTAAATCCTCCGAGGAGAAATGCTCGGTGAGGAGGAGAAGGATGTGAACTGGGAATGGCCTTGGGATAGAGAGGGTGTATCTTGTGCAGGCATGATGGCTTTGAAGTTACTAGCCGGTTTACCTGCTAAACTGTGAAAAGAAAAAGGGAGAAAGCAGAAAGAAATGCGGGGGGTGTGTAGCGTGGAGAGATAGCGGCCGTGGGCTTGAAAGGCTGTGTGTCCAGCTGCGACAGGTGTCTTGGCCTGACTGGCTGTGTCGACCTGAAAAACTCAGATAAGGAATTAGTCAGCATGGCTGAATGAAATACTAGAAAAAATATAATAAACGAAAAAGTGAAAACAGATAAGGCATTGCTAAGCTGGCCTTTTTCTTTTCACAGTTTTGCAGGTCAACCGGCTAATCAACTTTAGCAGCCATCCAGCCTGGACAAGACTCACCCTCCCCAACCAAGCACCCTTCCCATTTCACGCCCTCCTCCCTCTCACAGGGCCTTCCTCCAGGGAGGGATGACCCTGTTTAAATCCCGCCAACAATGAACGCTTTGCCCAGACGACGACAAGTGCACTTGTCGAAACGATGGCAAGAACCCTGAAGTTTTCCCTCTCTTGTTCATTTTGTGGTTATCAAGACCCATCTGACCAACCTCTTTCTACCATTTACCATTTATAGTTATGCGAGAAACTCACATCTGACGCAGTAAAATATTCATAACCAAAAGTGAAACAGACACACGCACTTTTACATGCGCTTCTGAGTGCTCAGTGCCCAAGGATCACGTTTTGTTCCCTTCGTTTCTACACCATTGGCAACAACAAGGGCGTAACTAATTAAAATTAGATATCAATAAATTATGAAAGACAGTAAAGGACTGGCTGACAGAATAATCACACCTGTCCGGAAAATATCAAGCCCTTCAACAACTTGATATGCAAGACAGGTAAGGCCGGCAATGAATATCTCTTCAAACTTTCATCTTGAATTCCTGGCCTGAACGCGTTCCACTTTCACCTTATACCAACAGCTTTTCTCACAGTCACTTTTGGCTCAGCCTGACTATCGCTCTTAGCGTTGACTGCAACGCACTTTTCAGTTTGCGTCATCGCTTTGGTTACATCAACAATTTTAGTTTTCACCTTGGTCGAAATGTGCCCGCAAAAGCCAGATTAGGACACACGACCTTGCGTCCAGCAGCAAAGTGCGCAATCGCCAATATGCGGGAAAATGAATGAAGAAACAAACAGTTAAATGAATTAATAGGGCAAGTTAAAAGAGGCACACCAATGTACTTAAGTGTGGGTGTAATAAAAAAAAATCAGCGGCTCGAAAATGCACAAGGCAACGATACATTTAAATCGACTTACATGCTGTTTTTTTTTCTTTTAGGATCCTTCATGGTTTTGCCAAGGAATGCGGTGCAGTTCCACCACCCGGCCCCCCTTCCCCCCCGTACACGCACGCGCGGCAGCCTCAGCTTGCTAGGCGAGTAGCAGCTTCGCATATTGCTCACGTGCACAGCGCCATTTGTTCACTCGTTGTAAAGTGCTTCTCATAGTGAAGAATCTATGAAGGCCGCTCCGTGGTCGAGCTCAGCTTAACCTTGTCTTGATGCTAGGGTTTTTCGTATAGTACGAACCTTACTACCAGAAAGACGGAAGAGAGGGATCTGTGGTTATAACTCATATACTCCCTAAAAAAATATCTTGTATATGCGAAAGACACTGATAGCGATTGCTTAAATTCTCTTTTTTCTGAGGACAAAGTAATAATGCGCATACATGCGCTCGATGTGCAACTCTAAAATATCTTACGTATTCCTGGGCTTCCTTCGGTGCAGTTGCCCATTACTTGGGAAAAAACACAAAGGCGAACAAAATGTTTCATCTTTCATGACTTGCAAAGGACTGCCGCAATGTGTCTCTACGCGGCGCCAACCTGGAACCTGGAACGTTGCCCGGGTCCTGATACCAGAACCCGGGCAAAGTTTACGAAGTAGCTGAGAGTTCATCACAGGGTGCTACCGTGGCAGTGCGCCACCGACTTCGAGACTGCCATGGAAAATATTTTTCAAAATTCTTGAGACCAAAGGCTTTTCGTTCAGCCCATGTTTTGGAGCAATGAAGGCGCCATTAAAGGCAATTGGCCCTTGAAAAGCTAGGAGAAGGTTTCTTACCGTGGTACAGAAGCTTGAAAATTTTCTCTGAATGCCCCGCTGTCAGAAGAATTAATTAAACATTCAATACACTGCAAGTGAACGCTGTGCCCTAAAGACTTTTGATGGGGGTTGCACCCTGTGAAGCCTGTATCAACCTCAAGCAGTCGTTTCTGTACATGGCGTAAGGAAAAAAGCAGCTTTGTTGTCGTCAGCATTACAAGAAGCCACTCTAGTAAATCTGTATGATGACCGAGTACAGCCACTGCACAGCTGCACAGGCGGCTCTGTGAACATCACATTGTCGGCCTCGTAATGTCGATCATAGTCTGGATAAAGGCATCTTGCCAGACTTTTTCGATGGATGCGAACCTTGCTGTCATTTGTGCCACGATTCAATACGTTGTCCAAGAAAGGCTTCCGCAATGGTCTAGTTTCTCTGATTTAAACAGTGATGCTCTAATGCCCAAGCTACTCTTTTCCGCGCATCTAATGAACAGCTGGTCACGGGAATCCGAGAAATGAGCAACTGTGCCATCAATAAAGGACCGGACATAATTTACCTTTGGCTAGCAAGACACTGGGAGATCACGGACAACTATCCTGTGGACGGTGCTGCCCGTTTGCCCACAGTGGAGGTGTTTATTACCACCAGTTTCCAGGGTTTTCGCAACGGGTAGATTTAGAGCATTTGCGTGGAAGATCGAGCTTGCCTCGTGAAATTCTGGCCAATTTTCTAGCACACACTCTAATTTCCAGGACCCCAACCAACAGCTGCGACTTCCTAACGCGATTTAAAGAATCGTTGCTTGTCGCCTGTGGCTTGGGGTTGCGTTCACAGTCTAATACTCCATTCTCATAGGTATGGCCGAAGACCCAACCTGCTTTAGCTGCAGGTGGGAAGAGACGATGGAGTGTATACTCTGTGCCTGCCTTCCATTTAGTTCTGAGCGGCAATCGCTGTGCTCTGCACTGGACCATCTGGATTCTCGCCCGCTGACGGAGATGAAGATTATCGGACGGTGTCCGCAGACACAGTGCACTCAGAAGGTCTGTACTGCCATTTATTGAGGGCTTCATCTTCCCATTTTCTTGTGCTAATCCATTAATAACTCAGCTCTCTTCCTTACTTCTTTCTTGAGTCTTAATTGCTTATTCGATATTCATTTCTCACCGAGCTGTCTTCACCTGCACGCCCCCTCTTTCCTTTCCCCCAATGCAGGTTAAAAAACCGAAACCTTCTTTTGGTTAACTACCCCGCCTTATTTATCTCAGATGTTTAGAGTCCTTCTGGGTTGTTTTGAAAAGATCGAAACATAACGCTCAAGGAACACTCATCTTCTGGAACCCTCTCCTTGTATAAAAAAGACGGCCGTTGGAAATGGTGTGCTTGCAGTTTGGATGGTCAGTAGGCATGATGTTATTGGAACCGCTATAAGAGAAGAAGCTAAGGTTTTCGGCTGCTTTAGAAAATGCACCCAGTTCAATGTTACCAATCTCCTTCTCGTGTTTAATTTTGATTTCAGAGACAGAAAGCTGCAGGGATCGCCTGGAAAGGTTACCTTGTGCATTCTTGTTTTCAGAAGCCATTGTCGGGTGACATGATGGTGACAACAATGTGTGATCTTCCAAGAAGATAATGGTGCTATTAGCTGAAAGGTTTGACTATTGCATGCTATTTGAGTTCCCTTATAACGCAGTTAGTGTTTCAGCAACTTACGAGTGAAGTATACCACAGGATGTTCTTTGCGTTTAATCTTCTGGTTAATTTTCTTCTGGTTTAATCTTCTGGTTTAATCTTCTGGTTAAAGCGTCCCCGAGGCCGACGTCCAAAACATTGCAGTAAAGCATGCATAGTTTGTCAGCGTTAACAATGCTGAGAATTTTTGGTTGGTTCGAGCGTTATTTTTCTTCATTAAATTGAACGCTTCTTTGTAACAAAGGTCCCATTACCACCTAACATGCTTGCGGAAAAAGACAGTTAGTGGAAGCAACTCTTCATAATCATGTCGAATATCTCAAACTATTAGGTTCCCAGAAGAGTTCCTTGACAGATTATAATGGATTTCGACGAAGCGCTCGTTGTGCGTTCCCTTAAATATGAAAGATGCGTAAGCTCAAACACACATTTCTGCACAAAGAGGAGGAGTAATACTTCTCTCCAGATGTGGTTGAAAATCGACCCCGTATAGTTTCCCAAACTGTTCTGCACAGTACAGAGAATTCTCGCTTTAAAATCGACCGCTGGCGCACAGTACTAATTGAGCGGCACTTCCACTCCGTTTGAAGCGTGCTCTCCCGTCACATTTCTTCGGCTTGGGATGGAAAAGAGGGAATAGGAAACGAAGCGCAGCACAGGGAAGCGAACAGATTCGCAGCCGTGCCGCCGCAGCCGTGCCGCTTTGTAGACGTTGCCACCATTTGTTGCACAGTCCGCCCGGAGCGAACTACTAGCGACGATCTCACTAGCTTCAGCGCCGTAGTCGCTTCAGGCTCTGGGTAAAAAAAACAAAAAATCCCGAAGGCGCCGCGGCGCTGTCTTCGCCGCCACGTGCTCCATCTCGGGCCTTGTCTTAGCATCGGACTCCGAAGCCGAAGGAAGCAGGGAGAGAGAGGGAGAAGAAAGAAAAGGGAAGGAGAGAAGAAGGAAGTAGAAAGAGGAGTGCGCGTGCGCACTCTGCCACCGGCGCCTCCCGGAAAGCGTCGTTCCGAAAGGCTTCTTCGGTGGCGGCGTTGCGTCCGTTTTCCTTTCGCGCGGCCGCCGACGTCTCCCGCTGCACCCTTTCTTCCCCCGCGCGCGGCGCGTTCCCCATTCGCCGCCGAAGCCCCGCGCAGTTCGGTTGACTCCGGTGGTTCCGGAGGGCTCGGCTCGGCCGCTCCCGCAACAGGCGTGCCACACGTCGTGTGCTGGCTCCACGAGGAACGCTGCAGCTCGGTGAGTTGCGCGCTTTCACCTCCTTTGGATATTTTCCACCAAGTTTTCGTTGAGCTTTGGTCGTGATGCAATGATGTAGAAAAGTCATTGATATTTGTCCTTTCAATGGGTGCCTTCAGCTGGATACTTGTCTATTTTTTCTGAATGACTGCAACGACCAGAGAAGTGCGTTAATCTTTTAGGTTTTGAAAGAGCGACCACTTGACACTTAGATTATTGGAAACTGTTTATAGCGAAACGCACAAACTGTTTGCGCCAGTTTTTCTAGTTCTGGCCTGGCCTCGCTTTTCCTGCCTGTTCAAAATGCGTATCCGGCTCGCTTTTTGACCGGACCCATATCGGCTTCTAAGGTGGTCCTTTCATATAATACAAATCGGAGCATCAGACTGCGGTACTTCCCCGAGTAAGTCTTTCTTCGCGAAATGCCTCCGATGTCGAGCATTTCGGAATGATTGAGCCGAATATGGTTCCATGCCGCTGTTAACGGAGGCAGCACAACGCCCACCTTACAAGGTTGGCTCGAAATGCAAAAATGAGAGCCTCATTTGTAACCTACGGTACCTAATTTCGACCACTAAGCAGGGTGGCAATGCTATTTTATAGAGTACGCCACTTGCCCTTCCTCTTGCCTGTAACTAGTATAGAGAAAAAAATCCAGGCGATAGCGAGGAAATTTTTTTTCAGCGCGAATGTTTTTTAAATGAATTCGTATTAGCCGCACTGTTTAAAACACGCGGTGTAACTCCTTGTTCGTGCGGCAAATGCAATTGACCCTGTCACTATATAGGCGTCCAAGTAAGTTCATTCAAGAAGGAGGTCATTCCAAGTTTCCTTGGAAGGGCCTCAAAACAAGCACCTCTTGCGAAGCGAGCCGGCCGTCACCTGGACGTCGCTGACGCACTGAAACGAATACGCACGGCTTGGCATCGTGGTGTCCCTTTACACTTTGTTTTAAAGTTGCGTCCGTGAATACGCTCTCATCGCTTCCTCACGTTCATGGTAGTCAGGCAAAAGTGGCATTGGGCTTCCATGGCTCTAAGAACGGCTGGAAGGTAAGGAACAAATATGCAGAGTCAAGTGAAAGGTCAGTTTATCGCTGCTGGGATACGGCACGGGTTTTAAACCTCAAGAAAGCTGGCGAGAGCGGTTCAGGGCTGCTTCAGAATTCCACCTGTGAAGCCGTTTTGTGCCGAATGTAGCAAAGCTGAGTGCTTGATGAAAAAGAAAAATCTCTGTCACTCTTTTCTGCCCCAGACACTCAAGGAAAGAAGGAATAATAAAAAGAGAACTGCAAGGCAGTGAGCACTTTTTGATGCATGCAGTACACATCTATTCATCATTTGAATTGTAACACTCTTAAAGAAAGGCAAAAAATGTAACATGATGAATAGAGTAGCGCATTTTCGTGCTCTACTGAGGGCTTTTGTATTTACCTAGTTTCGAGATGAAATATCGTTAAAGTACCTTTACTGTTTCCGATGGAAATTAGGTTAATTGATTCCGGCGCGAGCTTGACAGGAGGCCAGAAGAAAATATTTTCTATTAGTGCTAGCATAAAATATAGCATAAGACTCTAGACAGTTACAGATTGCAGGAGCGTCCTTGCGTCACCACTCGTTAATAACGTTAGTAAACACCCGTTAATAACGACTGGTTACTAGGCTCGATAAGAGTAACGTTTACTATCACTTTTTTTGCGCGACACAATAGGCCCACGCGGTTATCAAAAGGTAATCTCTGCGACAGAAAAGAATCGATATTTGTGCCAGTGTGCGCTGGTTCATTGTTGCAAATATGGACTAAGACCGGTGCAGGAGCAGAGTCAGTAATGGGACGTCAGCATTGTTCTTTAAATGATTTTCGTTTGAAGGAGCACCGGCCTAAATGTTCTTTTGTTGAGCAATATCCCCTTAAAAGGGACGTTGAAAGTTCGCGCTGAAAGTTTGAAAGTTGGTGCTGAGCACGCCTGCGTTTATGTTTTTCGTATTTGCATGAATTCCGCCATCTTAATCCATCCTTTTCTGTGAGTCGTGGTCGTGCGTCGAGAAAAAGCCCGCGTATCTTGTTTTCGCGCGCATGGCACCAATAAAAAATTTTTCGGCCCTGTATTTCTTTAATTAAGTTGCCTCATAAGCTGCAAAGATCGGATCATTGGGTAAGGAAGCATTGCATTAATACGGGAAATTACAGTAGCATGTGTAACATGATCATACAATGTTTTTTTTTGGCTACTAGTATTGATCAGTGAGTACCAAGAAGATCATTATACAGTATTTTCTGTGACGTATGGTTAGGTAGGAAATAAAAGCCTTATCAATTCTCTAAAAGTAGCTGGACCTCGGAGGTTCACGGTGTGTTGCGGAAGTGAATTAAATACAGCAGTTCGATTGGAAAGGCGTCGAAAGCTTAGAGATTTTCTTTTTTAAACGGTGTGAGGTACGTTTAGGTGGGTCGTCGCGGTGGCTGAGTGGTTACGGCGCTCGGCTGCTGGCCCGAAAGACGCGGGTTCGATCCTGGCCGCGGCGGTCGAATTTCGATGAAGGCGAAATTCTAGAGGCCCGTGTACTGTGCGATGTCAGGGCACGTTAAAGAACCCCAGGTAGCCGAAATTTCCGGAGCCCTTCACTACGGCGTCCCTCATAGCCTGAGTCGCTTTGGGACGTTAAAGCCATATAAACCAAAACGTTTAGGTGGGGCTAGAGGTAGAGTTGGATGATTGGCACTATGACTATTTGATTTATAAGCGATCAAAGTTTTGTTTTAACGACCAACTCAGAAAAAAAATAGTTGCCACAGTGCGCACCATTTAAGTCATGGTAAACGTAGCTATGGGATGCAGAACGACAGGTATGGAGATTAGATGCATACACAGACGGGATCGGGTGGCCACGGCTGGCGCAGAAAGGTTAGCTGGAGGTCAGTGGAGGAATGCTTTGTCCTTCAGTGAACGTACTAGAGCTACTGTGTCGTCGTTTTGATTACGTGCGAAACACCAACAGTTAAGGTAGATGCTACGCTTTTTATCAGGGTCAGACCTCGCTCACTCCTTTAGATTACCTTATCTTCTACTTCCCTGCCTGGGCAGCCGCGCACTGCAAGGTATCTACTACGTTTAGCTTGATGAAATACCCCAAGTTGGAGACCGTCCATCAATCGTTTCCCTTGAGGCGAGAGAATAAAAAGAGAGAGGAAAAAGAGAAATTAGATAACAATGGAAGCAATTGTACATGTCAGCAGTTTTAGTCCCCCCCCACCCCACCCTTCACCATCGAGATCTCAACGCCGTAGTCGGCATGACATGACGTCATAGCACAGCAACGTCACGTGGCTCCTCTTGGTCTATCTGACGCATTGTTGGCATTAATAGCTACCACCTTTACAATTAAATAAACTCCCAACAGAGCTGCTCCAGAATGCATTCTCTTGTGTCATTCTGTCTTCGGCACTCCCCTTGCACATGCAACCAACGCTGAAATGTGATCACATTGAGCAAACGATGCTTCCCCTTTTCTGCTATATCTTAACTGTTAAAGAGCGCTGTGGTTATGACACATGACAGAGAGGCAAATGAAAGGTAATTAATGCGTATTAGTAAAACCGCGCTTTCTAAGCGCGCGCTCAAATACGCTATGTTGCATGTCCTGCCCGAAAGCGCAAGCCGCACTCATCTCTCTCCACGTTAAGCGTTCGCTCACTTAAACTGGCGCCGCGGCGGTCTAACTGCGGGTGGAAGCGAGCCCGTTAGACGCTCAATTAGGTCGCCGCAGTTAGCGGAGTTTGGGGCCACTCTCTGCGATATCTTTACAGCAGCGCCAGCATCCAGACCGCTAACTGCGCTTCCGCCTGAAGGGATTAAAGGGCGCGATAACGCTGGCTTATGGGGGAAGCCCTTGCAAGCCCTGGCGTAAGCCGTTACGGGTCACGCTCTCGAAATCTCCTGTAATCTTTTTTTGTTGCACTCGGTTTTGGTAAGTATATGGGTTAGGTTCAGGTAGATGCATCATTAGGCGGAGCAGTGAATTAGAGAAACGAAAGACAAGAATTTTTTTTTGCTATTTCTGGTCTTATTCTGAAAATGTCTTCAAAGAACTACTCATCCACCAGAAAAGATCAAAAAGAAGGTAAATGCGGGCTTGTTACTGCTATCTCCGGTGTCAGAATTGGTGGAATGCTCGAAGTGTGCTTGCTGTAATGTTTCTGCGATCTATAATGTAACCGACGCCTTCAAAAGTGGGCCAGCCTCACTCCCAACACAGACCTGTAAATGTAGCCAAAGTGCGCTATCAACGAACTCGTTACTGGCTGAACAACTCGCGGCGCACTGTTGCTTTCGCACAATGCGTCAGCGAGGCAAGTAAGGTTTGATTATGAACATGACACCGCGTAAGAAGTCATGTAGAGTGCAATGGGTCTGATATCGCGCATAACAGTGACGAATTTTCTACAAAAATGAAATACAAAAATATTGACACAGACAAAAAAGAGGCAGCATCACTAACAAGAAAAGATGAACTGCACGGATAAGTTGGCGGAATATTGATCTTATTTTGTTGAGCAGGCAGTTTGCTTTGTATGTCGACTGCTAGACCCTGTTATTATAATTTGAAAGATGAATATAAAAGGCCAGGATAGACCGTATATATCTTGTCCATCAGTTTTATTCATCAATATTATTAAACTGAGACTGTGGTCTGTTCAGCATTTGAGCGAATAAACTGGATACTTTTCTTACACAGAATATAAATAAAAGAAGCATAGAGCCGTTAGGTCTGTTTCAAAACTTATGTTCCTTGTGAAATCTGCCTTGTCTGTCGACGAAGGGCGTTGCGGTCATCCGATAAAAAGTTACCATGTTTTTGTTTCGAACTCATCGGCTATCGCAAATGGACTATTAACTTCACCATGCCACCGCATAAACAACTGCACCACTCGTCCCACGTCGTCCTGGCAGACTGACGTGGGTTCGCTGCCAAGGCTTTTTAAAGCAGTTTGAAGCAGGCTTTACGTCTGCGTTAAGTACGTCTTCGTTAAGGCTTTCTTCAAGACAGAAAGATTTTAGCACATCGAGTTTACGTTCCGCGTAATTTGCATGTAATCACATTGTGGATTATGTGAATAGTTTACTTGAGTGGTCATGATATTCGAACATAATAACTTAAAAAAAAAATAAACTACACGCGATGTCAGGCTATTGCCGTGACGAAATTTCTCCCCAGTATTAAATAAAAAAATAAAAATCTGAAACCCTGCAAGCATTGCAGACATTTTTATTTTCCAGAAAAATCGGGGAAGACCTATCTTATTTCTTCCCTGCAACAGGATTTAGGCGTTGTGCTTTGTCGGTAAAGCACTACAACTACACACATGCATGCACTAATGCCAATGGAGAACAACAGCGGTGTGTTTGAATGATTGCCCCACGCAGACAACATACGTCTCCTTGAAGGCCTCTATGACGGTGCGACTAACAAGTGAAGATAGAAGTCTAGTTTTTTAGTAACATCCACGAATGTAGAGAAGTCGACACACCGGTCTGGAGCGCTCGAATGGCGCACTGGGGAGTATACAGTGGGGAGAGCTCAGGGCTCGAAACAACACCTTATATTGAGGACAGAATTGTATAGAATGTGGTTTACCTCACATATCCGAAAATGCGATATCGAACCCGGCAGGCAGCGATGGTGTCACAAACGTACAACAAAGAGTGCCGTTTGAGCGGTCTACTGGACGTCTGCACGTTTTGACCTCATGATGTCTGTTCAGTGTTACGCTGGAGGTGGCCTGGGTTTTTTTAACGGAAGAATAAAAAAGTTTAAAAGAACCTGGCAAGAGAGAAATATCTTCAGTAAATAACCGAAGCAGTTTATTGTTAATAAACATTTTGCTCATTCATTGCCTGTTAATGGATGCTTAATGAGTTAATTAAGCTTTGTTAAGATTGAAAACAACTAAAACGTGCAGAAAATGATGCTAAGCGTCTCGTTTTTGCCATGTGGGCACCGCATAGTTAGCACTGCGCTTCTGTTTTTAAGTTCTTATTCCTTCTTTCATCTTTTAGGAAAGCGTAGATGCCAGGAAGACGTCGTTACTCGTGTCTTCCTTTTAAAAATGAACGCTGCATTACACACCGATGTTGATCAGCCTGCCTCTATGAACGTGTGTTACTGACGTTAGGTTATGGCAGTTAGAAAATGATGCTAAGCGTCTCGTTTTTGCCATGTGGGCACCGCATAGTTAGCACTGCGCTTCTGTTTTTAAGTTCCTATTCCTTCTTTCATCTTTTAGGAAAGCGTAGATTCCAGGAAGACGTCGTTACTCGTGTCTTCCTTTTAAAAATGAACGCTGCATTACACACCGATGTTGATCAGCCTGCCTCTATGAACGTGTGTTACTGACGTTAGGTTATGGCAGTTAATTGCATAAATCAGAAAAAAGAGAATGAATGAGAAAGGAGGGCCGCTGAAGCACCAGAGGGAAAAGAAGCGCCATTCGTTTTGTTCAACGCGAAGCCTGTATGACACCCAGTGTGTCTCTTCTTGTGTCCGACACACGTCCTAGCAATTGCACTAGCCTGGCATTGATATAGACACGCTGCGTAATTAGGCGATCCCCAGCTGGCAGGATGTGCCTGAGCTAGAAGTATGTGCAAATGGAATATGATGGGAAATGCTGTTAGAAACCTTCAGCCTTCCAAGTCGAAAAACGAGACAGGAAAGTTTCTATCATTATAGCAAATTTTATGTAATGTTCTTGATAAAAAACTTGTTGGAGCAACAGAAATATTTGGTAGCAAAAACAGAATTTTGTATAGTTACTACAGAAAAGTTCTACAGACCTGCAAACTACCGGAATGTACTACATAACTGCCAACAACAGAAAAGTACTACAGAACTGCAAATTACAGAAAAGTGCGGCACAAAGCTCAGCAGAACTACTGAAGAATACAAGACAAGAGAAAAATCAGTTGTTACGACAAAGCTACAAAACATTTTGTCGTATTTTTGACACAGTTCTGTCGTTTTTTTCTACTGGGTTATAATGAGCTCACAACACAGGGCTTCCAAGTCTCTCGCACAGCTGCAAAAGTATCTCTAAATGTGAGTACGAGCCATGATCCTTTGTGGCGTTTCTCCTCATTACGGCGCATTTTAGAAATCTTTCGAGCAGTACCGAAGCTCTCGAGAACTTTAACAAATTTATGGCCCGCACGAGCGTTTTGAGCGTACTCAAGTATACGTGCAGTCGTTGAGGATGAGAATTTTGGTAACGTGCTTCCGGAATTGAAACAGAAGAGAAGCGTTTTCAAAAGTCGGGAGGTTCGTAAGAGCTTTTTGGAGTTAGGCATGCGATGCAGAGGCTCAAAAGCACTGCGTCGGACCTCAGTAAAGCTTAAGTGAAAAAAATAAATGTATACCACTGGCGCACGCTGGCGAAGACCTGTATTTCAGGAACGGGGCTTTGTGCTCTTCCTCTTTGCCTGGTCAGCTTCAAGAGTCTGTAGAGAACTTTGACTTTTAAGACGCCCTGCCTGGTGCTCAGAGGGATGGGCTGTTCAATCTTAAGTCTCGTCCAGTGGCACGTAAAATACCAAGCTTCTTGCTCGCTCAGGTTGTTTAAAATTTCAAGCTTTTGTCCGGAAGTTCCATCCCTCCCTAGTCATGCCAAGCCGATAAAGAATAGTTGCCATAATGCGAGCGTGCAGCCTTGGGGCAGTTATGCCCAGTGCATACTTCTGGAGGGTTAGAAAATTTCCTGGTAGCACGAACTCTACTGTTACAAATTTTGTGTGAAAGCTTGTTTTGATTGCTGTTGATGACTACTGCCTTCGTACAACTACGTACGTCGAGTACAACTAAGGATGCGTCTTCCAGAATCATTTCTAGGCCGTTGATGACTGTCACCATCGTCAACCTAACTACCAGTCACTGAATGACAAAGGCCTCTCCCATATACCTCTAATTAAGCATGCCCTGTGCGAGCTGCGCCTACCATAGCCCCACAAGGTTTCTAATCTCATCGCCCACCTGACGCTCTGAAGCTCCCTGCTACGCTTGCCGTCTCTTGGTCCGTTACCTTTAAGGACCAGCGGTTACCTTGCCTTCGCTTTACATGCCCCGCCCAAGCCCATTTCTTCCTCTTGATTTGACTAGAATGTCATTAACCCGCGTTTGTTCCCTCACCCACTCTGCCCGCTTCTGGTCTCTCAACGTTACACCTATCATTTTTCTTTCCATAGCTCGCTGCGTTGTCCTCAATTTCAGTTGAACATTTCTCGCTACCCTCCACATTTCTGCGCCATAGCTGAGCATTGGTATGAGAAGCTTTTATTTACTTTTCTCTGGAGAAATGTTGGAAAACTGTGATTCATGATCTGAGAGTGTTGGCCAAATGCACTCCACCCCGTTCTTATTCTTCTAGTTAATTTACTCTCGGGGTAACTTGTTGTTCCTTTCCGAGACTGTTGAGCATTATATTTAATAATACCCAGTTTTAGACCCACCATTGTTCTTTACCGGTCTAGATCATGCTTTGCAATTCGGCCCTTTAGTTACTTAGCAACAGTCTCACCACCAAATCAGAAATTGCTAAGGTTGACAGCTGTGCCTCAGCTTAAAAGAGCTGTGAAAAATAAACAAACAAACAAACAAACAAACGAAGAAACAGTTGTTGTGTATGGCCTGCTCCTGAGTTTAATGAATTGTGCGCCAGGGATGTCCTTTAGCGACAGCTGCAACGTGCACATCTTACAGTATTTTATAAAAAGGGCGTTCTTGACACTTTATAGTGTGAAGTTACGCTTTTTATAACGTTACCAGATGCGTTGTGAATGTCCTCTGGTGTACTCACGTGAGGTTTTACGAAATTATGCAGAAAAAACGAACCGCGTCGATCCGAACGCCAAAGACACCCTACGTTAAAAGTACTTTCAAACTTTTCATTTTCGTTTGCATCCTGCATCTGGACAGTTTTTTTTGCACAGCGTCCGCTCCAACGTCTACACGATGAAAGCTAACTTTGACCACAATACCCCACGCGGAACGTTTCCCAGAAGCATGTTGCGATGTGCCCTTGACGACGGCGTTCAGCTGCTGAGTCCAAGGCCGCGGCGGCAGCGTTTGAAGAAAGCGGAATACAAAAGACGCTCCTGTGCTCTGCGTCATAAGTGGTCTTTAAAGAACCCCAGCTTCTAAAATTTAATATTCGGCCTTCCAACTCAGCATGGCTGAAAGCCCACACGTATCTTCGTTACGTTAAACCTGACGTACCCTAAGCGGTCCCGCACAAAGCAGGCGCGTGCACGACGCCTTTTACGCTGATGACTGTTAGGCCTAGCGGCAGAGAGTCTTGTGCTTGCGAGTGTGACGGAGAATTGGTTTGGTTGCTGAAGAGGAAACAAGCAGAAAATAATTTCATCTCCTGCTCTATGCTTCTTCTTGAGGAAAAGTTAAAAAATTGGACGATACACTCGAGCTCCGCTTTAAGGGTATGACAGAATAGCGTAAACTTAAGTCCCAAATATGCAAAAGGTTATTCTCTACTTTACATTAATAGATCCCTGGGAGTCCTCATACCTCTCTTGGCGCAGGGTTGCAGCGGTTAAGCGATGCGGCACCACCCTGTGATGGCAGGTGCTGCCAGCGGTAGGCATTTTGCTGCCAATATTGCTCTCCCTGAGCAACCAATCATTAACTGAACTGCCGCCTGCCACGGCGGGCAGTTTGTTCACAATCCGGTGGGCAGGTTGTGATAAAGCCGCAAGGTCACGTGACCTAGGTGGCCCAAATTTCTCCTAGGTTGTTCTCTGGGCACCACCTGCCAGAGTCATGCTCGTGATTTTTCTCTCACAACGTCGACGCCAGATTTTTTGGGTAACAGGACCTTTAACACTGTCGCGTTAAATCGCGCATTTATAGTTGAGAGCATCTCTCTCATTGTTGTACTACACAGGCGTTTAAAATTTCAGCGGTCGCAAGCTCCAGCAAGGTGAAGCTAAAGAAAAGGAAAGTGAGAAAATCTTAGCCGCAAAAATGGTCATCGCTTTTGCCTGTCTTGATGCACGCCGTGTCTAACTAAAGCTGCCTACAGACCGACGAGGTGCAAAGTCCTGCCAGACGCAGTTGCGCCACACAAGAAACCTCGCCGGCCGAGCATGTGACGCGCCTTTCTTGAGCCCTTCACGTCCAGAGCGCGCTGGTGGTGACGAAATCGGTTACCGTTATCGCTGTGTCAGCTGCAGTGCTACTTTCAGAATTCCTGGCGGGGAAAGGCAGGGCTGAATATATCTGATTCCGAGAATAAGGGAGAAAAGCAGTGGGGTGAAACATTGCAAGCTGTGCACTGCAAAGTGTAGAAGAAATCTTTTCTGTGTTGCTTTGCTCACGAATCACAGGCTTTAGAGGCGACTAGCACACATTCCAGAGTGCAGACTTTCTTGTTTATTTTAATACAAACAGGTCTAGCGATAGGCGACTGCGTGGCTTACGACGAGTGAGCTGGTCATGGCTCTGGCTCCGACAGTTTTTACTCTCTACATATTTTCCCTGTAGGTTCTTCATAGCATAGTTTTCTAACGCAATGCAAAGTTTCGCAGCCATGCAAGGAATGTTTCCCAACCTTGACACGGGTTTAGTAGAAGGGAAGGCCGGACACCGATGGAAACTATCTTGACTAGAATAGTAAAACGAGGGCAAGGAAAAAAAAATCGCTGAAGTGCATAGTTTTGGGGTAGTTTTTTTTTTCACGATGTACGAAGAAATACTCTTATGAGAAAGCGGAATTTTTTGCGACAGTATACGTGGGTGCAGGGTGGCTCTGGAATGTAGATTTCAAGCATAAATTACTGCGGCAGAAAGTGAGCACCTTCGCATCACAATAGGAAATGTCACCGCGCTCCAACGTAACTACAAGAAAACTGCAAGTGACTGAATGCGCTGTCGCTGGAAACAAGACAAATGGTTATTGAGGCTGGAAACGAAGAGAGCCTTAATTATAAGCAGTACAAGAACTTATACACAGGTTTAATGAAAACAAAATTTAAACATAAAGGTGGTGAATTCCATGAAACAGTCTCATTAGTTCCATTTGCTAAATTTTCTACTTCGTTTCCAATTTGCTTACAGTCATAATGATTAAGGGTGTTGCGTTTTCACTGCACAAAAATGTGTGATACGAACCATGCGCAGAAACCTTAATTCTTCTTGATTCCATACGCATGAAATAAAACTTTGTCAGGAACGCTCCAAAACGTTTTTACCAGGCTGTTACGTTCCGGGTAATTCTCTTCATTGCACCTCAAAGTTGGTTCCTTCCAGGAAAGCTAGAAGGATGCAGAAAGTTGGTCGGAGGGAGGAAGACAAAGCTCACCAGATCAAGAACCACTTTTTTTTCTGTGGCTGATTAAAAATTCACGAGGGCATGGGCGCAATAACCTCCACAGTTGACAGGAGGGAGTGTTCAGAGCCGTGGCCTTGGCAGTGAGGAAGCGTACTCCGCGGAATCTGGCGTGCTCCGTCAACCCCTTCGCGGGCAGCACCCGAGCCGCCCGTCAAACGGCCGCTTACTCTCCACCCATTACTTTACGGTCGAGGCAAGGCGCCGCTCTGTCCTGTTTACTGGCCTGCAACCACCAAAGTGAGCGGAGGACGGGCCTGGAGAAAAGTGTTTGCCGTTGGAAAACTCGCCCTTGGCGCAGCTGTACCTCCCCTGTGCTCGAATTCTCGTTCCCTTCAGGAATGCCATTAGCCGCGCGATTCATGCAGAATCGGGTTACTTCACGAGGAAGGTTAATTTTTTACTCTTCATCCGCTTGCGTAGCTTCCGCATGAACCTATGGGAGCCCGAACGTGTGGTTGCTCTTCCTTACGCATATTTTGCGCGGAGAAATAAACACGGGACCACGGAGTCACTTTGGCAGGACGAAAACTCAGTAAATAAGAAAAGTTTAAGGCGGGCATGCCAGCCTCGCTGGAAATGAAAATGCCGCTTCTTTGACGTCAGACAGCTTCTGGAAATCAGGGGCAAACTACGCTTGACCGTACTGGACACGATGTTCACGCTGCTGTTTCTGCACGCACTATCTTAAGGTCTTAATGGGAGAAAAGGCTTGAGGACGACATAACATCGATGATTTGTGCAATATTATGCGAAGTGCATTTCCTGAACGCTGGCAGAGGGCAATTGCATGGCGCTTCACTGAAGCGGGTGAACTTGTTACATTTAACCGTGAGTGCTGCTCCATCTGACGTTATTGTTATTAGAAGTAAACGTGTGCAATGAAGTCTATTTATTTTTAGACCAAAAAGGAAGAAAATAAATTGATATTTTTTTGTTCCTGGCATAGTCTACAGAAGAATGACAACGGATAGTGCACTTCTACAGGCTGTCTCTCAGGCACTTTGTTATGTTACATTAATTTATTTTAGTCTATGTTGTGTTATGTATTTTAATGTCATGTGGTCTTTGTCGTCCCGCATCGACACGAATGCTATGAGGGACGCCGATGAGGAAATTTAAGCTAAAGTTTAGACCACCTGTAGCTGTTTATTGTACGCTGATATCGTACAGCACACTAAAACTTTTTTTTTCAATTTCGCCTCCATCGAAACGTGGTTACCGCAGCTGTGGTTCGGTCCCAAGTGTGTGCTCAGCAGCCGAACGCTGTAACAACTGGGGCACCACCGGGGCAGTCCAAGATAAGAAAAAAGATTATTAGCGAGCCATCGTGCTTATAGAGAAGTGGCGTCCAACATACACCTCGCTGTCTTTTCCGCCATTCTCGCTACACGTGCGAAGACACTTCTACTGCTGTTCACCTGCAAACCCAGAAACTGAGGCCGCGACATCAGCGGCACCCGTGATGCGTGTGACTTACGACTCATGCGGCAATCCTGTTCCCATTTTTCGAATTTTCTTCTCGCTCTGCAGTCGTAAACCTGTATTCTGCTGAATAGACCCAAATGTTACTGAGACGCTAATACGAGGCTAATTTTTACAGAGTGAACAGCACCGAGCTTCGCCTTACGCAGTGACTAAACTTTGGATAAAGGTCATCAGCATCCTCGTCAACGATTGAGTGGCTGTAGCTTTCCGCTGCGGAGCTCAAGTTCGCTTGTTCGACGCCGGCCGGCTGCAGCGGCCAACCCGAGATGCACAGAGGCCCGTGCACTGACAGTTTGGTGCGTGTTTAAAGAAGCGAAGTTATTAACCATCCCTTATTTGGTCACACAGCGTCCCGTTTTGACGTAAAAGTACAGAGAGCTTAACGAGGGTCCCTGACATATTCCTCATATATTTTTCTGCAGTGCTTTCGTACAACTAATTTTGCCTCATCCATTATCTATTGCCATGTCAGCGCTGTGAAATACGTAATATTGAGGAAAGGGTAATTTATCAGGAGGAATATCCGCCGGCTTGTCTTTCTTTCTGGTTCATTTCCCTCCTTCTTTAACATCGTCCCCGACGGTGCGGTTTCGATGCCATTCGAAAGTGGGACATTTATTGCGTGTCTCACAAAGGACACGCCTTCTGAAGGATAGATCGCCGAATAAAACAATTACTGTCCTTTTGTAGCCTTTCGCACGATAGGATATTAGAATATGCTTGGAAAAGTTTTTCCTTACCAATTACGCAGGCTTTTGAGGGGAATGCTGCTGTTTTGAACAGTCCCCAAGTACGGCCGCCCCCAGAAGCAAGAGCAATTGAACAGAAGTCTTGATTACAAACACGCTGAAGCTGTGGTACTACTGCTATCAAATAATCCGGAAAAGGACGAATAAGTATACTGAACATAGTAACAAGTACCGACGTTCAGACAAATATACCTCCTTTCATAGTGTTTCTCTGACTGAGGCTTGAGGCTCTGATAATGCTAGAGGGGAAGAAAGAGGAGGTGGCCTGTTGGTAAAGTTGGTGTATACGCATCGCTAATTTGGGATCTTTAGCTGTACGCTAACTGCACATTCAAGACGCTGCCAAGCAAAACCCTTCCGAGACATCTGACGTGCTGATTGCCATCATATTTCACCACGTCACACTTCGGGGTTGATGTGACTTCAGGGTGGAAAGAAAGGGTACGAAAGAGAAGCGAATCACCGGACTGCTTCCCTTGGGGAAGGCGGAATCGTTTCGCAGATGAATGTCTTGGGGTGGCCTGATCTCTATATCAATTCCGGTGATAAGTTGGGCAGAATGCACGGTATCACTCATGGTTAGATTCGAGCGCGCATCTATTCTGAGAATTGAGCATAACGAAACGGGACCCATTTGGTCGGTTGCGTCATGGCGCAGACACGGAAAAAAAATGAGCGTGGTAAACAAGCAGCAATTAATACGCCGCGGCTGGCGTAAACCTAACCGCGTCCGCCGATCGTTTTATCACCAGGGTTTCATACTTGGACGTTCAGTACCAGTCCTAGGCTTCTTCAGCAACGGAGTCTTGGGATTTGCAATGCGGCGTGGGTTTCGTACTTACGCTTTAATGGGTTCGTTGCCACAGGCCATGGAGTGAAACGACAAAACTGGAACCTTTTAACAAAGGCAACAAACCACAGCCTCACGGGAGCAAAGATTGCGATTTAAACTCATTATTCTTCCCAGGAAAGGTTGGTGCACTCGATGTTAGGCAACGAAATGTTCCAGCTCTTAGTTAAACGATTATTAAGTTTAAACTTGTGGCTGCTTCAAGAAAGAACATCTTCCAGACCCTTTCACGATGCCAATGAGTGAGAATGCATAATATTAGTGCTTGGTCAGCAGACGCACTCTGAATTTCAAGCCTAGACTCTGCCAGCACCTATCTAGCATGCTGTATATATTACGCGCAAACGAAATAAGAGACCAAGTATCATTTTGAGAAGGTTATTTTCGTGAGAGTTCCTGATTAAAACTTCCTTGGCGGGAAAACTTTTGTGTCACTTCGGTTCCTTCTTCGCCTTTGTAGTTTTGGGTGTTTCGTGACCATGAATTGAGTCAGAATGAGAGCCAGCGCTGTAGACCGGATGCGGCTAAGCCCGACTTCTTTCTTATCTTAGTTTCCTCCACCGAACAGTGCTACAGTGTTATTGTTTTTACTCTTCTTGATATGAAGCCTGGATGGGAAGCTTGCACATCTAATCCAGACCCCGCTCCTCTCCCTCTATCAGCTAAAGAAAACAACAGCATCTCCAATGTTACCCAATCACTTCAGTGTTGCCCAATTTTCGAGAGTGGCACGCTGTAATAACAAAGGATGAAGGGAACGAAACAAAATAAAGTCTTAGACCGTGGTTAGGTTTCAAGAGGCTGGCCACGAAGCGGCGTTTTGAAAACCAACCGCGAAGACATTCTGCTTTGCTTGAACCAGTGGGGATCGTTTGAGTACTCGAGAATACTGGCCGCTTCCGTTCCCAAGTTCTTAAAAGAAACGAAAAAGAAAAAAACTAAAGGGCGCAGCTGTGCGCCCGGTGAAGCTCGATTTCGTAATACGTTATCCAGTTCACTAACAGGAAACCGTGATCTCCATTTATTCCTGCAGGTTCACTAGGAATCCAATACTTGAGAGGACCGCGGATTGCGCAACGTTGAAAAAAAAAAAACGGCTGAACGCTTGAGTTTCAAGATTGCGGGGAAGGCATCGATATTTAAATGAGCAGCGGTCACGTTAGCTTAGGTCTGGTCCAGAGTGCTTCTCCGCGCACTCGACTAGTGAGTATTGATTATGCTTCGAAAGTGTAGCAGATTGGTGTGTTTCTTTCTAAACACACACTAAAAAAATAAAAAGTTCAACTACAGACAAGAATCGAATGGAGGAAGTCTGAGGCACAGGAAAAGTTTGCCAGCTGCCTCGCTCAAAACATCGTGGTTTTTACTGAGCACAATTTCTTTTACACTTGGCAAAGCTTGGGTTCTCGGAGGCCATTTGAATGCGGCGGCACGCCCAAACCGGAACAGATAGCCAGAGCTTCCGAACATCCCATCGTCGTCGTATCGAGGTGTGATTGACTGGAACGCGCGTGCGCAGAGGAGGTTCTGGTGGATAATCTGATGGTTCCTCCCTAGTTTCACGGGGAAGAAAAAACGACGCGGATGCTTAGGGAGCTATATTATTCCTAAGCGCAGAATGAGCAGAAAGCAAAAGTTGGGGGGGGGGGGGGGGGGAGAAGGAAGCTTGCTCCTCGGATCACATAGTCTTATGCGCGCGACTTCCCAGTGAGTCGCTGCTCGCGGTGTAGCCAGGACGCGGCGAATGAAATAGGCTCGTAGTGGTGTCTATTGGACCTGGAACGTTCCATTTATTTTGTGCTTGATTGCCGTTATACTAAAGTAGAAGACAACGGCTTCATGCCAAGGGAGTGTTGTACTGACGCCAGTGGAATTTTAGGTTCGTAGAGCATTGCGAGCAATTTGCGGGATTAAAGAAACGAAAGCTTACAGGATGGAAACAGCTTGACTTAAATTTGAGCATGTTGACTCAGTCTATCATTACAAGTTGCGGTGTTGTGCTAGGTAACGCATAAACACCATCTGCGCTGAATGTCACTAAAAGGTAACATTTTAAAGGCCGCCAGAATATATATAAATTATACAGTAAGGAAACACAAGAGAAAAGCAAACGCCGGATTTTGCTATTCCAAGCGCTTAAGAGTAACACGTCTGTGGGAGAAAAAGAAATGCGGAGGAAACGACGGTCACCGCACCGCAGTCCGCGCACAGATAGTTTTTGTGTCAAGGTCGTCAGTAATGCGAATGTATGGAAGAGGCGGCCTCCTATACGTACATTTGTATTCATGAGGATGCAGAGAAGAGGCCCTGCGCAATGCTCCGGTGGCTGGCTAACCTGGTTTCTTCACGTGTGCACTGCAAAGGAGGTCGTTCGGAGTGCCCGTGGCTGGTGCTCCCGGCTGTGAGGCAGAAGTATGCGGCCGTTACACCGGCTTCGCCGAAGCGAACGCGAATGCATTGCTCCCTGTCTTACGAGCCATCGCTGTGCGGCGTAGGGGTCTCCTTGAAGTCCTATATTTTACGCCTCGCCCGCGTTAAGAGGAACGCGGAGGACAGGCAGAGAACGACCTCGATGGCATCGGTAGCGCATTCGGAAAATTAATGTTTTTACGGTTTTCTGGGCTACATGTAGGCAGAGTAAATAAACCGCGAACACGCTATATGTTTTCATTCTGGAACAACAAAAGCTGTCGGACCGCACCGACTACTGGCAGCACGAAATAAGTACGAATTGGAGCATCTTTTATGAGTATTTACTTCATTGTTTTTTTCAGACCCGCATCGTCTCAGATAAAGGAGCTGAAGGCAGATGCGGTTTCTTTAAATGACGCTTCGCCATTATTGCACTAAGGGCAGCAACAGCAGCTAAAAGGCTCTCCAGTGAAGACACACCCCCCTTTATAAAGACGTCCTTTTTTACTCTGACTTATTTACCTTTCTGTTTGTACAGCTGGTAGTAAAAATATGTCCTACGGATCACTTTCGGAGCACTTCGCATGCTTTCAGCACGTGGCTATGTGATTATAAGAGGATTAGCATTCAGGGCCGCTATCTGCGGAGAGAATATGTAATGCACGTTCCTCTACTCGTATTTTCTAACTGCGCTGGGAGGGATCTTCGATGCGTTTGAGTCCCGCTTTCAACTGAGTTCTATTGGAACTTCCTCACAAACAAAAACACATATATGACCTGTTGGATAAATGTAGTCTTTGAGAGAAGCTCAAACATTTGAGCATTTAAACGGGAAACGATTGCACCAATAAATTCGAAGTTTAACCAGGGAGTAAAATGCATACTGACGATGCCGACAGTTCAACTGCATCATATGCGTATATCTCCGCAGTATGCTTGCGTTCACGCGTGATAAGCATCCGTGCGAAACATGTGCCTGGAACGTGCACATTTCGTGCGTACACGTCATTGCGAATAAGGGGCAGAAAAATAGTCAAGCGTGTTATCCGGAAATTTAAATAACTGTTCAACGTCACGCATGAAAATGCAAAAAAAGTGTTAGCAATCTCCCTGCCAAATTTCTGCTTTTATCAAGTTTAAATCTATCATCGACATCTAGATAGGACGGCATAGCCATGCACGCAACTTGCAGTAGCGCCGACTGAAACCTCGTTAGATATGCCTTCTTGAATGAGAGATATTACAACACAAGCTAGTATTTAACATGACAATGAATATTAACAGGTCAGAAGTTTTTTCACGTCCGTAGAACTGCTCTCGTTCTTTTATAAACACACACCGATGTCCCACGCACGTGTTTCGTCACATTCCGGAGCGATTCCCCTCAACAACACTTGTTTTTTTCCTTTGGAAGCGTTCGGCCAACGATCTCATTTCCTTTTTGCTAACGCGACGGGAAATTGCTTCGCGGTGAAAGACGCAGCAGTAAAAGAAGGCGGAGGACGTGCCCCCCTTGACCCTCGGAACTTTCGCAGTCGGCAGCGGTCTCCGGCTGGTTTACTATCTGCGATACAACACCGCCTGGTTTCCTGTCAGCGTCTCACGCTAGCGCGGCTAAAAGAACCGAAGAATAATCGAATTGTTTAGAGCATGAGACGTTTATCTTTTCTCGCGAACGTCTCGAACTCGCGGTCTGGAGCGACTGGTGTGCTCGAAACAGGCCGGCGGTAATGAAAGGGCACGCACATTCTTTGTGCCTCACCGTCGCCTTTCTGCACGGGCGCACTCTATCATTCGGGGTGACAGGCACCGCTCGTCGAACTGCGTCCTACCGTAATTTTACTTTTTCTAGGAACGCCTCCGGCATAGGGTTTCAATTTTTCGCTCGCACGAAAGTGAAACTAACTGTCGTTCCGAGGCTGAAGCCACTTGTGGTAGCGCTCGATGTTGAGTGAGTGAGTAGCCTGTATTCAGTGAGGCTGCCAGGAATGCCTAGTTATGGGAGAAGAGGAGTAGAGACAAGGTGGTTATATGGAAAGGTCAGTGCCTGCCTGACGGGAAAATTCCCAGACGGATAGCAGAGTGGGTGGGACCAAAGCGTCGCTAGGCGGTATCCTATTTAGTTAAATAAAAATTTAAGACAAGGATGTGTGAAGCGAAGGCCCGTGCATGAGGTGAGTCGATACTGCTGGAAGCAGCATCGAAGCACAGATATTGATTGGATGCCTCGATACAACTTCCTTTAGTAGGGAGCTGTATCTTTGCCATTTTCGAGCACGGGCTCATCTTACCACATCAAAATATTTCTCTGGAACTCAAAATTTCCGCGTCTTTGATACATGAGAGCGTTCAACACTGCTTCCACACATCGAAGTCCGATTCAGAAATAAATTTCAACACTTTTCAGTTGAATGTAAGGGTCGGTGAAACTACTGTGGCGTCACAATGGCGTCTTTCAAACAGGCAACGGCTGTCTCCACCCTACGAAATGCATCGAAGCAATGGCATTGCTAGAACACCCTTGTGGAGCTCGTCGGCATGCGGCCTTGTTAGAGCGCACATGCACAAAAGTCTTGGTCGGTTTTGATGCATGGGACGCTTACGTTACAGAAAGTGTTCGTGGTGACATTGCACAGCCTTGACGCGATGATGTAGTCCTAGAATAATGAAAAGTATCCAGCAGAGTGCGCATGTTTCGATACCCCTTGACAAAATTAGCGTAACCTGAAGGGGAACATGGCATACGGGCACTTCTGTTCAACTGAGACTTGTTTTGTCACTCACAAAACGCAGCCAATCGCTGGCATCCTGTCACAGGTTCATGCATGCAGGGAGAAAAAGAACGGTGCTGTTTCGTGTTGCATTTTGAAGTACTTTTACCAATTTTTTTTAAATATGCCCCTGGTGTTCTGGCTAGGTTTGGTTTATTCATCGCATGCTGCTTAAACTGCCGCAGAGTTTTTGCTGTAGAGAAATCACCGCGAGATCAGTAGCATCTTGTTACCATTTCCTTCACTAGCGTGCATACGAATGGTGGTATGAAAAGACAGGTCGTCCAAATGCAGCGAGACAAACTGCGGTTCACTGGCGCCTTTCTCGTCTTTTGACTCACGGAGCACTTGTGCCTGGAAAATACTCAGGAAAAATGAAGGACACCTGGCCGTGGCACGCTTGAATGGCAGTCTGATATGAGCATGACATTTCAAATCTTGCGCCGTTTGGATGTCATGCTCGCTATACCTAGTCGCTTGTTTTGCTTCGCTTCTTTGTTTAGTTTTTTTTTCTAATCCTTTCTTCCCATTGCATTCAAAGAGCGCTTGAAAGGGAGCCAGCATCGAATAATTAGCGCGAAAATACAAAAAGTATAATCGCGACGTGAACTTACGTTTGTTGTGGCGTTTCCGAGGACTGACGGAGGAAAGTTTATAGAAATGGAAGCGAGGTGGTTAGAAGGTTAAATGTTTGATTGTTTATGTTGCGCTTTGTCTCCGCGCGAAAAGGACAGCAGAAATATGAGAACCGGACATACATTTTGTACAGAACATACAGAATATTATGGCTATACAGCGTGTTTCACATTATTAAACACAGATTTTCTTTTAAAGGTTCTGAACGATAGTACAGTGATGTCCCTGCAGATTCATTGTGAGGTCTAGCGGACTTTATTTACGTGGTAGAGTGCAACAAAACAAGATTAAATTATCTACTATTATCTAATAAATGTTCTTCAATTTGTTTTTAGAATGCATGAATAAATTGCAAAGTTTAATGCTGTGAAAAATGCTGTGAAAGCCCATTTTTTGAAATTATAAAATTGCCATTGTGGTTCGCAATATCTAACGTCACAAAAACGCTTACGAAAGCTGATGAAGGTTGAAAAAAGTAGAGACGTAGTTTAAACTCTTTGTCACTTAGAAGTTGGCGGGTTAACGTGACGATACCACGCGCAGGGACGCTATTTTATCAATGTGCTATTAAGCAAAGCCAGCTTAGCTTGCCATGAAAACCGTGTTTTTCACGTTCTATGTCTAGAGCCGCAATGCCTATTCAGACCTTTTATAAACCGCGTTCGCCGTCACAGATGAGGGCCTTCCATTTCACAATTCAGTGATATAAAGAGTTGATTAGTTAATTTTACTTGCGTAATAGTCTTTTCGTTACACTCTATCACGGAAATAATGCCCGCCTTGCCGTAAAATCCGCCTGCACAAACATCACCGGCGTATGTGTAACTGCTTTTTAACTAAAAATTTGTATTAAATAATATCGAACACCCCATATATGCTTCCCAGAAGTTTTGCACCGCTGAAGCCGGGATGCATAAAATAACGCATATAACGATAACAAGCATAATCATCACCATCATTCTAACCATCAGCCTAACAATGTCCACTGCAGGTGAAAGGCCTCTCCCATATCCCTCTAATTACACCTGTCCTGTGAAATTTGCGGCCCCCTTATTACAGCACACTTCCTGATCTCTTCCACCCACCTAGACTTCTGCCGCTTCCTGCTACGCTTGTCTTCTTTCGGAATCGACTGTTTTATCATCGATGGCCATCGGTTATCCTGTCTCTGCAGTACATGACCTGTCCATGCCTATTTCGTTGTCCTAATTTCGACTAGATTGCTCTTAACTTGAGTTGAACCCTTTTGTTTAGCCTTAATCTTTCTACCCCATAGTTGAGTACCGGTAAGATACAGGTCTTGTAGACTTTTCTCTTGAGGAATATTGTTAAACTGTCAAGATCTGAGAAAACCTGCCAGATGCTCTCCACCCCATTCTTATTCTGCTAGTTATTTCCCTCTCGTGATCCGGATCTGCTATCACTACCTGCCCAGTGTAGACGCATTCTTTTATCTCTACCAGCACCTCGCTACCAATTTTAAACTGCTGTTCTCTTGCTGGGCTGTTGAGTATTACTTTGTTGTTCTGGAAATTAATTTTTGCCACACAACTCTGCTTGCCTATGTGAGTCGGCGAGGATGTTTTGCAAACGTCCCGTGATTCACTTGAGAAGGCGGTGCCATCAGCAAACAAGAGATTACTAATTTATTCTTCATTAATTTGTAAGCACATCTTTTCCAAGTCCAGATCTCTTCATGCCTTCGCCATGAATAGAAGGGAATAATAGTGGACGCGATGAATAGTGGTGGAGAGATCGTGTCTATCCGCCTTACACCATTCCGTTATTACTATGTCTATTGAAGATTATGGTGGCTGTGGAGTCAATGTAGATATTTTTCGGAATCTTTGCATGTGCCTCTTCTACACCCAAGTTCCGTAATGCCTGCATGAGTACTGACGTTTCGACAGAGTGAAATGACTTTTAGTAATCTATGAATGCTATAAATAGAAACTGATTATAATCTGGACATTTCTCTGTCACATGAATGATGGTGCGAACAAGGTCTATTGTCCAGTAGCCTTTAGAAAATAATAAAACGTATATACTAGTAAATGATTTTGAGCGATCAACTGAAGATAGTATCCTTATACAGGTTCAGATAAATGACCACGCATGTCGACCGGTATATTTAGCATCTTTCAAATTGCAGAGAATGACACACACACAATCAGGTGCTGGTGAGCGCCAGTCCATTGGAAACACTGGCCGAAGCTCTCTAATTAAGAATCCACGAGAAAAAGTGTCCCAGCTTTTCATCGCGGGGCTTCTCGGCGGTAGTGCGAAGTACCGGCGTTGTGTGCCGGTTGCCCATTTTTTCTTTGCCTTTTGGGCCACTCACCTTGTTATCTGCGGTCTCGATCTCCCGTGTTTTTATGGTTGCGAATGTAATCTCCTCTAATCTTGTATTTGAACTCCTCTTATTAATTTTTGAACATCTGTTACCTGCCTTCTTTATTGAGCCGGCAGGAGGTGTAGTGCCTCTTCTGGTGGCGGTTGAGAAACTTTTATTTTTCCCAAATATATTTTCTAAGGTCTGCCCTGAAGCGACGGATTCAGTTAGGATTAATAATAATAATACTAATCACACCACAGCCACAAGGCGGCTGTGTCCTTGAGAATCTCTTCCGAACTCAATTTGAAAAACGACCTCTGTGCTGCTCTGGATGTTGGTGTGGAATAAAACCGAATATAAAACTATTCAGCAATACATGAAAAAGAAGCAGCCGTGAGCGAACGTCCTCAAAGGTTGCGAGGGGCAAAGAGGAGGCGAAATGGTTGAGAGCGGAGAGGACGCAGCGGTCTTTGTGCGCGGCGTTTTGCGTTTTGTGTCGATGCGCACGTGCGCGCCCGCATGAGTTGTCGGGAGGCTGTGTTTGACACTCGCCTCATAAAGAACAGCACGCGCTACATGCGTGGCCGCAGGCTTCGCGCTGACGACGCGGCATCGTCTACCCTTTCTTTATGGATTCGGCGCGCATTCAAGGGCGTTGGTATAGGATATCGCGCTCTTGAAACGCGAGAGCAACGCCCCGCTGACGAACAACGCGGAGGGTGTCAACGGCCGTCTTTCCTCCACGAGCGGACGGCGACATTTCGATGATAGGTGGAAGGTGGAGAGGAAATCGGGAGAATTGATGATAGATACAGAAATGCCTAAATAGGTAGACAGATAGACAAGTAGCCAATTAGAAAAGACTGGCATGCTTATTCATGTGCAAAATCATAGCTAGAAAGCCAGATATAAAAAGAAAAGGCTATCAATATGAACGTTTACATATTCGTGTTTGGGTAGACCTGAATATCTCAGGAGAAGAACTTATGAGCTGGATCCACCGTGTTATGTCGTGGACTCGTGGCTAGCAACTGCCCTTTTCCGGTGGAGGGATTACGTTATGCATAATAGACCGTCTACCAGTTCTTACCTTCAGGGTTTGAGCTCGAAAGCTCGAAAGGAAAACTACAGTAGATGAAGTACAGGCTTAGTTTAAATCTTGACGGCGCCTGGATGCTAAAAGTGCCAAGTGTTTGTTCCTAAGCTAATAGTTCGCAAAAGCCGCCCCAGTGATGCTCTTGGGATCGAAATGGTGCTTTTTCCATCACAGGGCCTCCTTTTGTGGCGGAAATGTATTACGGAGCGACATAATGCATTTTTGTGATGACAGATATTTACAGGTTGATGCACGGAAGCCGACTTGCTGTTTTATCGGTGAATTCTTCAGGAAAAGAATAAATTGCGTTTAATGCTCTATGGCGGAGAGCTGCTGGAACAATTAGTAATTCAAATACATTGGGCATGGAAGCTCTGGAAATGGAGGTGATTCTGGACGCTACTCTTGCAGCCGCTCCTTCCACTTTCGGACTACAAAACTGAGGGAATACTGATGATTTAAGACTGCCTGGGTTGTGGTTTTCTTGTGGAAAGCCACACGACTGCATGGTTGTGTGGCCACGTGCTCTTGGCTCTTCGACTTCTGCAGTAGCTTTCTACGGCTGATCTCCGTCCCTCCGCAGCCTGGTCCTTGGTCATGTTCTGAGGTTATACCCTACGCCCCGATTTTCAAAACGTTAGAAGGATAGCTTTTTTTACGCGACTGCGTATGCAGCTCATTCGGTCAAAAAACCGTTGGCGTCGTAGTAGTTGTGCGCACCGCGCGTCGGAGATATTCGAGGGCTGTGTAAAAATCCACGCACACTCAATAAATTAAAATAACTGGGACCTAAGCCGGGAGTACTGCGTCGGAGTAGTGTCGCTAGTTTCTCAGCATGTGTGATGGAACTGCTGCCGTCTACGAGTTCTAGTGTGGAGCAGCGTCTGTGCTGTTTTCAGAGGCCTCCTCGAGACTGCGAGCGATTTGTCCAACGGGCAAGGCGACGGCGTTTCGTGGGCTTAGTGGCAGCGCTGCAACACGCCATAGCGCTAAACTCTGAAAGGCTAAGCTTAAGCGTCCTGCAATTTCTGGTTGTATTTTTCTAAAGCATCAAAAACAACGCATCTCGGACAAGCAAGCGGATTCGGATTTTACTGCATTTGTTTTTGCTTCAACGAAGGGTGGCGATCTACCTTTTATACTTTTCTACTTTTATAAAATTGCATAATTATGTCTAAAATACTTGGTGTGTTGTGTTTCACCGTAAATAAGAGTTTTTCTATTTAGAGATCCGAAGTACAGACACCGATCTCTTAAAGTGAATATTCGATCGCACTGCGCAGTCTAAACCACCCATTGCCACCACACCCCATTACCGCCACACAAAGGTGAAACTTCTTGCTCACTGATCTACTGTGAGGCTGAGTACCGCATTTTTGCTCGGGAATTACTCAGCATGATACAAAAAGAGGACGTGATAATGAAAACGTTCAATAATGCTAAATTAAATGATACAAAAATAATAAACTACACTCGCCAATACTATAACAAAAAATAAAAGCGAATGCCTTGCCGGGGCCCATACAGGCCTTTTTTATCTTGAATTGGTTTTTAGCAGAGCAGATACAGTGTCTGCAGCTGGGACAGAGGCTAAATGCTATAGAGCCTGACGAAGGCCTCTGTCCTTTGACAGTTCCAATAGGTACGAAGATATCTCCTCATAAAAAGTACTGTACACAAAAACAAAATGCTTCAAAAAATTCCTATTAGAAATACTAGTTTTAAAATATAGGACTACATGCAATGTCTTTAAAAATGCAAGAGTATTATCGCGGTGACGGTTAAATAGATTGGCCTTGATAGGTGAAATTACACAGTGATAAAGCGTAGATTTCCAGGATGTTTCTAAATGGTCTGGTAAGTGCATGAGTTCCGGTCTGTGACCAGTGGCTCTGCCAGAATTTGTGTTGGAGATTGTTTGGCTGCAACAGAAATGACAGATGCTTCACTCGAATCAATGGAGCGTCACCCTAGTACATTAATATCAACCAAGGCTTTCCATGCAGAAGGCATCAAAAGGACAAATCACTGATTAGGACGAAGCATTTATCATCGCCACGAAAAACTTCCCAACACACGTTCCATCGGTATCAGCGACAATACGAACCACTATGCATGTTCTTGACAGGGCATCTGAAAATCTCCGGGATATCTGTACTTGACCACTGCACAATTTCATCTTTATATTATGGAAGACTTAGTCATCCAGCACTCACAGTAAATACAGGACTCATACGTGTCTCGGAAAGGTTTCGTCTATTCCTTATTGTTCATATCTTTTTCGCGCTTACTCTCCCCGCCTTGTTAGCCCCCTCGGCAGCGAGAAATATTTTAAACTCTGATGTCTATTGGTTCAATGCTGTGATGGCGCCTGCGTACAGGAGACAGAAATTGGGGAAAAACTAAGGGGCAAACTTTGAGGTGCACAAAGAGATGAATAATGTGCACCCAAGCAAATACAGCCCATGACCAACGACTGGTAAAGGGTTGGTGATTTGCCGGCACAAATTGTTTCCGACGAGACAAGCACTGACAAGTGCCGAAGTGCGCATAGCTGGCACGTTCTCTGATATTTAACCGGCTAAGCATTGAATCAGAAAGAAATGCAAGATGCACGTTTTGGTTCGTCGATGAATACTGAGGTTCTAAGTGCCTAAATCAACACAGTAATCGAAAATTACATTTAAACTGATGAATTGAGTACATGGCATTACTTCTTTGTATATATCGCGCTGTGAAACGTAGGCGTCACGGAGAAGCGAGCGACTGCTTCAATGTCCCTGATTTTATTTGTTTGGCGGGGTATTTCCTTAGCGTTATAGCTACGGTCGTCACTCCATCATCCATGCCGAAAGGCTTCAAGTTTCGGAGTGGTTGCTGATAAAAAAAGATTGTCATTGTATGAATGTTGTTACGTTATCTGTTTATAGTTTAGCAAGTAAATAATTACCGGAAATACTTTCGGTCTACTGGTAAGAGCCGCCGGCTCTAGCGAAACGTACACGGGGTATTAAGTGGCTGACTGCTTTGCTTACTTTGTTCCTTGTGACTTCGCGTGCCTTGTTTGCTTATATTGGTTGTATAAAATATTAAGCATAGGTTATCCGTGATACGCACTATGTACGTTGGTGCGCCTAATTGCAAATCAGCTCTTTTTTGTGATATAGGGTGTATGGTGCACGTTAGATAGGATGCCCCTAATTGCTTGTCAGCTTTATTCTCTTAACAGAGTGGATGGCAGACTGAAAGTAAGAGATTTCTATCAGCTGCTTCTCAGGCACTTGCTGGGTAATAGCCGACCATTGCTGACCAACGTCGGTAACTATTGAGGGCGCTGGTGGCGATTATGGCTCCAACTGGGTGCCCTATTTCGGCTAGTGCTACGACCTTGTCAATCCTAAAGGTTAAGCCAGACTTGGTGGAAGACGTGCCGACCTTCGCTACATTTGCAACCGATGCGAAGTCTATGTTGTCTCGAGAATTTTTGTCTGCTTTAGGCATTTTCTTTATGGCGCAAGGGCATTTGTAGCCACGGAGCGCCATGGCACAAGGTATTTACGTGCACTGAAGGTAGCGTCAAAAACCACTTTCCCAAGCATTTCACCCTGAATAAGCCGAGCACCAAGCCAAGGAAAGGTTGGACCCATTGTTGTATCACCAATGCGTACTCGGCGGCACTGAGGATGGACCTCCGCACCGCCCGCATGCTAGGCAGATGCTCAAACCGCTAGACCACCGCAGCGGAGCTTTGGTCATTGTTCTCTCAAAAAAGTAATGGAATGTGTGCAGCGCAGTAATCTTCTTTGAACGACAGTAGATTGTTTCAGATAGTGTTTAGTTGAGACGGAAGCGCCAATCGGTATATATAACCTCCACTCCTCCTGCTATTATCTCGAGCGATTGGTGAAAATTGTTCTATTTTCTAGACGAAAACATTTACTGCGTTATGCCGATGCAGTTGAAATCAGTATTTTGCTTTCAATACGTGCTGTACCCGTCTCTAACTCTGATTGGGGCGTAGACCGTCGCAAGCACAGCCGCTGAGTTGCCTTGCTTGGGAACAAATATTAAGGAAAGCTGGGCATGACTGCAACAATCGAGATTTGTGGAAATTGAGCAGAAAACTAGAGAAACAGTGACCTGTAATATGTTTGCTAAAGGGGTGAATCTTTTGGTACGCGAGACGCAACGAACCGAGGCACGAGAAAAACGACCAAAGACTACTAGAACTACAGAGGTGACGCCCGCCTTGGGCAAAGATAGATGGCACGAAGAGAGGTATAGCAAGAAAAAAGTAAGCAACCTGGTAACTGATAAGCCCTACTGCAGCCTGAGCAAAGCTTTGACGGTGCCTTGAATTGTTCGATCCGCGCGGAGAACTTGCCAGTGCTCTAATTAGTTCGAGAAAAATTGTCGGCACACGTGTGACATACAACGGGGAATTCAGGCATTTTGGGCGGGCTTCAGCTATTAAATATCCTAGTTGCCGTCGAGATAGTGCGTCGTGATTTTTGTAGGCTATATTCATTCAGTTTTTTTTTAAATTCAGTGTTTGAACAGAAATAAACAAAAAGCGGGTGCAGGATACGTTCGCGAAGTAGATTGTGATAAGGCAAGTAGAAAGAGCAAGAACAAAAGAAAATTAATAGTCTAACGCGAACAATTTTTCAATAATTGACCAGCTCGTTGTCATTTTTTAACAAAATGCTGGGTTACGAATCGATTTTTACGGCTTCTAGCTGAGGGCGCTATTATTTCTGGCACAAATTACTGAGGCCGTTTCATATTTTTACGGGGTAAGCCCGATAGCGGTTCATCGAGCGATTTGCGTGGCAAAATACCGAAGGATATTCGAATCTCTTCCGGGAACTATATTTTTCATGAAATGTTTGTTTTTCAACTTCTCTGTCTCTCCCCTCACCATCTTTTTGTCCGGAAATCTTAGTAGTGCGATTCACATAGGAGGCGACCAACCCGCTATCCCGCAGTAGACGACCATGCCTCAACGCTCCTGCCTGCAATAGCGTTATTTTTCAACTTCTCTGTCTCTCCCCTCATCCTCTTTTTTTCCGGAAATCTTAGTGGCGCGATTCACATAGGAGGCGACCAACCCGCTATCCCGCAATAGACGACCATGCCTCAACGCTTCTGCCTGCAATAGCGTTGATGCTGCTTTGTTCACTCTGCTGCAAAGGGAGAAGCACGCTCTACAGGGATAAAAGCAAGGCCATGGAACGAATGACGGAACAAATCCAATGTCGGTTCTAAGGGCCAAGCTCCACTACCGGGGTGGCGGTGCGTTAACAGAGCGAGGGGTATTTAGCATTAGTAAAATAATAAAATTAAGCAAACCCTTCAATGAATGCGTACACTTTTCTTAGTAGCCTGGTAGGTGGAATAACATGTTAACACCTTCAGAGATATGAAAGATTGTCTTCGTTCCCTTGCCCAGGCTAGCGTGCATGGTCCAGCCGCAGTCGAGAGTAGAGTGCTAACACTTACAATACAGTGATAACAATAATGTTTCTATAACAATATGATGTGACAATAATATTGTTATCCCTATTGTTATCACATTCCCACACTTACTCTAAAAAAGCTCAGCGTGTTAATGCGAGCGCATTAATGGGGCAAAATGCATCGTCGAGCACAAAAATTCGGAGATTGTCTGGAAAGAAGTGACGTCACCAGACCGGAAGTGACGTCGCTCTTGGTAAAGTGATCAGCAGCTGCTAATACAATGCACTGCCAACACGTAATGAAATTAGGTGCACCAGATATTTTTTGACTGACTCTGTTAAAAAGCCCAACTTATGGAACTGAGTTAGTCAAAAAGGACTACCGGTGGGATCTATTCACATATAGGCTGCGTCTGCTCTCTAGTGGCACTCTTCTGCACACGCGTGCATGAGGAAGAGGCTCTACTTGCAAGTGGGCGTAGAGGTGGCCAGAAGGACGTGCCCTTTGTCTGCTTCTCCGTAATGAGGGAAGAGGAAACGACAAAGCCAGAAGGAGCGAACTGCGCTCAGGTGCTGATGCAATAAAGGAAGGTCCATGAACACGTGTGTAACGAGTTGGTTGGAACGGTAACGTTAACGACATTAGTTGAGCGAGTTCGGTTGGGAACAAACGTAGAGAAATGATAACGCTCTGGTGTTCATATATTAACTTAATTTAGCGAAACGTTTTTGCTTACAAGCTTTCCTTAACATGAGCTTCTCTCTAGGCTTCCATTGAGGAGTAACTACACAAATTCCGCTCTTGTTGCACACAATAACAGAAAAAAGAGTTGAGAAATTTTAAAAGCGAAAACTTGCTTCAAGGGATGTGCGGAATGATGTGTGTTCTTTGTACGTGCACTTCCGTTTACTGCGGAAACTGCAGCAGCTTTATGCGGAGCTAAATCTCAACAACATGCTGTCGGAAGCAGAAGTATGCTCAGAGCGCAACACACAATTCACAGAAGATATATCCGATCACTGACCGTAAAGCACATGATTCACTTTATTTAGGACTCTTTTTGCAGGTTCTGCTTACGAACGAAAGTCGAAGAAAATGTGCACTCACTGCAAGTTGAAGCAGCTTTGTTTCTTAGCCATGCTGGCAAAAATTTAAATCAAATGGAGACTGAATCTCTTGCGTGGCAGCTGGGCGCCTCAACCTCCGCTCAGCGCGGTGCATTTTCCATTCGAATCAGTGCAGCTCGTTTTTGCTCGACTTTCGCGAGTAGGGAGGCGCTTTTGCTGCGCTTGCAGAAAATTCAATTCGGTGCAAGCGTGCGTGCTATCGAGGGTGCCATCGAAACAGCGTTTCACGCCGACCTTGAACGAGAACGATCGTTTTTATGGCATTTTCGAGGCGCGTTGCAAATGTTCAGGCAGCTGCAAAACGATGTAGCAGCGAGACGGTGTTTTTATGTACCTTCCGAGTTTTCCTTGCCGTTTCGAGCAGCGAGGTTGTTGTTGTTGTGACCTTTGTTTTCTTTTATTTGTTTCATTCGGCGCTACTTCTTCTAGTTTTCAATTTTTGATTGAACTTTTTATTGCCGTAGCTTCAGCTATGCCTTCACATGTCCGAAAAGACTGCTACCCGCAATGGTTGATTTCTCTGCGTGCAGTCCAGACTTCACGGCTTCGACAGCAAAGAAGAATCACACGCCTCGAAAGAAAATAGCCTCGGGCTTCGTACGGCAGCATTAGCCTATAGTCCTCAGGCTTTACGCGCCTACACTGCAGAACGCTTGTCGAGGCAGGCACCGAGAAGTTTTACGTTCTTTAAGTCCTTCTCTTTTGGACAGCTGTAAGCTACTCATGTATTCGTCTGGATTCGGCGAGACCGGAGATTAGAGTCAATCGCCCGTCGACCTGGAATAAGAAACCGTACAACTTACAACAGTCTGAAGTGGGGGTGAAGATGGGAGGCAGGAAGCAGACGATAGGAAGGATGTCTTTGCCGGCGCACAGCGATTACAGATAAGCTCCAGTCGGCGCCATGCTATGTTAGACACAAAACAAAGCTTGCCCTAAAGATTGGTCGGCGTAGTCAAGCTCGGCTTACCTCGCCTGCCCAAAAGGTACTGCATGTACCCGGTTGCTCTTATCGCTGCTTAGTCACCTTGTAAGACGTCAGTGGCAGTCGGTGCTAGTATCGTAGTAACGCAACGCGACGAAACGTTTGGTGAAGCATTGAGGAAGAAAAAAAAGTACTGCAGTGAAGGCTGCAGAAAATTCAAGGGAGTCTGCGCTTCTTGAGCTCAGCTGGGCAATGGCACATTATCTTCACTTTGGCTGCTTTGCCGGAGCGTCGAGAGACGCGGCAGGTACTTTGAATTGCTGTTAATTTGATTAAACTGATCGAGTGAGTGTATATTGAGCTTGAGGCCAAGGGCGCAGCTCTGCAGCCACCGGGCGCCCGGCGTGCACGTTTGGAGAGCGGAAATTCCGAGCACCGTAGAGCCGCAGGCAATTATATATACTGATGATCCTCTATGATTTCCTCATTACAACTGAACTCTTAACTTACTTATTTAAAGAGTATTATCTGGTTCTGTTCAACTTAATTCTTCTAAATGCAAAGTTTTACGTGTCTCCCGCACATCATCTACTACAGGTGCATATTGTCTAAATAATACCATACTGGAGGCCGTCACGTCATATCGCTACCTCGGAGTTCATATATCTTCCACTCTAAATTGGTCGCTCCATATTAACGCCATAATTAACAACGCTAACAACATGCTAGGCTACCTACGCCGGAATTTCTCCAATTCCCCTACCTCCCTAAAACTCATGTTATACAAAACCCTTGTCCGTAGTAAACTAGAATACGCATCTGCAATTTGGGACCCCAGCTACGCAAACTCAATTAATGCACTCGAGCTTGTACAAAATAACGCCGCCCGTTTCATCCTACTTAACTTCAATCGTACTGCAAGTGTCACCTCCATGAAAAACACGCTCAACCTCCCACCCTTAGCCTCCCGTCGAAAATTTTCACGGTTATGTTTATTTCATAAAATTTTTTACAACTGTCCCAATCTACGCGATGAATTGATATCTCCTCCGTCTTTCATCTCTCCACGGCTAGACCACGTTCACAAGGTCGGTATAACGTCGCACGAAACAAAAGCTTGTTCTCAGTCGTTCATTCCCCGTACATCAGCAGATTGGAACCACCTTCCCGGATCGACAGCCTGCATTCAAGACATCCTGCGCTTCCGTAGCAATTTAGCTAACATTGTATACTAAGGTTCACAACAAATGTACTTATCATTCTCCATTTCCTTTGTTTACTTTAGTTTCCCTTGTTTTGTTCTCTTACCTTGCACTTACATATTATGCTTACTTCTGAATTGTATAACCAGGAACATGACGCTTGTATGTTGAATTTTTGTTTTTGTTCATTTTCTGTGATTTGTAACCACTCCCCGCTGAAATGCCTTTGGCCCTGAGGGTATCAATAATAAATAAATAATAAATAAATAATTAGAGTGCTAATTATCACTTGAAACCTTTATTATTACGTCAGCCACGGCTAATGTCATGATTGTGCAAGGAAAATTTTATTCCAAAAAGCGTATTAAAGAAACTTGGGGGACACTTAAGCTCTGCTCTTAAGGGTATGACACAATAGCAATAAAAGGCTCCGCCAGTGACTCCACTTCATATCATTAGCATTGTATCGAATCTCGTGCTCTACTAATGTTACAATATTTTATGACATAACAATGTCTGTGGACGCAAGTGTACAGTCGTTCGCGTACAATCATCCCTCACCGACAAGCACTTCGAGATGTAATCACTACTCCCTTAATAAGTGTTTCTCAAATAACACGCACAATTATTAGCGTATTAGCGCACAGTTGTAAGCTACTAAGCTATGCGAAAGACCACAATACATACGTATAAAGCGAAACTTTAGCCAAGGCGCGCGAACTGCCTGTGTGGCCTAGGGGTAATGCAAGGGAGAGCGGCTCGGTTCCCCACTGATTCCCCTGTTTGCTGTTTAATACAATTTATGTAATTTATATATCACATGCCCTGTTGACGTTCGAGTCATGTTGCAACCCTGTAATCACAGTTTATGTAATATTTTATTCACTTTTCGATTCTGGCACTCCACGTGTGGCGTCGAACCTTTTCGATGAATCCGAAGTTTCGCGACTCAACAATGCCGGACGCCGCCGACGGGACATTGCTTTTTCCGTTGAGCAGGAGCCTTAAAGCTATCGCTTTAAAGTTGCTGGAACTATTTCCTAAAAAACCTGTACATCAAGCTAGCCGCACCAGCTCACTCTCGTCTGTGTATATTTGTGTTACGCCAGTAAAAGTTCCAAATCAGATGAAAAGTAACGTAGTAGTAACCGATTACTTTCTCTAATACTGCCCATTTACTTCTCATAGAACTTGACTGACCACTGAAATCAGCTGCAATTCTGATGAAATCATTGTAATGGGAATTAGTTACTTGTTTTCGGCAACGTGTAGAAGATTGGTCTTCCAAGTTGGTGGCTTTGCCTAAATAAGCTCTAAATTTTCTCGCGCCAGGCCTTGAGATTGTTTGCAATTTTTACTTAGGGGTGTCTGTTTTGGAATGAAGTACTCAAACTATATTCGTCAGAAGATGTCATTGTTTGTCTGGAAGGCATAGAGAACAGTATGCCCGAGCAGGGAGAAAGGTAACAGAAAAAGAAATAGCTTGTGAAAATAAGGAAGAAAATATCTTGTGTGCGCTCGTGGGAGCAGGCGGACTTCAGAAATTTGTGATTAACGCTGAAGAGGTAATATTTTGCTTTGGCCTGAAGGTAATATACCAAATATTTTTCCATGTTTCACGCATTTGCAGCGCATTGAGTGCTAGAAATTTCGCTTGACGAAATCAAGACCTGAAGGCGCTCAGGATAGCATAGCTCCATTTTGAGGCGTACTAAAGTAACTTAAAGGTTATGACGAAAAGAGACGATTTTTGTCAAGTGTTAAGAACCGGTTATAACCATATTGAGGAAGATTTAAAATATGCATGGCACGAAGCACAATATTATAGCTAGGGGAGATGCCAAACAAACTCGTTGAAGAGAAAGGCGTTTCATAAGTTTCAGTGTTGCCAAATGAAGGCGTTCAACAATAAACATATGCTCTTGCAGTCAAAGTCAGCTTCCGCGTTTAATTAGTTCTCAAATGCAACGAGCGAAGACGCGTGGAATAATGTTTCAAACCGTGAGTGGGGCAAGGTTTGGGTGTGCAATCACTGGAGGCCTAGTAATAGCTAAATGATCAAGCAACCTTGTACGTGCAACAGGGTTCCTTCTTTATTAAAATTGAATATACGAAATAGAAGCAGGAAAAGAGTTTCCTTTTTAGTTTGAAGCCAGTATATCGTTCCATAGCGGGTAGGATTCTGTGCCGGGAACTCCCTCTATGCTGGCACACAATATCGACGCTGGAACGCTAAGTCCGACACTAAGGGAATAAGACCCGCGACTCGCCCTAACCCCTGACTTCACGAAGGTGCTATTTATAGTGTTCAAAGTTAAATGCGAACTTCACTGAAGTAAAAGACGGATACGGTAAGAAGGCAGATATGGCATTAGAGAAAGGGTGTTACCGTTACGAATCATAAAATACCATGAGCGGAAAATTCTACGTGTGAAGCTTCTCTAGGGGATTAGGTGCTGTTGGCATTTTCTTTTTACAAGGAAAGGAGGAAATTAATGTCTGCGCGTTTTATGTTTCAGTAAATTCGGGGTAAGCCGGTAGACCGTCATTATGCAAAATCCACAACGTTCCGCATAAATAGAGACCTTTACTGTTATGAAT
The DNA here is from genome assembly GCF_052857255.1 of Amblyomma americanum. Lineage (NCBI taxonomy): Eukaryota > Metazoa > Arthropoda > Arachnida > Ixodida > Ixodidae > Amblyomma > Amblyomma americanum. The sequence continues at coordinate 113,253,463 of NC_135500.1, read as the reverse complement.
AGGGCGCCGCTTCGAGATCCGCTGCTACTGAAAGCGTCAGAAAAGGAAGTTCTTATATGCTGGCTTCTGTTCATATACGTTTATAGCGGAAAACCCTAAAAGAGGGATCTCGCGTGAGAATCGCATGCAAAAACTTGTTAGAACTCATCCCAGTCTTACAACATGCCTGCAGACCATCTGAGTAAAAACTGTTTTAGATTATGAAGGAAAAGAAAGTATCGTCCTTTATGCCGTAAGCACCCTATGGCCAGACCTTTCGGCGGAAATCAGAACAGCATGCGCCTATGCAATGTGAAATCATTTGCCATCGTCGTCGCTTTAGCCGTGTGCAGTGTGTGCATTTCAGTCTCTTTTTCCCATGCAATGTGCACTCGTCCAGAAACATGAAGCCACCTGCGCACATTCGTTTGCATGTGGGGATCATGACGGAGGTAGTAGCGCGTACGCAAAACAGTCGTCAAGGCTATGTTAGTGGACAACTGCAAAAGTTAATGAATGGGACTGATTACAATTTAGAAGAGCACAAAGTTGGGCAAGCTTGTTCATGTTCATGGCTGGTAAAGCCTTTCCCTGTTTTTCTTCAGTGTTTTGGTAGCCATGAATCATTACAAGTGCAGCAAGTATTTGCCGATCACCGTAACTATAGTTCACTGTGCATTGCTACTATATGTGCCTCGCTTGTAAAATTTGTATTCGTTTACGCACTTGCAGGTTTATTTGTGACCACCAAACTTGGAGACAGGTCATCGACGCTAATGCCCTATCCTGTTATGTAATGAACCAGCCAGTCCTTTTCAGTAAAAATTTATTTAACTTACTGAAGATGTTTCTTCTTTTCTGTTCAGGTAACGGTGAGTAACGACGAGCAGGTAACGACTTGCTGTTTATTGACGGGCTGTACATGGAGTTTGAGCGTGAGACTACAAGGTTGTGCGAGACCCTAGTTGAAACTGAGCTGTCATTCACGAACACTTGGCGCATAAAGCATACAGGCTGCTGTTTTCTAAGAGCGCTTGCCTGGATTCTCCTCGCTGCAAACACTCGAGGTGTCTCACTTTGAGCTCGTCACGAACTCCTGACAAGGAAAATAGATAGAAACTAATGATGAATCTCCCCTAAGTGAAGTCATCTGCTGATGACTGTTCACGCACAGCACGACATATTTTTGTGGGGAAAGTAACATGTGAACTTTATTATTAAGGTAAAGCTGCGAGACTTTCATGTTTAGGTTTTGCACAAGATTCAGTGGAATCTGGTTCAAGCTAAATAGTTCAAAATCATTGGGCACAAAAAAAAACAAATACCATTCGCAGATGATGTACGTGCATCTTCGACGCTGGATCTTACAGGAGCGTTTTGAAAGCGACGGCTGATAAAGAGAACACTGAAAGCTTTGTGCAGCAGCCTATGTTATCAAGCTTTTCCCCTTCGCCCGTTATGGTCAGAGGCATCGATCGAATACAACTTTAGAGCAAGAGCCCCTGAGGCATTCCTTTCACACTTTGAGGCTCTCCGATTGCCGTTTTCTTCTTAAAGAAGAAATTGGCCAAGGTCTCGGTGTAAGCTACATAGAATAGTACGCGGTGGCGTGCACCGTTGGCAGTTAATGTCCTCTAGTTCATCTAGGCGCCACGAGATGACTCTTTGCCAAGCGGCCCACCTTCTCAAGCTATTTTAAGTTCGTTACACGGATAAGAACGGACGCCTTGATGGCAAAAGAATTTCTTCCTCGTGGCGTTCTCTGATTCCTGCGTTTATTCACTTGATCGTTGGGTCGCTTGTTTATCGTCGCCCTTTTGCGTTCTGGTGTAGTGCCCGCGTTCTAAGAAAATAAAAAAGCTTACCGCGCATGAACGGCATGGCTGATTGGCGGGCAAAACGCCACTAAACAAGAGCCATTCGACAGCCTGCCTTTTCTATGGCGGCGAGTTATTGTTTTAGTTTCTTTGCGCGTCGACCGCGCAAAGACGGGACATGGGCGAAAACAGAGAAAAGTACGGACTATCAAGTGAGTTTATTGAATAAATGGTGCACATGTAAATCAGATGGGAAACAAGAACCATCGAAGCCCGAATGATTGCAGCTGTGACTAGTGGGAGGCGTGGCAGTTCATTTTTTTTCATTGTGCATTAGTCACCCTTTTCTCACACTGTTCGACAAGATCGCAATCGTTCGGGCTGCGTTTTGAAATTATTACTTAGTTTTGCAGTAAATTCACTTGATAGTTAGCACTTGTTCGTGTTTTAATCTGCATTCCGTCTTTGTTTGCGCTGTTGCCATAGGAAAAATACTTAACAATTCGCCCAGATATGACCTTTACTCAATGTGGTTTCAATCCGAAAGATCACTAGTCTATTTACGCGAAAAGCCCGCGGGGTGTGTGTTTTAATGTGTGTACTCGCAATGACACAGAAAGTCACAGGGATGGCACGAGAAATAGGTTGACGTCACCAAGCGGCCGTTTGAAACAAACAGTGAGCCGAGCACTGCCACTTAAGACAATTGTATACATTTAATTCGCTTGTATATACTTTACCCTGGCCAACCTCGAGGTGGCCCTAGTTTTTCCAACAAGATTAGAACCAAAATTGTGACTCAAGCGTTTGTCGTGCAGCGTTCGGGGTGGTGTCATATGATTTCTCATTGCACATAGCTTTCATGTGCTAGTCAAGTTGGAGTGGCGCACCTCTAGTTTCTTTTGTTTCGATACGGCCAGTGGGCTTTTATCGCGCAACGCAGAGTAAAACAGGTATTAAACATTAAAATTGAATAAAGTGGTCCCACGACACATTACATCTTCCTGATCATCAGGATTTTGAACCTAATTAGCAGAAAAAATATTCCAACTCAAAAATTGTCGACGATTACAGTATCTTTTGATACTGATTGAGCGGAACAAAAAAATTCATCTGCAAGGTTTTACTGAGTGCAGGAACTCTTGAAGCTCGCGCTCATAATCTGTTTAACTCATTCCCTACCGCGTTCAATAACCATTGCTATCCCGCTAATGATGAATGTGAAAGCAAATTTGAAATGCTTCCGTGCGTTCTGTAGCATGATGTGCCATCTGCCTTGAAGCTAGAAAACTACAGCTCTTTTTTCCCTCGTAGTGGTGACTTTTCTACCGCTTCCGAGAACAAGGAAAGGTGGAAGGTGAGAATTCCCGCCTGCACCAGAGTGGCACACGCCCTGAAACGCGGCAGATATAGATTCAATGGGGTCCATTGTTCGTTTTTGTCGAAGATCTAAACAGCAGTGACTACGTGGATGCTGCCTCATCAGAGGAAGCAGATCCACGAGACCAGCCCTAATCATCGGTGGCAGCGCGTTGGCTAATTTGCTATTTCGGACCACTTCGCTCCACTCAGGGGCTTTTACGAAAATAATGTTGATTTTACTGATGTTATTTGTTTCATCTATAAAGTTTTCACTTCACTGCGACTGCATTTCAAACCGCCTGCGCTGCGAAGTGTTCGTCCGACTGCTTCGTCCAATGGAGTGCTGAGCTGTGGGAACTAAAGTGATGGTTTTCAAGCCGTTATTTTTTCATAAGTATTTGCTAGTAGACAGGCAGACTTTTGTTATACTCCAAAGTTTTTTAATTTTTCTCTTGGTTTTTAGATACAGCCATATTTTTTCATGTTTTGCTCCAATTTTTTTTCTACAAAACGGTTTCATGAAAAGAAATTCATAAAGGCATGAAACACTTTAACCAAACTCATATTATTGAAAGTTATCTTTAACTAGCTTGATTTTGATGTGCAGTAGTAAATTTTAAAGCTCATAGTTCTCTTTCGAAACCGACCAAATACGGCCATTTTCCGTGCGGTAGAGGAAGAGTTTGGTTGTCGCCCTCGCAGTCACTGAAATAATTGATTAGTGCTTATGAAGTCCCCAGCTGAGTTCTCCGCTCTTCGATCATCGCGTAGATCATCGTAGGGTTCGAGGAATCGCCAGTGCGTTTCTGAGGGCACTCGAAGCAGCCTCGGAGGCAGCTGGAAACAATGCGACGCTCATGTTGCTATCAATTATGCGATGATTACGCGGGCATCGGCTGATGACGTTCCATGCGTGCGGAGTCAAAATGCGCAGCAAAAACAATAATAAATTGAATGGCGATTACACATCTTGTAATTCAGAAAATTAGCCCCATCCTCCCCCTCTGCCTCCTCACTAACGAAACTCACATTATTAAAAAGTTATGTTTAACTGGCTTCATTGTTATGTACAGCAGTAAATTTCCAACCTCATAGTTCTTGGACCAAACACATTTATGAAACTCACAAAATGCGGCTATATTCCCCGAGGTAGACAAAGTGTTGGGGTGTCGCTGTCGCAGTCGCTTAAATGATTGTTAAGTGGTTGTGGTTAGGTTTTAGTTGAGTCGGTTGCACGGACGCGAAATGACTGCGAACAAAAGCATTGCCTTTCTCGGGAACGTTCACTTTGTTCATTTTGAGAAACAAGTTGGCGCGAAGTGCAGGTCAGGGACTATGTTACGGGGTGGTCAGGTTATTTTGCTCTTATGGGGTGGCATCCTGTTTACGGTGCCCGTCTCGGCCAACTCCCGGTCACGATTGGCTGCACGGACGCTCATAGACGATGACAACGACGACGACATACATGCTTATCCCGGGAACCATCCGAATAAAAGCTAGTGATGTGAAACAAATTTTGCAGAGCCCTGCAGTAGTGCTGGATTGAAGAAATGTGAAAGCATTTGCATTTGAACGTCAGCAACTTTTTTTCGCAAGTCATCGTTGTCTCAGTTTTCACGTGACCCTTGGTGACATCGGCAACTTTTTTTGCAAGCCATCTTTGTCACATCACACTTTTCACGTGACCCTTGGATGACGTAGCAATATTTTTTGCATGTCAGCGTTGTCTAACATCAGTGCCCATCCCCAACACACTTTGCCGTCATATAGAGTACAACAGGTACAATTCGTGCCCCTCGAGCGTGCTTGAACGTGCACTTCTATGCAGTGACGAGAAAGACGCCTAGTTGCGTACAGTGAACAAAAAAGACCATTCGTTGCGCATGCGTTGTGTGCCCGCCTGGCACACAGAGAGCCTGGGTTCGAACCGCAATGCTAGCGGATTGCTTTTTTCGAGTGGTATTTTGGTAAAGCATACACGGCGCAAAAAATTTGACTGTTACGAAGGCCCATTTGATCTTACAAAAGCTCAAATCGGGTGACTAGGCATCCAATCGGGCGCTTGAGTCCCGATAGAAGCTTTGTTGAGGTTCCTGCGATGCTATTCTCGTTGTATTTTGGTTCGCGCACACCTCAGCGGTTCTTCGCAATGCGACTGTTGTGCAATTGCTATGCGCAGTCCTTCGTTTCGGTGAGAAAAACCTAACACGTATTTTGTGGCAGCATCTCAAAGGTAAGATTTTCAGAAAAAAAACTATCAGACGAACCCTGAGGTTGAAAGAATGACCTGTGATAACCTGTACGTGCGCTCTCGTTAATCCGGTGCTAATGCATATCACAGAGGGGATTACCTCCGCCTGGATGACAGGTTTAAAGGAATCTTTTTTTTTTGCTTCAGTTTGGTCTTAGAAGCACCAGAACTGATTTTTCCCGTTCCTTTTTTTTTATGCAGACGTGTAGCGGACGCACAGCGCAACTATTGAAGGATCCGGTCGCCATAGGATACCGTAGATAAAGCATGGGAATGCTGCGAGTGATGAACTCAGTCTAATGCGCACATGCTCGAGACCGGAGCGCTGAAGGAGCATCGCGTGGCACCCTGTTTGTGGTATTGTGATGAAACTTTAATTGGAAGTAAGTTTAATAAAAAGAAACAGACATTCGCTACCACATTAACCGCCAAATAATTTTTCTAAAAGCGTATCGAAATCGGCAATTGGCTGTGGCATTTTCTGGCGCAAGTGACTGTTGTCACGCTTAAAACATGCGCTAAAGCGCTAAACACATTTTTCATTAAAACCATCACATTGTGATGTTAAGAAAATACAACCAACGCAACTGACAACTCTCACTTGCTTTGGGCAGTGGGAGCAGCGCAACATCGGGCCGGACGAGTGTGATTCGTCATTGGCGATATTGGTGCAATCTTCCATGACGAGTACAGCTCGAGGTTGGCGGTTATAGGGTGAAAGGATCAAATCTGCGGGTATGACTCAGATGAATGGGGAGAGAAGCAGATAGCCGGAAATCCATACGCCACTATTTGCACTCTTCCGCAAAGTGCAAAAGTGAGAGGTAGCTCCTGTGCTGTTCTTTGTATTGTTTTACAATTACTATTGCTAGGCACTGGGACTTGGCGACTATATATGCGTAGAAACATGTCTCGGCTGTGTTCATTAAAAAGGAAATAAAAATCAACGGTGAAGTCTGCTTTCCTCAGATCGCTTTAAACTTTCTTTTCATGTTGTGCTTGCCGCACTGAAGTACTGCGCAAGGAGTACTCCAGTGCGAATATCTCTAAATGTCTTAGGTATTTTCTTGCGTCGTTCGTCGGGTTTTCGCTGTGACTTCACCCATAGGGAGGAACTAGGTAGCCTGTTCCTAAGGATTGTGATAACAAGATGAAAGTCTGAACAATGTTCGTTTCAATAAAAAAAAGTCAGAAGATGGCTAACATGAATAACCGCGCAATATCGCGCATTAACACTAATTACAGTGGGAATTTAAGCTCTTTACGCGCTGTGAATGCAAAACTATCCTTTTCCTTAACGGTCTTTAGACTAAATTAATTTACCACAAAGGCCTTTGATCTAGTCTTTTAACACAAATGCCTTCAACCGGAAGGTATTTATCATGAAGGACTTTACCCTGAAAGCCTTTGTCACAAATGCCTTTCACCATAAGGTCTTTACTCTCAAGGCATTGAAGGCTTTCACCCAGGCCTGCCGGGTGTACACACCTGGCAGGTTTCCCACAACCTGGTGGGCAGGTGGGTTCCCTACTACAAATCAGGCTTCAGGGACGAACAGTCCCCATCAAAAGTATACAGCAAAGAGGGTTTGATCCTAAACTGTTTAGCGTGGCTTCCTAGCACATCAAGCATTCCAAACCTTTGGAGCATCGAGGACCCAAAGCCATTCCTTTTTCGACGGGTTACGGTCGGTAAGGATGCATAACAAGGCATGCTGCAGGCCTCACAAGCAAACTCCTCGGGCTGCATGCTTTTCACCAGAGGAGTATGGCGTGCACCGTTAATACGACCCCTGTTAATATGGACGACTTGAATTATGGACAATTTTGCTAGGGTCCAAACGTTTTCAACGCATTTACGCCTCGTTAATAAGGAAACTCACTGTCCGGATAATAGACAGGTTGAAAATGCACGGAGCCTATTGGGACTCGTGCATTATTGTCTCGTTAATAGGGTCAGCGATGCGAACGAAATTGCAAGTGCATCTACAACATGTTGAGCTTCTCCTATTTTGAGTACAGAATACCAGCGGAATGCACTGTAAAAATGCACATTCTGTAGTAATGGCCTTTTAGTGCCTGTGTGGTCTCATTCTTCACAGTGACAGGGTGTCCGGTCATTGCACCTTACCATTTGCCGCAATGCGTAAATAGCGGTGAAGAAAAAAATTGGGGGTGCGCTGCGTTAAAAAAACACGTTCAGCCGCTGTCAGTTGAATGAGTACAGAGTTCTTGAGATGATAAGTCTTAGAAGGAGATATGTCGTCAGACCAAGAGGCGGCATCACGCGTCTCATGAACCAATAGGAGCTTTCAACGTGATTCAAGCAGCACTGCACGAATTAAGGCAATGGCGACCAGAATATCGCCTGCATCTTGCAAGAATGCCTGATTGCCACTGCACTGTCCGTCATTATGTGCAGAAGCAGTGGATAATCATGAAGCGCTTAGTTTTCTTCATGTTTCGTTATTACGGACAAATTGCTTTATAGACACTCGCGCTTGGGAACCAAAGTGTTGACATTAACGAAACGCGAGACATACGTATGCCCGAAATTGAAAAATGCGCCTAGTAGGGCTGCCGCAATAATATTAGGAAAAAAAAATCGAAGTGTAGTTGGCGTGGCGAAGGCGTTTCTCGTTTTATTTTTACGTCTTATGTTCAAATGGGGTTCTGGTTCCCGGAGTGTTCGAACGCGCAAGCTGGATGAGCAGACTAGGAGGATTTCGCCGGAAAAGAGTAGGAGGCTTTTCCCTTTGCCTGCGGCAGTGGGAAGCCAGCGAAGTTAAATCGCACACGAATTTCCGGCCAACACTTTCGGTTGTGGGCGAGTTTTTAAGACATTCGCGGTAGGAGCGTAGGCACTGCGGGAATGAAATAGGATATCTTCGCGAATTGGAAATTGAACGCGTCTCACGAAATCCACGAGATAAAAGAAACATGTGCGAAACATCTGCTGCCAACGCGATAAACGCTGTGCCTACCATCATGGCCTTTATACGACTCTACACATACAGCTTCTGTTCAGGTGTTCGACAGTCGTAAAATATCGTTTAGGAATGGTTTGGTTCTTGCACTTTTCTTGAGTATCACCAAAACCGTTCCGGTGGCAGGTACACCGTGGTCCTCCCCATACCCTCCTCCTCTCACGCTGACCCCCCCCCCCCCCCCCCTGGTTGCGCATTCTTACGCTCATGCCATACTTTCCTCTTTCGACAGCAACCACCCACCGAGCGGTTTCCGTGGCAACCACTTTCCGGAAGCGATTGGTAGGACGCGCGTGCTTACCTCAGACGGAAGTGAGCGTTAACGGAGGGGAGCAAGAACAGAAGATCGCCACGAAGGGATCTTTGTTTCCGGGCTTCTCAGAAAAAGGTTCATTGAAGGAAGGATGCTTTATAGGCACCGAACTGACTCTTTAGCAAGTTGGCTATGACACTGCGACAAAATGACTTGCTTGGAAATTATTTGAGACTGCCAAGTTAAGTGTAGGGGAATGTTTAATTTTTAATTTGTAGTGCGCACTATTGGGAAAATAATAGTGTAAGCTTTTTATGTCTGGAAGATAATTGACTAGAAAGTAGAAGAATAACAAACAAATGCGGCTTCAGGGATCTGATCCCGCGACAGCGCGCGAGCATATTAAGGTTCTCCTTCCGGAGTCGAAAATGGAAATTATACAAACAAAGCACCTTTATATGAGTCAAGCACTAACTAGTGTCATCAAAACGGCTGCAGGAAAATTTTGGAGATTTGTTTCAAAGCCGGAATCTGGCATTGCATTTTTTACAAGCAAGGAAGAACTATCACTGATGGGACTAAAATGACTTGTCTCGTAAATGAATACTATGAATCAGTGTTTAGTTTGGATCACGGTACTACACCCCAAAGGGGAACCCTTGATATACAACCTTTAACCACGCTTGAAATAAGTGAATCCGGCATTCTCAATCTACTTCTTAAACTAGACGAAAGAAACATCCCCAGGCTCTGATGAAATCCCTAATGCTTTTTTAAAGCGATGCGAGTAGTGGTGTTCCTTTTACCTCGTAGATGTTTTCATGAAAATCCATGAATCCGCTCAAGTACCTAATGACTGGAAGCAGGCTAAGGTTATACCAATTTAAAAACAAGGTCCCAAAGGCGATGTCACGTATTACCGACCAATTTCTCTGAGCAGTACATGTTGCAAAACGCTGGAGCATATTTCGACCAACCAAGTGATGAATTTTGTGGAGGAAAACGTCCTTCTGGCGATCAATAAGCACGGTTTTCGACGAGGGTACTCATGATCCACAATTCTGACCGAGCTTACACATGAGATAGGTGAATGTATTGATGGCAAGGATCAAATCGATATAATTTTTATCGACTTCCGGAAAGCTTTTGACAGAATATCGCATAGAAAGCTGCGTATAAAACTGTCCTGTATCCTCGGCAACAATCAGATAGTGAACTGGATAGAGGTATACCTAACAGAAAGGGTGCAATTTGTTTCATTAAATTCGACTTTTAGTTCTAAAAAATAAGTTCTATCAGGTGTGCCGCAAGGCTCGGTATTAAGGCTTTTACTGTGTTCAATATATATAAGTGATATGAGCACAGATTTTCTCCACAAGTTGCGATAAAGCATTATGCGGATGACACCATTGTGTGTTCAAAAATATATTCCTTTTCTTACCAGCAAAAAATTAGCGACCATTTGGAGAAAGCCGCCGCGGTGGCTCGCTGGTTATGGCGCTCGGCTGCTGTCCAAAAAGACCCGGGTTTGATCCCGGCCACGGCGGTCGAATTTTGATGGAGCCGAAATTCTAGAGGCCCGTGTACTGTGCGATGTCAGTGGACGTTAAAAAACCCCAAGTGGTGAAATTTCCGGAGCCCTTCACTACGGCGTCCCGCATAGCCGGAGTTGCTTTGGGACGTTAAACCCCCATAAACAAAACCAAACAAACCATTTGGAGAAAATTAGTCTCTAGTATGACTAGTGGCAATTGGAACTGAATGCATCGAAAACATTTTTTATGTGCATGACACGCAAAAAAGACCCCGTAATCTTATCCGATTAGGTGATTAGGCGACTACTTTATGATGCCCTGTTTAACTCTAACTTGTGTTATTGTATACTAGTATGGGGTACCAATACAGCTGAAAATTTACACAAACTCACTCTAGTGCTAAAAAAGGCACTCTGCGCAGTATAAAATGCTTCCTATTTAGAGCACACGGCACCTCTTTTCGAAAAGCATAAAATCAATAAATTTCAGTACTTGTACGCATATACACTATTATGTTCCTATAAGAAGTAGGTTCAAGGCAGACTACATGCTTTTCTCGACATTGCAAAACTTGAACCCACCCCTACCTCATATGATTTTCGCTGTATACCACTTTGGATTGTTTGTTTTTCGCGCACACAGTACGGTAGACAAAGAATTCAGCATACGCTTCAAATTACGTTAAACAATTATTACACACAGAATATCGACATTACAACGTTAACAAAGAAACACCTAATAAGATTATTTACAGAATAAAATAAAATAACATTTGTTTGTGTACAAGAATAGGGTCAAGATTTCTTTACTTGTATTCGTTACTGTATTGCTGTCACCCTATTACCTTTTCTCTAAGCTGTTGCATTTTTTATACATGTGCTTTGTTCTGCTTTAACAACTCAGTGTGCTTCATTATGTGCTAAGTCTTCCATGCGAGAATGACTCTCGCCTGTTAGATCATTTGCTGTGTGTGGCTTTCCTTCTTGATGAACCTCTGTACCTCATGGGTAGTACATGCCCTCCTGTTATCACATGTGATTCTCCATTCCTCTACATCAATTTGTCCTCATAGTGGCTCGTTGGATTTCTAATACATTCCTGTTTTATTTAGTGTGCTTATTATCGTTACCTTTAATGCATCTTAGCTTCCACCGCTGACGGGTGGCTGGAGCCTACTCAAGCTGCACTGTAGCAGCTTTTTCTCCGGCCACCTTTCTCGCCTTGTATAGTTGCGAAATAAAGTTACTTTGATTGATTGCTTGGCTCCTTACAGTATCAATGGTGCAGCATTAATTCAAGTAACCGATGTCAAATGCTTAGGAATTCATCTTAAACAAGACTTAAACTGGACAATGCACGTTGGCAAGGCTTGTAGTAGGGGCATGCGGAAGCTCTGGTTATTGCGACGAAAACTTTATGATGCAACTGAAGAGGTGAAACTAATAGCTTACAAGACGACTGCTCTTCTAATGCTGACTTATGCTAGTCACGTTTGGGATCCGTACACTCAACAAAACGTTTCAAAATGTGAACGGGTACAAAACAATGATCTAAGGTGTATCTTCAACTCGTACTCTAGAACCTAATCAGTGTATGAACTTATAAACAGGGCCGGGCTGACAACAGTGAAATAGAAAATGCAGTTTAACAGACTCATATTCTTTTTTCTTGTGCTGAGCGGTGTCTATAAGGTCAATCTGTACCGATACATTAAACCACTGAATACTTCTGGCAGCAGAACAAAACATTCCAAACATATCACGCCGCTGGATTTTGGAACCGATTCTTTTCAATACTCTTTTCTGGTTCGCACTATTGACGACTGTAATAACTTATCAAAAGAGGTTGTTCAGTCTTCGGATTTAAAAGCTTTTGAAAACCCCCTCGTGAAATATTTGTGACTGGTTTGAACTGGTATGTTTGTTACCCATATGACATGTCATTTTGTCTTAATCCTTCCTAAAATTCATTGTCTGCTGTTTGCGCCTGCTTGGGACACTGTATGATTTCAAATTGCTTGAAGTATTATTCGCATTCCTCCTGAGCTGGTGATCTGTTGATGTATTGCATCTTGCTTTTGATTATTTATTTCCGCTACACTTGCGGCTATCGCTTGTGAATGATTTGAAGGAAACCAATTTTGACCAGTTTCTGTTATGTTGCGCTTTTTACCCTAAATGCTATGTACTGAATTATCGCATGTCTGATTGTGCATTGTAGCTTTGTATAGTGTTTCATATTGTTGAACAATCACAACTGCTGTCTTGGCATAAGCTGACAGTGTGAGTCGGTGAACGAATGAATGAATGAATAATAAATTAATTAAAAAAATAAATGAATAAATAAATGAATTCTAATGAGTTTTCGCATTAAACTTTTTGTACCTGACGGATATCATAAATTTTTGATGAATTTCAAAATATAATGAAAAATTGTTTTTGAGGAAAGAAAATGGCGCAGTAACTTTCTCACATATATCGGTGGAGAGCTGAATTGCGCCGTAAGGAAAGGATAAAGGAGTGAATGAGAGAAGAAAGGAAGGAAAAGTTGCCGTAGTGGAGCGCTCCGGAATAATTTCGACCACCTGGGGATCTTTAACATGCGCTGACATCGCATAGCACACGAACTCTTTTTTTAGCATTTCGCCTCCATCGAAATCCCTCGAAATCCTCTCGAAAAATCTGAACTCATAGTCTTTCATCAACGCAAGAATCAGGACACCATCGACATCCGCGTTGACAACTCACCCATCAAAGAATTTCAGACCCTCAAGATACTGGGTCTCTACATAAATCACAACGGCAACAACCTGCTCACCCTGCAGAAACTCCGGCTCGCGATCGAGCAAGTCGTCAGCATGATCGCCAGGAAAACGATGCGGAAATCAGGGATGTGAGACAAAGATACTCCGCGACTGATGCAGGCTTTGGTCGCAAGCCGCGTCGTCTATGCAGCACCCTGCCTCCGCCTCAAGGAGTGCGACGTCAAGAACCTCGACGTCATAATCAAAACAGCCTACAAGAAGGCCCTTGGCCTCCCTTTTTCGACATCGACGGACCGGCTCATTCGACAAGGCGTGCACAACACGATAGACGAGCTGATAGAGGCACACCTAAACGGCGCAAGCAGTACGCCTCTTCACAACTCGGACTGGCCGACAAGTCCTCAGTGATTTAAACATCAGTTGCCCCGGATAGCTAGACACCAAAACCGACATCCCAGCCTCATGGAGAGGACAATTCAAGGCAGCTCCACTACCCAGGAATATGCAACCAAATTTACACCAGTCAAGACGACAAGCTCGTGCCGAAGCTATTAAAAGGCACTAAGGCGGGGGCTAGGGCGTGTTCTTTGTCGATGCTGCGGGTCCCGAGCAGAGATTGACGGCCTTCGTGGTAGTGCACCAAAATAGAACAATGGACGGACTAGTGCTGGCTAGCCAGGACATACTGGCTGCGGAAGAACTGGCGATTGCTCTAGCTGCAACTCACACTACCTCGGAGTACATTCTTACAGGTTCACAGACAGCATATCGCAATTACCTCAAGGGCAGGGTTGCACCGCTAGCAGCTAAAATCCTGCTATATAGCTGCACCCGTTGTTACGAACTCACACAGAAACAGCTAATATGGGTACTAGGTCACCACGGCATCCCATAGAACGAGAGCCCACATACATCAGTATTTCTCCCCCGGCACCCAGTACGGATGCCGTGGAACCTCCTACCCCACTACGAACTTACACCGACATACCTCAGCACTTAAGATTATCCCGTCGGGTCTACCTTTCACCGGCTAAGACACTAGACAAAGGGGAGGAACTAAACCTCCGAAAGCTACAGACCAACACTTACAACATCCCACGAAGACTACACGCAATAGATCCAGCGTCATTTGTCTCAGAATGCAAATTCTGGGGGGGGAAGGCGGACCTGTACCATATAGTATGCGCCTGCCAACAAAATTAGGCGGTCACTGTTAATAACCAGCTAACGCAGGAGGGGTGGGAGCCAGCTCTGACCAGCTCGGACGAAAGGAGTAAAAAAGAACTAACCGAAAAAGCCTGGACAGCAGCCTACGCAAATGTTGGTCCGGACTGAGGACTTCAACCGCCGCTACAACCTCCTAAACAATTATATTAAAATATTTTCACCACCAGCGCCTCCATCGAAACGCGGCCGCCGCGGTCGGGTTTGATCCCGGGTACTCCGGCTCAGTAGCCGAGCGCCCTAACTACGAAGCCACGGGGCCGGATAGATGAATTTTCGCTTTAACGTTTTGGGACCGGACTGACAACATGAATTATTGATGTGTTTTTGCATGAACGTTTTCGATGAGAATTTTTTTTTCTGATTCGTGAAGACATCAGAGTTATGTCTTTTTCAAGCATCACCTCAGATATAAATTTTTTTAATTTCTGGTGCAGCAGTGATGCACATCTGCTAACAGAACTTCGCAGTTAAATCTCTTCATTTCTTCCTGCCGGAGATTGAGTATATGACGCCAAGATTATCTCAGAAAACTCTACTGCCTAACAGCTCCTTACTAACATTTGTTAGAGGGCGTCTTATTGGGAGTATATAATCATGAGCCCGCGCTGTCAAGAAGTACAGAGCAGGTGAGTGTACCGGTGTGGCATGTTCTTTCAGAGGTTGTAATGCTCTGTTCTCGGTCTTGTCTCTCCTTTCCGAGGGTTGATGGAAGCTGTTTCCAGCAATTATTGGCAGGTTATGGTCCTGGACAGCTTCCTGTTTCAGCGAAAGTAGGACATAGCAGAGTTTAGTGTGTGTTTACATAACATGTAAGAGAGCTTTACCGCTGCGGTTTATATGTGACGTTAAAAAACCAAAAAAAAAATTCACGAAGATTTTTTTGGCTAGAACAATAGCTTTAATGCGTTATAAACCTTCAGAAATGCATCATGAATTCGTCATGTACGCAAAAGAAATTAATGAGAATTTGAACAGGAAAAAACACATCCTGTCTTAGTCAGAAACTCGGCTGCCAATATTAATCACCAGTGCATCAGAAACTAAAATGAGCAGTCATTAGAGATAACTGATGAGTCGGATGTCTCAAATAAATGGCTTTTGAACAAAATTCATAACAAATTTTTGTAAGGGACCGAGTAGTCTATAAAACAAATAACATACCACATGCATCAATAGCCGTTTGTAGAATTAAGCAGGATCAATATACATACCTGAGTTGCACATGTAGGCGACTTCAGCAATTTGACCCTTTATGTTTTTGCATATTCAATTTCGCCTTGCACTGAACACGTATTTTTTGTGCGTAGAAACTATTCTTTCTATAATCAGTTTTTTTCTGTGGGGCAGCGCATTCCCTGCGGTGGCTGCTTTTTGTTTGTGTGCTCGTCCGTGTTCGTTAAATTTCATCGATTGTACCGAGTTCCAAATGAGCTTCGTGCATTCGCATGACTATTCATAAAGTGCAGCGCATCGCACGTGCACATAGCTTACTGGCATTGTCGGGGATTCACTTGCCGTCTTGCCAAAGAACAAAGCTTCCTATTAACCCCTACACTATCTTACACCAAGAGATTACGGTCAATGACTCGAAGGCTGGCTATACGATGACTTAAAAAGGCAAGCAGCAACTCGCCCGCAGTCACACTCGATGAAGGAACCGAGTAGGTTGCGAAACATCATGTAAATTGCTTTTGGATTGCGTTCTATTTCTCACTTAACGTAAGCAACCCTCGGCAGATGCTGCCGGCTTTCGAGCATAAAGCTTTGGACAAGAACAGCTTTGTGCACTTACGGAAGACTTAGAAGTGAACGGTGCACTTCGAACCCTGCAAGTTCAGTCAGGTTTCGTTTTTTTTTCTCCGGAAATTGCACATGGTTCTTTTTTCTTTTACACACGTGTGTCTCCATTTTGCTTAAAGGCACGCCGCTTAACGACTTCGAGATAACCTTTGTCGCTTGGATTCGGTGCCGGATCCCAAATGTAAGGTCGCTCCTTTTTGTTTTCTTTATTGGGATTTGCTGCGATGGCACTTACCCACGGTGGCAAATAGGTCAGCGTTTCGAGCAGACTCAAACAGGAGATGGAACACCTTTTCCCAGTTAAGTGGAACCGACACCGCGCAGAAGTGAACAACGAGGCAACCTATCGATGCGCATCCCGGGAGCTTTTTGCAGAAGATGATTTAAGAGTGCTGGCCATGGTTGGGAGTCTAAATTTGTTTTATAGCGTGGAAATAGGGGAAATTTAAGGAGGCCTCCATTGGCCCAGTCGAGTTAGCTGCAAAGATAAAAACTCTAGCTGAACTGTAGCTAAGTTATAGCTAATTATTGCTATATATATAAACTATAGGCATAAATAACATGCATACATGCACAACTTCATTAGGGCTTTGCAGCCAAAGGTTCCCTGCTACGCCGCATATTGAAGTTCTAACTGATCATTTTAGATTAAGAACGACAGCATGATCCAGATAGGAAGAGTCATAAGACCATCTAAGGGGCAGAAAACTGCGTGTCCCTTTAGCATGACAAAACATTTAGTGTAATAAGATAATCTTGAAAATGATCTTACATTGACATACATGTAATAACAACATAATAATACACTTCTTAGAATACACACCACATATTTAGCAGTTAATAATAAGAATGTGGTGAAAGAAAAAAAAGTGGTTGTTAGTGCAAACTATGCGACAACAACACCAACAAAAAAACATGTGGAAGAACGGTAATTAACTGTGCAGGTTTCTGACACTGGAAGAGGAATGTCTCGTTTTATTGTTTTTTTTACTTTTGCATGATGTCTTTTGATGCAAAGGGCACCTTTGGCAGCAGTAGAGGAATCAACGCGTTTTGAGGTCCATTTGTATGCTCTCGCTCCCTTAGGTACTGGCATGCGCCGTTTATTTCTCGTGAGGCTGTACCGACTTAATCATGGATTTTTTTTCTCGGAACAGCATAAAGGGTAAATGCTGAAACACACAAGGCGCTCTCACTGACTGACTGACTCGCTCGCTCGCTCGCTCGCTCACTCACTCACTCACTCACTCACTCACTCACTCACTCACTCACTCACTCACTCACTCACTCACTCACTCGCTCGCTCACTCACTCACTTTTGTTGAACCAACCAACCAACCAACCAACCAACCAACCAACCAACCAACCAACCAACCAACCAACCAACCAACCAACCAACCAACCAACCAACCAACCAACCAACCAATCAATCAATCAATCAATCAATCAATCAATCAATCAATCAATCAATCAATCAATCAATCAATCAATCAATCAATCAATCAATCAATCAATCAATCAATCAATCAATCAATCAATCAATCAATCAATTCATTATTATTAATTAAATAATTAATAACTTATAAGCATCATCAGCAGCAGCACAATCAGCCTGCCTACGCCCACTGCAGGACAAAGGCCTCTCCCATTAACCCGGTCCTGTGCCAGCTGCGGCCACCGTATGCCCGCAAACTTCTTAATCTCATCCGCCCACCTAACTTTCTAATTCAACAATAACTCACTCACTCACTCACTCACTCACTCACTCACTCACTCACTCACTCACTCACTCACTCACTCACTCACTCACTCACTCACTCACTCACTCACTCACTCACTCACTCACTCACTCACTCACTCACTCACTCACTCACTCACTCACTCACTCACTCACTCACTCACTCACTCACTCACTCACTCACTCACTCACTCACACGTGAAACGAATCTCGATCATTTACGTTGCTTGAGTACGTTCAGTGTGCTCGAATTGTTTCTTCTTTTTATGTAGATGAAAAGAACTGGCTTCGCGCAGTCTTGTAGAATTGCCGTCTGCTCCAAAGCATCAGCAAAGCGTGTCATTAAGGGAAATCTCAAATAAACGCCACGTGCCAATGAACACTCATGGATTTATTATTTCCCACTTTGTTCTCCTAAAGACGGGATAATTCTTGGGTCCATGGCATCTCTCCGGGTCTTCCGTGAACGAACTGACTCAGATTCCCAACGGGGTCAAAGACAGCAGACATCTCGCCGCATGAGGAAACACAGACTACAATTCCAAGCCGTTGCTTGGGCGTCCAATACGCGGCGAACGCTGTGCTTGTTTTTTCTCCGTTGACCTCGGTGACGGAGTTGGCGTTGACACGGACTCAGACAAGCGAAAATGACTTGACACAACGAGGCAACTCAACGAGCCCAGGGGAAAAGGCAGCCGCTTCACGTCGCTTGCTGTTGTCCGAGTGTGTGCGTGCGTGTGTTTGAGACGGTCGCAGAGATGTAAGAGGCAATAGCTGAGGGACTTGGTTGTGCCGCTGCTGAGAAAGGGTTTGGGAGGCGACAAAGTGGGGCGAAAACATTGCTTCCGCGGTGCGTGACGGCCAATCTCGCACTTGTTGGCCGCGGGGGATCAATCGGGGCGACACGCTTCTTTGACGCCTTGCTCGTTCCCCTAACCCACTTTCTGCGCTCCTCAGTCGGGGCTGTTTCCGCGTCGGCGATGATTCGCGCCCTTTAATGCATTTCCCCGCATCCCCATTCTCGCTGGCTCGCTGTCACCCATTGTCCTCTTTCCCTCCTTTTTTTTATCTTGTATGTAGCGGTAGTTGCTCCTCTTTTCAGCTCATTTTTTCCTTAACTGTGAGATCCGGCGCGGAAACCCAGTGCGCGAGTGGCTTCGCGCTCTTATTTGCAGTGAATTGCGTAGCGTCATTGCGCTCTCTTTGTTTATTCGCCTTACGCACTTTTTCCCCAGGCAGTTTTTTCCACACGACGGGGCGACCAAGGGACGACCGATGACCCGAACGACTTGGCTATGAGATGTGAAAAAAACGGTCTTATCTTTTGTCAGCAGTGTCAGTGGCCGTCGTGTGTCCACAAAAGTTTTTCCCTGCAGGCTTGGGAACCGGTGAAGCGTAGTAGTGGAAGGGCACCATATCGAAATCTATAGAAAAAAATGCTGTAAAAACTTTCAATAGAAACTCGGGGATTTATGGGCATTCCATGCTTTGTTTTATTTAACTATCGTAGAACGGGACGTCATTCATTAGACACAAACACGCACACAATAAAAACGTTAACATATTTGACAACGGCGCGTATTAAATACTGCAAGTCGATGCCACTCACACGGGGCTCGCAGTGAAGCTTCGCAGAATTTTAACCCCCCCGATTTCGTTAGCAATATTTGGAGCCGTTTTACTTTTCCCAATACTGTCGTTTAGGAGCGTGTTCGCTCTATAACTTCGCCAATCTTTTACTCCACCTCACTCTGCGGTAAAGCGAAAAGAAATAGAAGCCGATAAATAATGAGTTGACCTAGCAATAAGAGTAAGCGAAAAGAACGAAAGTTCCGTTCGTGCAAACATTGTAAGACAGATTAGAGCCCCCTTAAACGCCCAGGTAGTTTCTTGACGGCTTACGCCACTGAACTTCAGATTAGGGAGTATGCCGACAGAAGTATACGTTGCACCTTTCTTTTTGCATTGTTTCACGAGAACATTCCATAAAATAGTCGTAAAACTGAAACATCAACTTTGCCCTCCCGCTTCTTTCTCCAAAAAGTTAAAAAAGGAACTTATTCTTCAACAACACACATCTTCAATGTTTGGAACTGAAACCTCTATCTGCCTCCATAAGCCTAAACTATGGAGGCAGAAGGCATTGAGGAATGTGGCTTTCACATTCCACAATAACGAGAGCTTCACTACCACACCTTAAGAACCTGCCAATATGGGGAAAGGAATGAGCGAATGTAGGGAATTATTTTTAATTTAATACTTATGAATGTTGCGCGCATGAGCTCCCTTTCAAGAGCTAGATTGTCATTCGTCATCGAGATTTAACTTCTTCATGTGCGTTACTCAGTTAACAAGGCAAGAAAGGTGACTTGTTGGTTGTTCACTGTCCAACGATCCGCACCAGACTGGTTACAACAGGAGGAATACACATATAAAGAAACAACTCGACAAAATAAGCGTGTACTCTCCACTGATATTATCAGTCTGGAAAAAGCGCTTTGATTTAAAGAAGCATAAAATGTGACATATAGATGTTAAGTTAAATCACGAACTAAAAAATGCGGCTTCGATTGAAGCGACACATTTCTATTTTTTTTTTCTGTCTTGTAAACGTCTCCTTATATCTGCAGCCGAGAAAAAATTGCCTGTGGTTTAGCTCTGATTTAACCTGGAGCGACGTGATAGCTACAGCTGGCCGAGTGGAACTTGCACAGTTGACTTGCAATGTCAGTCTTTCACCGCTCCTTTTCGCTGGGCGTTCCTTCTTCGCCTTCGTCCCTGGACGCGGATTCACTCTCTCCCCCCACTCGGTTTCGCCGGCGCGCCGCGCCGCCGGCAGCTGCTCCGCACCACGTGAGCAACCACGTGACCAGCCACAGCGCCGCCACGCAGCTCAAGGGGTGCCACGCTGAAGGCTCGAAATACTGGCATAATGTAGCTATCGCTACAAAAAAAGGTCGGTTTCTGGCATAGTTACTTCGATAGTGGGAGAATGAGGCCTTGGTAGAGACACATCACAGAATATATTTGTGTATTAGTCATTGCTTTTTTCCACGTTCTGGAAGGTAGAAAATTATTGTGACAAACCAACCGCAGCACATCTTGGATTGTAATCACATTGAGTATAAATCTGGACCCGTACTGGTGACTGTGACTATCCGCTGACCTTGCACCAAGTGTCAAAAACATTCAGACCTTGTCTACAATGTGGAATGGCAGCGACAAGAGTTAAAAGACTTTTAAAACCTACTATATATACATTTCACGCAATGCTTTCCATCGGGAGGCCCCGCGAATTGAGGATAACATTAAGGATCGCAGTTGGCACACTACGCTCGCAGTGAACTCGTTGATTACGCAGAAACAAACCCACTGCCTAGTTAAACGAGCTAAAGCTGCAAAATGTTTTTGGAGAACGCAGTGGTGTCGCATGGTGCACCTGAAGCCCGTATCCCTGATAGAGAAAGGGCGTTTATGGCCGAGCTTGCACATGAAATTCTGCACTTGAGTGAAACAAGCAACTGGTGGCCTACTGCCTAATCCGCCCTCCCCCTCCCCCTTCCGCTTGCTGCATGCACCCAAGGAGCCCTTCAACTGTTCATTCGCCGACATGCTAGTCACGTGCATCGACGGAAACGCAAGGTGGCAGTGCCCTTATCCAAACGTGTACTTCGCTGGCGTTACCTCGATAATAGATGCGGACGACCCCATTCAAACACGTGAAGGGCATACAAGCCAACGCCACGATCGATGTGATGCTGCCGAAAACCAGAAACGAAGAGGTCTTAGACACCGCCACTTAGCTACAGCGTGCGATGAAGCTCGACTGCTTGCCCAACTGCGCATAACAGGCCAAAAAGAGGCAGATGGAAAAGAATACAATATAAAAAGGCCTGAGTGACTAGAAACCGCGCCATCGTATGTTAGTTTAGGGATCCATCCGCCAAAGAGGGTTCCATGAGAAGTTTTTGTGCCTGTACTTAGGTTAACGTAAGATCCTTCAAAGGCTCCGTGAATTGGTCTCTGAAGTCATTCTCTAACTTGTGTCGTCATCTCAGCGTCGCCGCAGGCAGTTAGAAATGGACCACGTCGTTCGCTTAGGGCTGTTTGCGAACGCTGATGACAGTGTTTCCTGGTTTGTTTGGCTGCTTCGCATTTTTTTATTCTTCAACGGTGCTCAGTGAGGCTCCTCGGTTAGAAGGGTAACGTCACGACGTTACGTCTACATTTCGAAGGAGTTTGTCGCCACTGCCGGGCGCCTTCACAATTTTCTGTTCGCTACTTAGGGCGACTTATGAATCGTGTGATGGTCAGGCGTGACTAGATTATTCGCAAAGGATCACTATGACGCGCGGCCGATTATGAGGTGTGCCAAGTTACGTAGGAGTCAGCGCAATGGACGGCCAGGACCGTAGTAGTTCCGACGATGGCCGTATTACGCGTCACTCTCATCGGCGCCAAACTGTTTTTCTCGGGACGTCACAAGTTCGCTGAATGAAGAGCGCATTTTTGACCGCTTTTTCAGTGCATTCGCGTGGTTGATTACCTGGAACCGTCGCTGCTGCATCACAATAGAGGGTTTTAGTGGAAATCGAGAAGATGTGTGAACACGAGGCATCTGGAGCACAATAATGACTGCGAAAAAATTGACCACCCGGGGAATCTAGCACACCATTGCAGCAGGTGTAAAAAGAAGTGCGAACCACTATTCCACAGGACCACAATTGTTGGTAAGCAGAAAGAAAAGATTGCAAGAGAAATAGCTGAGGCGTTTTTAATGGACAACGCGGAAAATAGAACGTACCGCCGCGGTGGCTCAGTGGTTAGAGCGCTCGGCTACTGATCCGGAGTTCCCGGGTTCGAACCCCACCGCGGCGGCTGCGTTTTTATGGAGGTAAAACGCTAAGGCGCCCGTGTGCTGTGCGATGTCAGCGCACGTTAAAGTTCCCCAGGTGGTCGAAAATATGCCGGAGCCCTCCACTACGGCACACGTCTATTCCTTTCTTCTTTCTCTTCCTCAGTTACCCCTTCCTTTACGGCGCGGTTCAGGGGTCCAACGATATGTGAGACAGATACTGCGCCATTTTCTTTCCCCCAAAAACCAATTATTATTCCCCCAAAAACCACTCAGCCGCCGCGGTGGCTGAGTGGTTATGGCGCTCGGCTGCCGGCCCGAAAGACGCGGGTTCGATCCCGACCGCGGCGGTCGAATTTCGATGGAGGCGAAATTCTAGAGGCCCGTGTACTGTGCGATGTCAGTGCACGTAAATGAACCCCAGGTGGTCGAAATTTCCGGAGCCCTTCACTACGGCGTCCCTCATAGCCTGAGTCGCTTTGGGACGTTAAACCCCCATAAACCAAACCAAACCAATTATTAATATTATTAAATGAAACGCATGTAGGCACTGCATCTATTGCACTTACAAAAAACGAAATTGATATGATAAATGCAGATGCTGGTTCGTGGTGATGGTCCCGTGTTTGATGACGGGAAGGTTGAATTTCCTAAAAACTGACGTTGCGTATATAAACGCATCTTCCGTAAGGAATAAGGAGTTGTTAGTTTGCGTTTGTGTCGTGTGTGTGTTGTCTTCTTGTGTCGCTTTCAGCGCATACGTTCGCATAATGATCAACAAACTGGCCCGGTATTAGCTTTGCTGGCTAAGCACAAATCACTCGAGCTAATATATTTTCCGTCAAATGGCACGTAATGCTCGAAATACATGTTTAAGTTAATATATTTTTGTGGTAAATTACTGAAATACATATAACACCGTGATGAAGCTCGGCTGCTGCGTTCCGACCAGTTCGAGTCTGTTGCAGCATAGCGGGTGGCCCCTTCAGGCTTGGGCGCACCAATATCGACAGCGACAGCGACATATCTAAAAAAACGGGGACTAATTACAGCTCACGCTTTGTCGTCGAAGCAAGGACACTTCTAGGGAAAGGCAGCAACACCAGTAGCCACACACAAACGTTCTAAACACAACCGTAGCGACTGCTTATTATTCTAAAGTGCATGGCTCGGTCGTCGAAGGGCACCGCTATGCTTTCCCGCTAAATGCGCAGAAGCTCTAAAACTTATTACTGAAAACTGCTTGCGTACTCTAACGTTATTTGTCGTTTCGTGGTCAGCAAATGCGCACTCTGTATCAGCTATTCTGCTAAGCACGCAATCATGCAAAGACCACTATACTAAAATTTCTCTTGTACTGCGCTGAAGTTTTCTTTACGTGCGGGTTGCGTTCCAGTTGCGTGTTATGAGTATGTGCAGTTGTGGCCTGAAGTTTACGGGATGAGGATTCATGGTAAAGAAAATTATTCCCGCCTTACCTCGCTAGCCAGTCAGATGGTTTCTGTTTCACCAAATGAATCTGTTATGTCCCCTTTTGTTCTTGCAATTTTTATTAACCTGCTTTGCCGTAACAAGAACCAGCATCCCGTCAACTTTTGTCTGTGACTGTAAAGTCACGTCCTTAATGTTCACAAAGTAAGCTGTCCACGTTGAAACGATAACAGAGTGGGACCTGTTTAGGAATTAGATTTAGAATCATGTACGTTTTTAAATAAACAATTGCAAATATGGATTTTAGCATGCAATTTCTGCCCCTCTTCCCTCCCTCTACAGTTTTGCAAGAACAGTCCATTACGGTATGGCGGCTTGGTAGCAAGTTAAGGTCTCTGACCGGCTAAGGTATCATATATGGGGCTGACACCAGTGCAGAGAGGTTTGGGAATGAACTGGTAAAGAATCCTTAGAAAAGACAGCCCTAAGTACTGGAACACATCATGTGCAGAAAGAGCTTCCTGGTTCCGTGACTGAGTCGCAGGTCCCACGCGGACATATGAAAGAAAGAGCCAGGGCGCAACAAACGCAAAGTAGAATACTTTCGGTGTTTTCATTGGAGTTTTTTTTTTTATCTCCACAACAATGGAGATTCGGTTGAAACAAGAAGTGCAGATCTTAAATGTGCACTCCGGAGAACCTATTGAGTAGTTATAGAGTTGATAGCGAAATATATCGAGATAGGCTTGATCGTTGGTGGTGTAGTATACCATTAAAGTTAGTTCTGCTAGATGAGATTCTTTGATAAGAATTAAGGAAACTTGTCAGAAAAAGTGCCGAGTTCAAGTTGAAGTAATCCTGTTCTGACTCACCATCCCAGTGGAGACCAAGAATTGCAAGCTGTTTTGGGTCAGCCTGGTAGGTCAAAGACAAACACAATGATGAGTTTTTTTATTTCTCGAGAGAGAATTTTTTTCTGTTATTTCTCGCCGATAATCTCTAAATGTTAGGTTTAAATTTTCTAGCCCGGACTGCTCGAACGTTTCGAAAAATAATTGGATATAAAAGACAAAATCCTGGGGTCTTGGCGCCAGCCTTTTCGGGAAGAAAGCCATCAAGGCGCTCTTTAAATACTTGAACAACGCTGGCTTGAGCACCAGACTGCAGACACTGAGTGTGCATCCGGTGTTCTCCAGGAGTAGTGGCTCCCACGGGCACACGGTCCACACTCTGCGCCGTTTCTCATAGCTCTTTCGTTCTTCTCCCTCCACTCGTGTAGGGTTGCGATCCAGTCGCTGCCTTTCCATTATTCTGTCTCTCTCATTAGTTATAACATAGTCTGTTTTGTTTTCTTACAATTTTTATAATTTTTTATTATATCCAGGCTTTTATTGGAATGGAACCGCGAAGGACATCCTGCATTAGCGGCCAGTGTATGGAAAGACGTTTCCTCGAGCACACAGGGCAAAAACAAGTTTTTGGTTTATGATTTATGGGGGTTTAACGTCCCAAAGCGACTCAGGCTATGAGGGACGCCGTAGTGAAGGGCTCCGGAAATTTCGACCACCTGGGGTTCTTTTACGTGCACTGATATCGCACAGCCCACGGGCCTCTAGAATTTTGCCTCATTCGAAATTCGACCGCCGCGGCCGGGATCGAACCCGCATCTTTCGGGCCGGCAGCCGAGCGCCATAACCACTCAGCCACCGCGGCGGCTGCAAGAACAAGTAATGTATCTCAAAATCACGGTTGGTGCCAAGTGTGTTGGTGGAACGACTGCTTTCAAAGCGCCTTTTTTAACGTGTCCAAAAATTCAGCACTCTAAGAAAAAATGGACCAAAAGGGTGAGAGAGGTTAGTCGTTTTGGGGACTAATTGCCATGCCACCGCCATTCGTCTTTTTCGTGACTCACTGCGAAGGGTCTATCTGTTGGTTCCCTTTGCAAAGTGGTGCAACAGTAAGTCCCCGGGAACAGCCGCTAAAAAAACGCTGATGAAGCGTGAATTCTAGCTTAATTTAGAACGGGATAGTTTCCGAGAGCACTTAACTCACATAATAAAAATGAAGGAAACAGAAGTAAACACATGTACAGTACTCACGGATTGAAATAGGACATTCGGAGCGCTAGCCTTGCAGTGCCACGCAGGCATGTGGTAAGCCACAGGCCGGCTCATTGGCTACTGGAAGGAACAATTCTGCTTTGTAGATGTTCTCCCTCTCGCGCCATACCACAATGCACCACCTTGGTTCCATGAGCGTCTACGGGCGGCGCTCCATGAAGCGACGGCCACGCGCTCCGAATGTCCTATTTCAATCCGTGAGTACTGTACGTGAATAAACCAGGGTTCATACCCACAACGTTTGGATTCGGAACCGAGCGCAGATATGACTAGGTCTTAGCGAGAAATTAATAGCCTGATATGGAAACCACATACATTGTCAGGCTTTTCCGCTCGCATTTTTATCAAACGCCCTGCTGTTTAGAGCATACTATGGTGATTTTGTTGTCATATGCTTTTGCAGCAAGCTGCGGTAATCCTTCATGCGTTCGCGTAGCTATCTAAATCGCGTTTATGGAAGAAAAGAAGTGCTGACTCATGCATACCCCCCCCCCCCTCCCCCCCATTGCGACCGGTACTTCACAATCACAACAGTTGTTTTCTCTTCGCTTTTTGTTTGCGGAGAAGGCCGTCCTTTTGGTGGAAAACTGGCAGCTGCACATTAGAACCTGTTGAAAACAAATAAAGAAGGCCGTGGCACTCTTCGTTTTTTGTTACTGGCGGACAGCGGCAGTAGGGAATTGACTGCTTGCCACTCATCGTGTCGCTAAGTGTCGCCGAAAGTAACACCGCATCACATAAGCTCGTAAACAAACGGCAACGAAATTAAACTACGTATACTTGCTTAATCCTATGCTTTACAACTGACATTCGACACGTATTGAAGTTCGTAGTACTTGTTTACGCAGTTGCACATCCGCCGGCTGTTTCGGTTGCACGAAGCATTTTTCTTACGCAAAATATTCTATCCGCCTCGTCACGGGCAGCAGCGCTGCTCTCACTGGCCTTAGACGACATCGTGCGTTTCAAAAATCGAGTACTATTGCAGTCGACCACTTCTCGTGCCATTTTCGCCCTCCGTTTATCTCTTTCTTAGCAGTTAGTTCGCTGAGTTTGCGCACGGCGAGAAGTTGTGGCAAGACCAGTGCCTAGTGCAAATTTAGGGACTACCAGGGCGTTTGCTTCCACTTGGGCCTGTTTTTCTTAAAGTGCGTCTTGTTTAGCTATATATTTGTGGCCAGCAAGGACCAAACTCTAGACATGCATTGTGCACTCTTGATTTAAGAAATAGCGATGCTTAGGGGAGTGCTTCGCTTCTTTCTGCTATCGCAAAACGTGTGTAAGAGTTAAACTTACATTGGGTGATCATTTCACTTATAAAAGCACGTCGGTTACTATAGAAAAGTACTGGTCGAGCGTTTTCTGAGAAAACTCTTGCTTGTTTAGTTTGTGAATTAAGGCATCTTGTTTCACGCATCATTTACGCTCTCCTCGTCATCAAAAATATTCTTCTGGTGCAATGACGTCACATATTAATCTCTGAAGCGGAATGTTCGGTCAGTAAAATAGATATAGTTTGAGAACTATTAGGAAACAAAAGTGTAAAAGCAGTCTTTTGTAGCGTTATAAAACCTCTCGAACGGCCAGAGATTGGAAACCCAACTTAAAGCCAAAATCGATTTTCTTCTGCTGAGTGAGCAGAACAAATGCGTCAGTTTAGCTTGCGACGACCGTTATTTGCAATTTTTAACAGCTGCGAGTTAACACATCCATGCATTGCGACCTGTAGCACTTTAATGGAAGAAGTGTTTTTTGGTTCAAACAATACTACAGATAACGGATGGGGTTTTTCTACAGAATTTATGCTTTATGCGTGACCACCCGCGGATGTCTCCAGGCAGCGGCGTCTAAGTGGCTAGCCTAACGTTTGCTGCAAACCCATGCGAAATTTAATGCTTCGGTGTCTATACTGAAACGACGAATTTAGAGCCCTTCTGGATAAAAAAAAATACGGGTTTTAAGGATTCCATAGCTCGAATCGCTTTTTGACAGCGGCTTTATGTACGACAGATGCTGCGCTTTTCATTATTTCATGCTGTATTGGTCGAAACAGAGTGAAAACTGGTCCAAAATCCAAGTTTTCTTAGCACTTTTACTACATCTCCCGCTATCCGCACCCAAGCACGCGTCGCATCATAGCCGCATCATCATCTCACTAGATCTCACCGATAAGGAGGGTCTCACATCGAGCCATCGCCACCACTCTGTGTTTTTTTTTTGTTAGGAATAGAATACAGTCGTTAGTTTCTTGTCGTTCGCTCCGCGGTTTCAAAACAATAAACTTCACCGCTGTCCTTATTTTCCTGGTAACTAAGTTGATTGCGGTATCATGATTTGTGTTTTTTAAAGTAGAAAGTGTTCATAGAAGGGAAATATATCGGCACATGCCCTAGTGCGTACTATATCAGAAAAAAAGGTGATTTGCCTGGTTTCTCTCCCGGGTTGAAGAAGAGACAGCCGCAGATGTTGTTGTTGTTGTTGTTACCCTCACACAATGGCACATACCCACACAAGAAGATTGGCGAAGAATTTCGGACATGCAGATGTACTGCATGTTGTTGTTCTTGCCTCAAATACCATGGCGCATACCCATGGTGGGGGACTGGCCAGGGTTTGGTGCAGATCCGAACAGGAAAATTCTCATTCAGGTTTATCTCAAGCGGCTCATAAATTGAGAGGACTCTGAGAGAAAAAAAATTTACGAATTTTGCGAGAGCTTGAGGAAATCGGAATGAAAATCAAGGAATCAAAGCGGTGCGAGTAGAATAACTAAATTTTAATATTTAACCAGAAAGGAAATAATTTTGAGAGGGAAGTAAAGGCATCGAGAAGTTAACACAATAATCTCCCGGTTTCAATGATATACTTGTGAAGAAGCTGACACACCTGCCCAATGACATGCAGTAAATGCCCTCATGGCATGCACTGCATGTCCTACTACCCATGCAGCTTCTTCTTCTTAAAACATGGCACATACCCACATAGGGGGACTGGCCAGGGTGTAGTGGCGTAAACAAGAAAGTTTCCATAGGCGATTACGACAAAATATTAACGCCAAGCGTGAATTTTGGAAAATCTATCAATGAAAAAATAGCGTACGTTCGTCCTTGTCCAGCTGGTGTCTAGAGCTTCTGCTTCTTTTACCTCTAATCTCCTCGAAGCCGCAGTCAGTGCCACTGAACACCGGAGAAGTGCCCATTGTGCAATGAAACAGCCCCCCGCTTCGTGCCGCGGAAATCTTTTTGCCCTATTGAAGCTATCGAGCCGGCTTCTGGTAACTAGGCCCGAATTAAAAACGTGGATGAATTTCATCGTAGCTAAACCGAGTAGACGTTAGAAAGCATGTGTTTAGACTGGTTGGCTGATGGTTTTGCTTTGCTGGGTCGTCGGCGAGGCTGGCAACGATATTAGACTCAGGCTAAGCCATGATCGAGGTTAAGCTGATCTTATGTGTTCGCGCCGCCGATGGAAGTTGATGAAGATGACGATGTGCAATGCAGAGCGTTTTTGAGTGTGTCGCAGCTTAACACGAGGTGTGATCGGCTGCGGCGATAGCATAGCGCACTCGTGCAGTGGCCAGCGATCGAAGCTGATCTATTCGCACCGCCGTGGTTTCGAAACCCAGTCACGGCAGTATTCATTTTATTTCTGCATGGGCTTTGCTATGCTAGGTATGGTCAAGGTCACCTCAAGGTCACCTCCCCATTGGCTACAGCTGGCGCGACGCTCCTTCAAACCAACCCAAGTTTACCCGAGTTACTCCGAGGCTTCAGACAAGATTCATTGTTGGACTGCGTTATTTATTTACAAATACTGCAGGCCCTTCGCAGGCCAATGCAGGAGTCGATACAAGGTAGACAAATGACAACTGCTGATCGAACAAGAGAAATAAGTACAGGCACAAATAAACACAAAATAACAATCCATTATAACAGGGGCATCACGGTAGTAATGATGTTAGATCAAGGCGATTAACATGTTAAGTATTCCTTTCGCACAAAAAACGAAATTGGCGAGTAAATACCCTCCAATTTTGGCCAGGCCCTTATCGGCACGTCCTAACACTGGCTACGTGATCGGCTTGCCCACAGCTTTAGGAAAGTGATGAACCTTTTCTGCATTTCTGCATGCGTGATCGAGCTGCCGAATGCTGCACTGGTTCCCTGCGCCAAGCCCAACAGCATCAATGCGTGATCAGATAGGGTAATCCGGTCTGAGCCAAATACGCCTTTCCACTACACCCAACTCGTTCACACGCACCTCCACAATTTTTATCGTCATAATCACAATCACAGTCGCTGCTACCACCACAAAAGGTGAGTGCAGAAAAAGCAAATGTTAGAATTTCACACAAACTGCGCCATTTTCGGGCGTGCGACAACCCGTACGGGTCAGCGCTCTCGTTTGTTGACTTCCGTTAGAATAAACACCACCTTTTCTCTGTAAAACTTTTCGGTCGCTTTAGGGGACCGGTTCTCTTATTTGGATATTCAGCCTGCATCTCTCTATGAGGATCAACCGTTTAGCGTCGTGCATGCCCAGCTGTAGCGCCGGCTCGGTGAATTGATGGGCTCTTGTTGATGGTGCGCACTCTCCCGTTCCTTCCTCTTAGGCACGCTGAATATTTCAGGCCACTTATCGACCGGACGCTTTTGCCTCGTTCGGGACTTGCAACTTGCAGCTGACTCTCTCTGTGAAGCTGACGCCTGGCAACCGCTCACTCTGATCGCTCGTCTGGGAACTCGTCTGGGAACTGGCTCTGGGAACGTCCGCTCCCCTTTTCGCAGCTCGTTCGTTTTCTTCCAACTCTTGTTGTTTCTTCGTTCATCAATTATCTGCTTTGTGAGGGTACATGGGGTGAGGCACTTGCCAATGGTTTTCATAATATTTGTTTTTTTTTTGGGGGGGGAGGAAATGGTGCAGTATCTGTCTCATATATCGGCGGACACCTGAACCGCGCCGTAAGGGAAGGGATAGAGGAGGGACTGAGAGGTGAAAGGAAGAAAGAGGCGCTGTAGTGGAGGTCTCCGGAATAATTTCGAACACCTGAGGATCTTTATCGTGCAATGACATCGCGCAGCACACGGGCGCTTAGCGTTTTTCCTTCATAAACGCGCAGCCCCCTTGGTAGGGTTCGAACCCGGGAGCTCCGGATCAGTAGCCGAGCGCCGTAACCACTGAGTCATCGCGGCGGGGTCGCCAATGGTTTTCTTGTCTCTATTTGCTTATATGGGCATATCTTTGACCCCTTGTTTAATCTTTTCGGCGCAATATTTCTAATAGTTCATTCCGACCCGACAACGTTAAGAATCCCAATCAGTGGAAAATCCAGCGTCGTCTTAGTCGACTGCTGTGAGGAAAATCGCCAGAAAATCAACCGAGCTGGCAGATGGCCCACCTGTGTCACGTGACATTGCGACATCATCATAACCTGCCCACCGGATTGTGAGCACAGCGCCCACCGTGGCAGGTGGCGGTTAAGTGAATGATTGGTCGCGAGAGGTTGCTCTGGAAAGCAACTTGTGTCACACAAGCCCCACCGGTGGTTGTGTTGGAAACATCCAACTGCCGGAGCAGTGGCGCATCGCTTATAACCGCTTCACCACTGCGCCAGGAGTGGTATGAGGACTCCGAGCGATCTATAAATGTAAAGAATCACCCATACCGCATATTTGGGCTCTGACTGATTACCGCTGTTGCACCATACCCTGAAGGCGGAGCTTGAGTGTCCCTTCAAGTATCTTCTCATGCTCACTTAATTTTGGTATTTATATTTTAATGATGCGATTACGTTCCTTCCTAAATTCCTCCTTGTTCGCATACCAGTCCATGTATAGATGGCGTAGCGTTTTGCATCAGCTAGTTATTTTGAGAGCAACTGAGAAAGCTGCGCCACTAAACGCTGAAGGAGCATTGCTTCCGGTGGTCTAACGTAGATATGTCACCAATTTTATTTTGCAAGAGCCGTAATTATTTTTACGATCATATAATTAACGCATGATCTGCTGCAGACACGTGGAGAGTGGTGAGGAGATGTTGCACGGCACCCCTTTGTAACCAAAAGGCGCAGCTTCCACAACACGGCTCTGACGGAAACAGCGTGATGAACTTCGACGTCGGGAAACTTAGGAACTTCATAGGTATTTTGTGCATTGAAGTGCCGAAGCTCCATTTGGTCAGTCTGAAACAT
The DNA here is from genome assembly GCF_052857255.1 of Amblyomma americanum. Classification (NCBI taxonomy): domain Eukaryota; kingdom Metazoa; phylum Arthropoda; class Arachnida; order Ixodida; family Ixodidae; genus Amblyomma; species Amblyomma americanum. Next base: position 113,221,155 of record NC_135500.1, on the reverse strand, counting down.
GCGAAAGCCAATTTAACGAGTGTTCAAAAATTGTTTTTCGCATTTGACATCTCGTATCATAGTCTAGATCCCGACATTTTAGACAGTGACGTCGCCTTCAAGTTTTCCAGCCTTCAATTCCGCAATACAGACTAGACCCTTAAAGCAAAAAAATAAAAAGTTGAATAAGTGATCTCGTAGAATTAATTGCCTTTTAATTTCACTTTGTCAGGAAAATAATGCCCGAGCTGCCAGAAAATATGCCTTCACTAATCGCACTTATGCAAGCTGAGTTAATACGACTACATCGAGGACACCTCAATTCTTGCGCTGATTTCCTGTGCCTAGCCCACCGCTGCTCAATACTGTAAAACGCTGACAACGAGATTGGCCGCAAACATTGAAAGAGCTTTTTCACATGTGAAATAAGCGTGCGTCTGACCAGTGTCACGTGACCCGTGTCACGTAACCAGCCTCTGACATGACACGGGTCACGTTAGACTGTCACATCAGGGTATCAGAGCCGACTTGCAGAGCCAGTCAGATGCAGGCCGGAAAAACGCTGGCAAAGCCGGCATTCTGGGCACATTTGCGTTCTCTCAATATTGCAGCGCAAATGCGTGGAAAACAAGGACCCCTTTCTGGCATGACTCCGTTCTCTACTCGGCACTGTCTCGCGGCTTGCGGTAAGGCAGCGCCACAGAGCGGAAAATAACAATAATTTTATAAAGACGAATAATACAACAACAAAAGGCGGCGACATCTCTTGCTGCTATGGCGCAGTGGATTAGCGCTGTATTTCGAACGCGTAACGCAGCCGTTTTGATTCCTTTCATAAAAATAAATTTTTCCTCCTCTTGTTTTTTACGTCAATTATTCAGATCACGAAGATCATTAAGCATTTCCCCAGGGTGTGTGGTACTTTTTAGGCAACATTTTGAGATGCGGCCGAGAAAAAAATCGCCATTGAAAAAAAGCTGTGATACAAGCTGGCAGGCGAAACCGCGGTGCTGTGGGAGCTGCAACTTTGAGACAGCAGACTCCTGACGGCTCTTTCCGTGTCAGCCACGTGCTGGTCATGTGCTGACTAGGTGTCGACCATGTGCGGACGGCATGGCGACCGTGTTTCAAGCACGCGCGGACCACGTGGCGAATGCGTGTGCAGCACGTGCCGGACCACCTGCTGTCTTCTTAGCATGGTACCAGCACTCTGACGAAGGCGGGCTTCTTCATCCGCTGACTCGCATCTGAGCTTTGGCGTGCCCACCAGTTACATGCGTGTGGTCGTGCGCCAGCCCGAACTTTTCCGGAGACTTCCTGATCGCGAAGCCCTGCTTGTCCCCTGGAACTCAGATGAATGCCGGATGCAAGGACGTGTAGACTCGGCCGCTGGGAGTAAGAATCAGAAGTAAGAATCGATATGTATCTGGTGTAAATCATCCAGTTCCCGTGTTATCATGCGCCTTCTTCGTTCAACGGCAGTCTTGCCCTGGTAGGTTGGATGACGACTTGGGCCGAGGATTCGCCCAGCAGCACCAGAACTTCACCGACTTGACAGTACTTCAGCCGGCCTTTGAGCAACGACCATAGTTTTCTGTGGGAAGCGGAAACGCCCAAGAGTTGTTTCCGGTCCTTTTATGAGTATGGGATAGTGTCACGTTAATAATAATATTAATAATAATTGGTTTTGGGGGAAAGGAAATGGCTCAGTATCTATCTCATATATCGTTGGACACCTAAACCGCGCCGTAAGGGAAGGGATGAAGGAGGGAGTGAAAGAAAAAAGGAAAAAAGAGGTGCCGTAGTGGAGGGATAGTGTCACGTTAACTGGGCGATTTCAATGTTTGATTGATACAGGAGAAAGTCGCCGGTAAGCTGCAGTGGCTCAGATAGTTGGATGACGTAACATGGCCTGGTGGTAGCGCGGATAGGAGACAAAGGCAAGGAAATTGTGAACACTGAGGTCTCCCCCTCTTGTCCCCTCCCGTCCCACCTATCCATTGGGCTGGCTAGAAAGCTCCGTTTAATGTTTCCATCATTTGAGCCCCCAAACGCTTATAGCTGCTGCTTGCTCGCGTTTGCGGGCCCAGTGGAAAGTTTCCCTATGCCCATTTATTCAGCATATAAAATTACACACAGTAGCCTCCAGTGTAGAAGGTAGACTGTAAAAGCTCGAAGCATATAAACAAACAGCTCCCTATTGTGGTTTGCAATATAAACAGAGCTTGGTTAACCTTGGTGTCGCTTAATATTGATCACTGCTATCGGAGCGCGCATATATTCTATCAGGCAGTGACCTGTTCCCTCATTCCAGTGGTGTTTTCTCCCTTCTTTGTACGCATTTATTTTACAGTGTTTTTATTACAATTTTACGTGTGGCACGCTAGATGTATGGCTTTGTATTGCCATGAGCACCGCAATTCATATATTACTGCATGAGTCAATTGTAAGGTACTGCGCTCTTACAAGAGACAAAATACGCAGGCTAATTAACGCATTTCTGGTTATATATTAATGAAACATTAAACCTAGGTTTTGCTTTTTCGAATGCGTGCGCCATAAATAATTTCTCCATGAAGTTTAACTCTAAAAACAATTTGAAATGGGGGTGAAATTTCTTTTCCGTACAAGACCGAGCATAGTTTATAACCCATGAAGCCGGCTTCACAAAACTTGCTTAAATGCTTCAATTTACAGCTTAGGAACTGCATCTGCACAGCTATGCAAAAACAACTTGAAGATGCTGTCGTTTGAACTATTATCGAACGTCGCTTTCTGTGGGTCGTGCTGCAGATTTTGTTCATTGTTTTGATGTGCTGCTACCGTACCGCTGACCTGGTTGGCAGCGCGCAAGGATTAAGAAGCGATGTATTTTGGTCCAGTAATCAGTGACATCAGGTTCAGAAATATATAGGTTCGGGAACACGAAGTAGAAAATGACGGAGGGAACTTCAGATTCCTTAAGTGCTTTCAAAAAAGTTTTTTAGTTTTGATTTCTTATTGATTTAGTTTTTCCCCCTTCCTTTCTAATGAGACACCTACTCATTAACACACAGTCGTAAGGCAACGCATACACTAGCATCACGCGTGTTCCCCAAGAAGCAACGCGGTTTTGTGGCCAATGGGTTGCGTGCTCGCCTCGCAATCTAAAAGTCTTTTTTGGTTTTTGGTTTTTTTAGGGAAAGGAAATGGCGCAGTATCTGTCTCACATATCACCGAACACCTGAACCGCGCCATAAGGGAAGGGATAAAGGAGAGAGTGAAAGAAGAAAGGAATAGCTAGGTGCCGATAGGTGCCGTAGTGGAGGGCTCCGGAATAATTTCGACAACCTGGGGGTCTTTAACGTGCACTGACATCGCACAGCACACGGGCGCCTTACCGTTTAGCCTCCATAAAAACGCAGCCGCCGGGGTCGCGAGTTCGAACCCAGGAACTCCGGATCAATAGCCGAGCGCCATACCCACTGAGCCAACAGGGCGGGTGCATGGTGATGTCATCTATGATTTTCGGGACCACTGCTGCTGGTAAACGCCGACACCGCCTGGATTCGTTGCCGACGAGCGATATAATGTGTTCGCATTAAAGGAATAAAAAGGAATTAGAAAAAGAAAGAGAAATTTTCTTTCAACACCAAGAAATAACCATCATCTAATGCGCCCCAAAATAGCGGTCATTTACAGACCAGATCACACTCGTCTAGAGCGCTCGAGCTGTGCTGTGAACCGGAAATAAACAAAATTCCAAAACAGTTATTGCTTTGCGCTCAAAACACTTGAGCTCGAGCGCAGCCGAATAGACACGAGCACAGCTCGAGCGCTGTACAGAAGTGTGATCGGGTCTCTACCCACTTGCGACGCTATAAATTCTTTTCACCACAAGAACCCCACAATGGTGAGGGCATAACGGTTGCCGACAAGGCTGCTCGAACTGTGTTCGTTGTAAGGCGAGGGAAATACGCTGACTGCTCTGCCTTTACTCGCCGCCCGCTTCACACTGCAACGCCTTCGCCCACGGCTACGTGTAACTCGGGTTCCGTTCCGGCGTCCGCTCACCACTGTTCCCCGCGGTTTACCGCGCCAAACAGTGAGCCCCGATCCGTCGGGGCTGCCGATGTGAATTGTGCTCACCCACCGGACGGGAGGCAGACTTTGGGGGCTCCGCTGGGAATCTAGGCCACGAGTGGCGTTTATGGGCCGCCGTCAAGTCCCGTGGGCCGCTGCTCAGGAAGAAGAAGTCGTAACGCCTGGAAGCAACGATGCGGTGGCCGAAATAGAAAACAAACAAGAACAGAGCGATTACGATGTTCCCTCACCGCACTGAGAACGGCGACTCGTGAAGGCCGAGTTTGGCGGCGAGCGCAGCCTATACAGAGCAAAAGGGAGAGGATGAGGCGGCTGCGCGGAAAGTGTGGTGGGAATGTTAGGTTTATTGGAAGCGGCAACAGGTTGCTCGGGGAGCATCGTCGGCTGGGGAAGGCCCGTCCGATTAGACCAATAGGACGCGCCGAAGGCCCAAATGAAGAGCGCTAGCTTGGGAGACGCTGAATAAGAAGAAAGGGATTGAATAAATGACGATATGGGCCTCGTTTCACAGCGGTGCGTTAAGAGGTTCTTCTCGCTCTCCACTCGGATACTGAATTCCCAATCGTTCTCCGTGACGCAGTAAAAGCAACTGAAAAAAGAGAAAGATCCCGCTTCTTTTCTTGTTTAAGATTCATTGGTAGAGGTGTACGGCACAGTAACGGCGCATTCGCGATGAGAACAAAAAGGCAAATGGAGAATATTGTCTCCGAAGAGAGAAAACTGATTGGGAAAAAAATGATGCCTAGAACTGTTGCTCAATAAACGTAACATCTGAGTGTTACGCTGAAGCATCCGAGTCCACGGGGACTATGACAGGCTTAGGCCACTGCTTAGTTAGGTAATGAGCAATCTCCCATCTCTGACCACCACAAATTAAAAGAAAATAAACCCCTCTGCTCCTTGGTTCCCGTGAGTTCTGGTTTCCGTCATGCTTAGTTAGGCTTAGTTCACTGAGCCCGAGAGTTTTATCAACGAGCACAGCTGGACACAAAAAGGGTTTGGTTATTTTCATGCCATTTATGCCCGACTCGCTGACCAGTTATTGAGCATCAAAAATGACAGCTTAGTCGCTAATCCAGCACAACATTGCTAATCGGCTGCATTTAACTAGGCAGAGACGACGACGATATTTGTAGAGGCGTTTATATCAGTCACCCGAGAATGTGTACTGTTTTCACTGCGCTAAGAAAAAAAGGGGTGAGAAATTTGCCTGGCTTAAGGACTCAAAAAATAGATGACACTACAGTGCACATGAAGAAAAAAGAAGGAACAAACGAATATCTGACTTTAAATTAGGTTATAGCCTAATATTTCAGCCCTCGACAAAAGGCACCACCGCCGTTGCAGTGACGTCCTGCACCCTTTTCGTAAATGTTCATTTGCATATTATTTAAGCCGAATTCCCTTTACTTTTGCATATTCTGTTAACGGTTTGAGATTTAATTTGTAAAACAGAATGTGTGGCGATAACCTGCATGCTTTCTGAAGTGCAACATGCAGACTTAGTTCCGGGAACAACATCACATGCTCTTGTGAAGATGTAGCATGCGTGTTCAGCATCTTGTCGTCGTTTTACTAATGGTCAGTGGCGCCCCGATTACAACCAAATGCAACAAGGAGAAGAGGATGGGGTAGGAGTAAATCAGTTCAGCCGTACATCTGCAACAAAAAGCAACCGTGACTTCAGTTCTATGGAAGAAAAATACTGTCTCCACGGTGTTCGAGAGCAGAGGTAAGCAGTAGATGCACTGCAAAAATTGCATATCGAATTCTTGAGCGGCTCTCGATAGTGTAGCCCAAGTAAACTCTTGGAGTGTCCGTTATCAGGCCCTTTTCCTAGCTTTTCCTAGCGAGCGGTAGTGCGCTCTGCTATCTTCGCCACATTTCATGTGCGCCGACTCGTGTGATCAGTGCCGGCTTTTAAAAGAGATGGCGTCAGCACGTGCTGCAAATAGCGGTCGCGGTCGGCTGGACGAAAGCCACCGCATTTATTGCAGTTGCGTCGACGTCTCGGTCAAAGGAGCGGCGGCGTGGCGTTGGGCCTTGGCGAAGTACCCAGTGTTTTGAGCGGCAGTGGTGCAGCGACGCCCACTTCTTCGGAACGTAGCAGGTGCTGGTCGCGTTGGTCGGCGTAGTCGCTTTAAGCGTCGCTGCCTTCGGGCACTTCTCTTCGTACTAGACAGCACGTGAAAAGTCTCTCGCTACACTCATCAGGACACGCTCGCTGTTTAAAGCGCGGTGCGCTCGCACCCTAACGCTCACTCGCTCGCTCTTCATCAACCCGCCGGGTGGTCGAAATTATCCCAGAAGCCTCCACTACTGCACCTTTCTCTCTTCCTTCTTTTCAACCTTTTTTCCCTCATTCCCTAAAGGCGCGATTGAGGTGTCCGCCGAGGAGCCGGAAACGTCGCGTCTTTCCTTCTATGAAAAACAATTTTCGGCGGCACTCGCCGCGGTGGCTTAGGGGTTGCGGCGTCGGTTTCCGATTACGTGGGCGGAGAATTATTGAAACCCGAGGACTCGGGGCCAGGCTGCAGCCGAAAGTATTGAATTTAGATTGTTCCCTCTCCTCGATTCAAACTCAGGACGTCTACACCGAGAAGGACTGGCTGCCGCCGTATGGAAGTGAGTGTCGATGTAGCATTAGGGGTAGACGCACGCGCTTCATTTGCGAAATGCATCGCTTATGGCAGCACTTCATTTCTTTCTCTGGGTCTTGTTTAGCTTATAAAAGTCCAGTTTTTAGTAACAAAGAGTCTGAGGTTAGAATGCCGTTCTGTGACGAAACAGAGCGCGTGCTGTGTATATATGCTCGGTGTCCCCCTGAATGGTAACTTGACGGCGACACCTATGCCAGGCTTTTCCTTGCGTCGTAACATCCTCCTCCTACTTTCCTCACTGCTACGGTGCTCAAGGGGTACGAAGACGACGAAGACACGTTCACTAGTTTGTGTCATTTTTTTTTTGTAGGAATTGAAGTGACTTGGTACCTTCACCGAAAAAGAAAACGTGGCTGGACAGGCACTGACTTAATCAGTGCTCGTGTTCTGCGTGACGTGCACGATAATTAGGAAATAAATGCGCCAGCGCTTAAACGCGTATGGCTGAAGAAGACGGCCACCTGCTAAAATAATAAGCTGAGAGTGTCGACGACTTCCTCGTTGCCAAGAAAAGCGACGACTCCGTGTGTCACAGCACATAGCACTGCCGCACAGTTGAAACATAAAAGGCACGTCAGAAGAGACTGAATTTCAGCCGCTTGGCCATAGTGTCATCACAGCCACGCAGGTAGCGACTGTGGTGACACTTCGTCCTGCGGTCTGTCGTGAAGAACATGTCATAGAGTTCACTAAGTACTGCTCCTCTACTCGCCGTCACGGTTCGTACCCGCGTCATGATACAGTGCCCGCGTGTGCCTCTGTTGGCGCAGCTGACTTCGAACTCTAGACGAGCCTAGGACCGAAACTAACATACACTCTGAAGTCGAACCACGAACTTTTCCTCTGCTCTGAATAGTTTAGTTTATGGGGGTTTAACGTCCCAAAGCGACTAAGGCTATGAGAGACGCCGTAGTGAAGGGCTCCGGGAATTTCGACCACCTGGGGTTCTTTAACGTGCACTGACATCGCACAGTACACGGGCCTCTATAATTTCGCCTCCATCGAAATTCGACCACCGCGGCCGGCTACTCTTAATAGTTGCCGACTAAGCGCCCATTGACTACACATGCAATAATAGCAGATGATATTGTATTGCACTGTCTACTATTGTTTTATATGCTCCATACATAGTCGTTTCCAGGTCGCAGGCGAGTTCACGACATTAGCGCGGCTGGCGGGGACGATAATCGAACGGAGAGCGAAACTCGTGGCTTAGAGGCAAACTTCCTGCTTCGTTATTCCTAGGTTGTACGTGTTTCCTTGTCCATGAGGAGATTTACGACCGGCTGTCCCTCTGCGCAAGAGCTCAGATTTCAATGTTATCGGTTATTGAGAATCTCCGCCGCCATCAGGCCGCGGAAAAAGAAGCCGCAATTTGTGACCTTGCTCTGTTCATCATTGTATGCGTCGAATTACTCCTGCGCTTCATGCGAATCGCACCGGTGCCAGGCACACACTGCGGGCGAAATACCATGATGCGCTATCTGAGCACTCTTGCGAAGTTTACTGCGCCTTCTGTTTACTGCCCTACGCTGCCATGCTGCAACAAACAGTTCGAAAGGAAGACAGATGAATAGGACACACAGGAAGTACTTGAGGAAGGCTTCCGACGGTGTCCACTTAGAGTAATGAACACCGACAGGCGACGGAAATGGAGACGGGTAATTGCCCAGAACGAGGTAGTGGGCGGAAGAAGCCCGATGCGTGAGGTGAAGAACACAAACCTGACCCCGTATCATTTTTTCTTGGGGTGTGTGTGTCTGAGATAATGCCTGGTAGCTTGCCTATCACGCTACCCGAGATCTGCGCGCATACTTCAGAAGAACTGCTGCAAAGGCAAGTCGTGTTTCTACATGATGTCAAGTACATTACCAAGCTCTTGTTCTGAAAAAAGCTTTACTTTTTGCATTTCGCTGTGGTCTCCGGAATTCAGGATTTTCTCATTGTGACGAATAGGCGTGCAAGTATGTGCATTCGAAAAGGCGTAAAATAAATTAAATGAAACTTGGTAGCATATTGCCTTAAAAGCACCTACTAAAATGGAGCAAAACAGTGCATAATGTTATTGTAGTCTTTATGCCACTTTTTGAGAATTTTTCCGCGTTAACTGCAGTCATCCGCCAAGATTTCAGAAACCGTGACCCAAGAGCCTCGACCAATCGAGAAGTTTCAGCAGCTCAAATATTCGGCAGAGCACTGCGGCTATAAACGGCGCTCATTTTTGCGTTGTGTCGTCATAGAGACACTCTATTTCCGGAAACGTGAAGCTACATACGAACTACAATGAAAATCAGGTCGTAAGTTTCTTGGTTCTCGGGCGTCTTGCGTGCTAGCCTGCACTTAAAGTCCTGTTCGAGAAATAGTGTTATTTTTGCTACAGTGTGCAGATTTAACGCAGAAAAATGAATAACCACTTATGCGACATTCTGTTCTTTGACAAAAGATTGTTACGAAGATTTTCACAAAGGGAAAGCTCGCTACTGGCACTCAATCTGGTTGTAGTTGTTTACATTCGCCGATGTGAAAAACGTGGTTCGTATGCTGCGAAATAGAGGATGGTTTGCAGGCAAAGGGTGGATGCAGCTGGCAAAGGACAGGGTTAATTGGAGAGACATGGGAGAGGCCTTTGCCCTGCAGTGGGTGTAGTAAGGTTGATGATGATGATGATGGCCACCACAGTACTTTCATGAACAGTGCGTTTATGAAAGTAAGAGGAATAATTTTTCTTGTTGCGATAGCTCTCGGAACGACATGATCAAGCGCTGTAGTGTGTCAAGAACAACTCCCGCGTTCACCTGCTGGCCAAATACACTGCGGCCAAGTTTTGCTCGAGCCAGAAAGGGAGATGTGTGCTGGTGGATGTATGGATGCTAAAAGAGTCTTCTTTGAAGCCGTGCGGCAATAGGTGCCATCAGGTGGTGGCGAGTGCACTCAAGAGTGTGCCACCTGTGGGCAGAAGAGTATGGCCGGACGTGCAGTAGCGGAAGAGAAAGGGGGAGAACGTGTGGGTGGTTGGAGAACCGCTGTCAATCTCCTCTTTTTAACCGTGGGAGAGGACGGGAAGACTAGGGTTTTATGGGATTACGACTTCATCAGGGGAAAAAGGAACTTAGATTTGACGGCGCAAACGGGACGCTGCCAGAGATGCTAGATTGTAATAAATATAGATCATTAGACCATACCGGCTCTAATTTTCGGCCTCGCGTTTACTGGTTAAATTCCTCACAACTATAGATGTAGCTTTCAGTTAAAGAACCGTCTGAAGGCTCTTGTTTATGGATCATTGCTATTTGAAGGCGGCTTAAAAAACTGGGTTCTAGCAATGTGCACTAAAGTGTCTTAATTGAGCTATATACGGTTAGTGTCGCATAGCTCGCGACAGCTCTGTACGCCTGCTATACAAAACTTAGCGTCTCATCCTGAGGCCACTGCATCCGCGTAGCACTCACTCCTCGTTATATCCCTGAAAAAGCTGCAGCAGGCATATACCAAAAGATAGATAAAATAAATAAATAAATAAACGCTTGAGCCATTGCTTTCGTTTTGCAGCTCAACGGCTCTCCACATTATTTTGATGGACAATTTTTGTACTTATAAAGTGCTTCGCCGGACCTGCACTTAATATTAGCGACTAAATCGAATTCCAGTCAACGGCAGGAAAAGACAGATGGCTATGTGTCGGACGCGGCTGCATAAAGGGCCTTCCTCGTGCAAATAAAATCAGAGGCGGGGAAGTGCAGCAGCATAACGGAAGAGCACAATGCAAAGAGCGACAGTGGTGGAAAGCAGCGGAGCGTGATAAATTTCGCGGCGTCCAATTACATGTTCAAGGAAGTATGAACCCGAATTTTTCATGGGCTCCTCCTAGCGAAAGTTAATCTCCAGAATGAAGAGCTTGTCAAGAGCGAAGCTACTTTGTAAATGCTTGGTGCAACGAAAGTGCGAAAAAGAATGGTTATGTATTTACATCTATTCCAGAGAATAAAGAGCGGTAGAAGAAGTAATCTCTTTCAAAGACACTGAACGCAATGAACAAGCGGCAAGATTGAAGAAAAAAAAAACGGAGCAATTACATTGGGACACCTGCTGTATTATATGCAAATAAAGTGAAGCTGAAATTGAGAAAGAGCGAAAAAGAAAAAGGAGTCGTTGATTTTGAACAACATTGGAGTCCCCACGGCAAAAAGTGCACACATGGAAACTAAAACAGTATAAAACAAAAACATTCTTGAAACGTGCCACGTAACCACGCTGAATTTTTGTTCTTACTACTGGTCACATAGCAATGTGGTAACACTCTAAGGTTACCAGCTGTGATAGTCTGCGGTGTTGCTTTCTACGATCTAAGCCATGAAGAAATTTGCCCATTTGACCACTATTAACTTACTTCAGCCGCTTCAGCCGCGGCGGTAGAACGAAGAACGAACGCAAAAACGTCTGTGCACAGCGGCTTCGGGGTTGGTTGCAGAACCCTGGAGGCTCTAAATTAACTCGGAGTGCTTTTCTCTATGGCGATAGGTTGAGCACGAAGTGGTGTCTTGGCCCGCAAAAAAGAGATTACGCGTGCAAATAAACCACAAATGGGGTGCGTTGAAGTAAACGGAAGACAATATATTCTACCGAAGTATAAAGACCATTACTTTATCGCGTTTCATCCAGCTACAGCAAAACAACTGTCGCATTGTATGATAAGGCATATAAGTTTACATGAAGACCACCCCGTTCTAGTATTTTTTTTTATAGTGCTGCTAAGCCCATTGACACCTTTATATGTTTCCAAAGAGGACGTTGATGATGTTGAAGAAAGCACGGCGCTATTAAAGCCAAGTAAACACTTTCTAGCCAAGAACAGATCGAGAGTCGGACGAGTTTCGTTCGTAGCAACAACAACAACTACGGCGCGAAAGCCACGGCAGAAAGGAGAGAAAGGAAGACGCCGGCCCCGGAGTCTGCCGCTGCTTTAAGTGCGAAAGCTATCCATATGTTGACCAAGAATCTTGTCCGTCCAATCTTTCATGTGCCGACACCTAGCAACACTGACGTCATGTTAAATTTAAAAAGCGTAACAGACGTTGATACCTCCAAATTTGGCCTTGCCACCCCCGAATTTGACCGCGCCCAGAAAGGTGGTAACCTCCGAATCTGGCCCATCCACCCACGAAATTCGATCTCGGCTGATTAGATCCAAATTCGATGTACAACAATGATTGACCGTGTCCAACACAATAGTGGCCTCCGAATTTTGCCCGGAACATTTCCAAAATTTGGCGGGGCTATTGCAGAAAGAAAAGTCATTGCTTTCGCACTAAATTAACCAAGTAAAAAGCCATAATAATAACCAAGTTAAAACCCTAACAATTTTCTTTCTCGCAGTTGGCTTTATGAAACAAGCGCTTTCCGATACACTGCTGCGACATGTTTACTCAGGCACCGGGTAGCCCATTTGGTACCGAAAGACTGTAGGCAGGTTTTTGGTAGCTAGTTAGTTCTACTTGAACCGGTATATTCACTCGAGCACTTGCAACTCCTCTCTATTTCCGCAATCCGTAAAGATCACTTTTGTCAGAGCTTGAATTTGGGCTTGTTGGTTTTGCATTAGTTTCTTGCGCTAATTAAATTTCAGTTTTGCGTACAATTCCACCAAAAATTGCTCAATATCTGTCGATTAAAGCTGGAGTTTGTTCTCTTGTGGTGCTGTTGAATGTTAACCTTGAGCAGAGTTAGAGTTGGTTGCATTTTGATACCATGTGTCAGGCCCACTACTTTCGCGTAATCTTAGGGCGTAGCTCAATGAAAAAAAATCGTCAGATTAGACAGAACGAGAGCGGTAGCAACGGGAAAAATGTCCTTCTTCGAATTGATTTTCACAACAGCGGATTGTGTGCAGAAAGAATGCGTCAGGGTGCAGACGTGCTGCAATGGCAGTAGCAGTGTGACTGGATGTCACGCATTCAAAGCGCTAAGTTTTGGCAGTGTACAGTCAGGCCGGAATGAAATGCGGAAGCCCATGCGCCCACTTTTGCACTTTGCAACGAGATATTACTTTACGACTGGTCTGTGAACATATACTTCGGTAAACGTTTTACCCTTAAGCGCTAAACAGGCTCGCTGTGCACTGCAGCTCAAAGCACACAGGAAAATTACTTTGTTTCGTCGGCAGCCGTTGTTCGCGTTTCATTCCGATCTTCCTGTACATTCAGGGTGCACATCAATGTACCCTACTGCAACATAGATTTTCTTTGTAAAGACCGTGACCACGACAGGCTTCGATCTGAGCTGCTCATTCGACATTCGTAAAATTTATTATTCTGCTGGGAGCATACGGGTATTGTTGCTCCAATTATAAGTCACACTAAGGTGCTCTCTGACTCGTTCATTGCACACACGTCAAGAAACTGGAACGGCGTTTTTTTTTCTGGCATGAAGATCAGTTTTTAGAACGTGCAGCAGGTTAATATAACATATCTTGCACCTTATTGGCGAACATTTGTTTTTTCATGTTTCATTTCATTTTTAGTTACTTTTTTCTCTGTAGAAAATATAAACTGTGGCGGATGCCATCGCAATTACTCACCTGTTCAATGCTGAATGCTTTGATACGGCGGAGAAATAAAGTTATGCCACCAAGGAATACGGCTATAATACCCTTAGAACCACAATGAAAAAAAAGCTCACTGGAGAAATTTGGAAAAAAATTAGCCGCCGCTTTCAAAAGGGTGCACCAGTGACGGAATATTTGACAACTATGGCACAGCCGAGACGACAACTTCAGTTGGTTATTTTACACGAAAGCGGGCAGAAGACAGAGAGGCGGAGATGAATCCCCACCAAAAGTCATCGGAAAGTTGCGGCAATTGCGACTGCCGCGCAGTCGCAGTCATCTCCCTAACTTTTGCACCGAAACGATGCACTCGTAGCCAATATACTTCCCGCTCTAAGTGGACAGTCTATTTCACTTCACGCTTATTTTTGATTCTGCCAAAGGCACACAAATGGCGCTGTTCTAAAACGCGCACTAATCCACGTGTACATCATATAGAGTACAAAATGGAGAAAGTCGGTTTCTGTCAGCGCCGAATAGGAAGTTGTCTCTGCCTAGGTTTTCTCGAAATATTCGATCTGATGGCCTCAGGCCGACTGAGAGACGCGGGAGAGAGCGCGCCTGGCGGAGGTTAAGTTGGAACAAGAAAAAACAAAGCGCGAGTCCGCTCTTGGATGGATGTGCTAGTCTTTCACTTTCTGTGAGAGTGGTGGTCTTTGTATATTTATGTAATAAAAAGCCCGCAAGTTTAGACAAACATCGTCCCTTGTTGCATTTTGCTACTTAACAGCTTACGTACGCCTGCAACGGGAAGCAAGAGTTTTTAGACAAGCAAAGCGATTGATGCGGCCATGTGGCCGGGGCTTTCTGGACTCCCTTCGGGAATTGGGCATATTTCTGGAATATAATATACCTGCAGTATATTCCATCAATTCAGAAGGGTTGCAGTTACAATAAAATAATATTAGCGACACTGAACCTACGGGCCCGCGCAGGATAGGAAATGGTTTGTTGAAAGGGGCCTCAAGGAAGACTTTAGTATCCTTGTCGGCTCATACGGATGGCTTCTGCAGTTAATATTAGGCTGCAGACATTGAAAACTTGAAGTGGCAGCCGGAGAGGTCCCTATTATAGTTATAGATTATCTTCGGATCATCGATGTTGTAGAAAAAGTCCAACTTTGTCCTGTTCCCAGGTAGAGACATGTTATGTCTGGCTGAAGATCCGCCTGGGCAGCTCATTTATTCGCAAAGCTGTTCATATGCTTTTCTTTGTGGAATGGCTGCAAGGTACGGGTGTGCTGTTCGGGTTCCCATTACATCGTCTAGGTGTGGTGGGAAGAATCTCTGAAGCCCGATCAGCTTCGATGAATAAAATGCACGCGTTCTTGGTGATGAATGAGAGGCATGACGTAAATTGTAAGCATTAATGGGCGCCGTAGTGCAAGGTTGCTAATTAATTGAGACGTGTGGTTGTTTACTCGCCATATGGGCTTTATTGCCTCTATCGAATGCAGGCCGGTACGGATGAGTTGTTTCGACGCTGTAACTTTGCGATCGGCAGCCGAACCTGCATAATATACCAATCGCCTGTGATTTCGGCCCTCCAAGCCGCAATGCGAAATATTTGAAGCTTTAATACCCTACGACAAGCGCATGGTGTAGCAGAAGTAGCTGCGAAGGAGGAGTCCTTGACGATTCCGCAATGCTACTGCGCCCATTTTCTTCACGACTCCTGCTGACGGCCGCTCATGAGGGAGAGTTACTGGCTTAGCCCTTGTCCAACACTTTCGTTATAGGACTGGGTCTCATGTCCACTGCACATTTAGCATTCTTCGAGTGAAAGACCTGCATTAAAAAAATAACGAACACAACTCGCCTTGGTCTTTAGAAAACGTGGATTGCACTTCGAGCATACGACTGGTATTCATACTTCCCCGCATGCAAACCAAGCAGAGCACGCCTGTGGTTGTTTGCTCTAGGCACAATACTGAAAGGAAAATGAAATAGAGCTCAAAAGACACACGGACATAGGAGAGACAAACGCCACTGAGCTGGCTTCAACTTATCATTTTATTCCTATGAAGGGCAATAAATAGTCAGGAAAAGGGGTGCCTATTTTTATGCATAAATCTCTCCGTTGCTCAGAATAAAATGGCAAATTGGAAGTAAGCACGACGATGTTAGACTTTTATGTCACTGTGTCTTAGTCGCGCTGTTGGGGCCACAGTGGCTCAGTGATAATGAAGTTTGACTGCTGAGCGGAAAGACGCGGGTTTGATAACGGCCGCGGCGGTAGCATTTTCGATGGAGGAAAAATTCTAGAGGCCCGTGTACTGTGCGATGTCAGTGCATGTTAAAGAACTTCAGGTGATCCAAATTTCTGGAGATCTTCACTACGACGTACCTCATAGCCTGAGTCGCTTTGGGACGTTGACCCCCACAAACAATAAACCAAACCTAATCGCGCTGGTGTTTTTCTCTTTCAGTCCCAGGTATGAATTGCCATATAGCCCGATCAGTCACGTTTGCTGGCTCGAGGCAATTTTGTTGTGGCACATGCGTAGAACAAAATTAAAACGCCATTTGCACGCCTAAACAACGGGCTGTGACTTACCCGCGGTCCGTCTTCTACATTGAGAGAAAGCTTTCTTTTAATGAGCTTTTAAGAAAGCTGGGAATTTTCCCCTGTCTAACCTGTGGTGATTCTGATGCAATACTTCTTCTTTCAACAACTTGAACGCGAATCCCCCCTGAAAGGTTGCGCAAAAATTCTGTGTACTTATTACAGCAATTTCGCACGTGAAGTTTTACTTCTCGCTTTCAATGAACGCCTTCGCACACAGGATTCTTGGGGAGTGAGGTTGGTGTAAGCATCGTCCGCGAAGCGCTGTCCGTTAAGATTAGAAAGAAAGTGCCTGATGAGACCAAGAAGGACTTGACAGAAACAGTGACAGGCACATTTTTAGCAGGGTAGTCTCCGCTCAACCCGCATTTTGTCGCCAAATGCCTAAAACTATGAGATGCCACATTATTATACTTCACCTGCAGAGGCTCCACTTGGACTCCAGCGTGAATGCATTGGAATGTTGTCACTGTCACCTCTTTGTTTTGTTGAATGTGTGCGATGAACTGGGCTACTTATATGTGCTGCCAAGAGCATGAAGCGGAGTGGCATAGCCTGTCCACTTCTCTTAGAGGACAGAGGTGCCACAAGGCACAACAGAAGAGGTGGTTTACCTGTCGTAGAAGCGGATGCAAGGAAAAAAGGCTTGTCGGTGCCTGTTTTCATCGCTCTTTGGCACGAGTGCTCGACAAATGAAAATGACGACCGTTAGGAATGTTTAAAAATCACGTTGCTGACCGGACACATGAACGACATACAACTGTGTCACGAATGAGCATGGTTTAGCTTTCCTTAATATTAAAGTGCCTCTGCGATGAAGCACTCGCCTGTAGTAATTGCAAGGCTAGCGCGAAGGGTAGCTGGCGACCAACTTCACCGGAATGAAGTGGCGTTGGCGCGCGGTCCGAAAGAAATGATGCCCATATGAACACATCGTGAGCAGTACCTAGTAAAAGCAGTGCCCCCTGTTCCTAGTGTGTTGTTAGTAAGAGGACTACTCGAAGACGAGGCAACTATGTAACTCTAGAAAAGCGACAATGAGTTAGAGAAAGAAATAAGAATAGAAAACAACTGTGAAACGAAAGCATAGGTGAATAGATGAAGCAGGCATGGCGAGAACGGAACCGTCTCTGGTAGCGAAGAGAACCCAGAGGCTCAGCGAAGAGGAAACTAAGGAAGACAAGTTTGTTGTCTCAGATCAGACCATTGAAGATGACGGCAGCTTGGTCTGTTTTGACGTGGCGCAGTTAATCACCAGTGTTACTTTCCCTCTTTCTGTCCGTTGCTTGCAGCGCACTGCAGAACAACCCAACCGCGCACGAATGAGCACCAGTGAATATAGATGAAATATGCCGACTCCTTGACTGCTGTCTGTGGAGTACGTATCTAACGTTTCAAGGGCAATTTTTCAAGTATATAACTGAAACTGTTATGGCAGCTTCGAATTCGGTCACAATGGATAAGTTGACAACGGAGGACATCGAAAGGCGCGCGCTTATCATCTCCAGCTCACAAAGTTTTGCCAACGTTATGCAGACGTTTGCTTCTGCATGATCTAAACGTCTCGAACAGAAAACACTAAGTTCCGCATAAATTTCATGTGAACAGCAGGGCGGCCTTCCTTCTTTCGATGTCCAACTCACAAGTGACGAATAAATCTTTATGGTTCTCGGTATACAGGAAACCGACCCAGACGGATCAGTACCTGCAATCACCCTCCTCCCCAGAAGGCATCGTGGTAACTTATTCATTGAACAGAGTGGACACCGTCTGGTCCTCACGAGAAAAAAAAAAGGAACCGAAAGAACCGCGGAATCGCTGACTTCCAAATAACTGGCAACCCCAAATATTTTATTCTACGTATCATCCGAATGCCTTACGTAATCAATTTCCCTCCTGGCCAAAGCATGCACCAGCAGTAAAAGAAGTATGAATTCCGTATCCAAAAGGTACCCGCGAAATCTTGGCTCGTATTCTTGGGAAAGGGAGAGATATGAACAATATAAAACACGACTTCCACTATTGGACACCTACTGCCCCACCTTAAATACCCGTCATCCTAAATAAAAGCTCCAAGGCGTTGTGTGCACAATCCTTTTTAGTGCTCCTTTTTTTACGCTGGGAAAGCGAAGAATTTCGCTGAAAGGATGCAGCAGCACAAAGATGGCGTAAGAAAAATAAACAGTGAGCGAAGCGCGTTGGCCGAGAACTGCGAGTCCTGGAATAATGAGATTTACTTTGATGTAACTTTTGCGATGGAGACCGAGCGTAACCCGAGAAGGAGGCTGCGGCTTGAGTCCTGGCACGCTCTGGAGAAGCGGGGAAGTGTTAATCTCTCTCTCAGTTCCTTCTCCTCTTGCTACACCCATCGTATAAGTTCAGTGACCCGGCGGTGAATAATAGTGTGTTTAAAAGCCAAAACCCAAAGCTGCAACTTGCCCGCCGTCACACGCTGATGAAGAAACGAAGTAGGCTTCTAAACTTAGTGTTTTCTTGGAAGAACTTGGTTGGCGTTGATCTGTTTTTTTTAATCACCGCCCACCGTGCCTGTTGGACCTTCGCTTTCTATGTTGTATTAGTACTGTGTCTTGCTCGTGGGGCGGGCATGTATCCTGGTAAACTCGCTTGCGGTGCTGTGGTAAGCTGTTTTGGTTGTCATGCGATGGGTTAGGCCGACATAGGATTCTTGTTTCTCACGACTATATTTTTGGCAAATAGGTGTACATAGACTTTTACGGCGAGCCCCATTAAAGGTAATCCTCTGTATGCCGTCGTGTGACTGAAGCTTGTTGTAGTTGTGGCTGTAGTTGTAAATAGTTTTAGTAGTTATTCTTCCTTGGCTTGGCTTGTATTGGCTTGCAGCCCAAGCCTATCGGGATGCATCCAGGTCAAGCGGAACCAAGAGATAAGGAAAGCCAAGAAAAAGAGAAGAAGGAGGAAAATGAAAACAAAGAAGAAAAAAGGAAGGGGAGAAAAGGGAGAGATGGTGTCGAGGCGACAGAAATGGACTTCACAGCTGCCATTGAATGTTTTAACTAAGGCATAGCTTAATTTAGCTAGAAATCTTTGCATTGCAAAGTCCAATAGCATCCGGCCTATTCCTCAAGATAGCCGCGGACAAGTGACCGACGACCGCAAGCCACCACGATTTCACGGAGGTCTTTAGTAGAAGTTTTTGTTCTTTAGGTATTTAATTCGGCTTAGGATGATAAAGGGAGTAAGCGCATGGCCCTGCCCGCGGTTTAGCCTATACACTTGGGACAGCCTTCCAGTTGTTGCAGGTTTTCGCACAAAAGGTGCTCGGGACCTAGCAAACAAAATATAGTCACGTGCAAAGCATCACCTTTTATCCGGAACTTTTTAGTTTTTTGTGCAAGAAAACTATAACAACAAATAAAAGAAAACATGCAGCTGATATACCGCTGGATAGCTTACGTTTTTGATGTCTCCTGATAAGAACAGTACTTTTCGAAGAGGCTGTGAGCACTGAGACAGAAATATTCGCAGTGAGCAGCTAACGAATCAATGGGAATGGATTCGCTGCAGTTGAGTGCATGTATATTCTCCAGTCTGCGGGTTAGGTGGGCAGGTTGATGATTCCGTTTAACTGATAGCTTTTAAACAACGTATGAGCACTTTCCGTGCCCGATGGCGAGTCCTTGACCAGGTCAGGCGAGTTCCGGAGTTTTACACGTGGCTCCCCTTCGACGCTTTCCCAGGGGGCCACTCCACTAGCGAGACACGTTTTTCTTTGACGTACGTGCCACCACCCAGCCGCCTGCCCTCCTTCGCTGGTATTTCACAACGCTGGCTCACGACGGCGGCTGGGAACAGCACGCCACGGGGCTGTTTCCCGTCGCGTGCATGTTGAGATTCTTCGCCAGCTCTGACAGCCTGGTGCGCCGGGGACCATGGTTGCAGCCCGGACGAGATTCCTAATTAGCCACTCCGGTAACGTCCTCGGGTGACGTGCGGGCCGGCAGCGTTGATGGCTTCGACCGACTCCGCTGTGCTGCTTGTGGGAGAAATGTACCGCGCTGCTGGCCATTTCTTTAGGAAGAATCGATGTTGCGCAAAGGACGGCCACGTGTGACTCATAACGGAGGAGGCATCGCGGACGACGTTGGTCGTAGCTGGTTCTAGTGCTTCGTGCGTAGCTGATGCTAAACCGTACAGCTGCGAAGGAATTCAGCGCAGGTGGAAAACAACGGCGTTCACTTCATTCCAAACTGTGACTGCAAGTGAGTGACGTAACCGGACTTCTTTGTAAACGTAGGTAAAGCGTACAGTAATAAAAGCGTGCCATGTGTACAACGTCAGTTACGTACATGGCTCTAGCGGGCTAGACTCCGGATGCAGACAATCTAGTAAACAAATACGAAAATTAAGTTACCAGGCTCGTGGTGCACGCGTCTTCACTTATTTCAAGGCAGCCGGTTTTATTAGTATTCTATTGGTATCAGTAATCTTGGCCATGCAACTATATACCGCTGCAGCTGACTTGAAACTCGTGACGCCAGGAGCGACCACTCGGGCCGAAACTGTTGTGCTCAAGTGGTTCCGGTCGGACGCTGTGCAAGCTCAGGGAACGGGAACACTGAAGTAGACTTCCCTGGCCGCTTCTCCGAAGTGCAGGGGCTATTCACTTGACGTCATGGGCGCCATTTTGTTGTAGAGCTCGCCGCTTCAGCAGTACACGTAGTCAGGAGGTGTACGCAATCATGTAGTGTAGTGTAACAACGATAGTGACTGGTAATCTGTTATTATCATTCGTAATCGCTAATTGCCAATATTATCGCTCCTTGTGACTGTAATCGATGACCATGATCGGTAATGTGATTGTGTATTGGTAATCGGTGAGAAATGAAAAATGAAAGGAATAGAAAATTCGGCGAAGACACTTAAGATTGTTTTCGTGTGAGAAGGCGAAAGCCTGCCCGCTCACTTTGTGAACGCAGTCGCCGGGTGCTGCAGTGTCATCTAACCCGATGTCCGACGTAGCTGGAAATTCTACCTCTGCATGCCTCTACGTAACCGCCGACACGACAGCGCCGCACCCCTCTTGATATGAGCGCTAACTTGGTGAAGGTAGTCGCCACCGTATTGCGACCCGCGCTCTACCTTAAGGATATGACGCGATATCTAATGAGTTAATCACCATATGTGCAGAAGTGATCGTTCTATACTTAACATTCGCAGATCCTTGTGAGTATTTATACCCTTCCTGGCGCAGTGGTACAGCGGTTAAGCGGTGCGTCATTGCCGTGGGAAAGCAGGTGCTGCACCGGTGGAATTTTGCGATTCAGGTTGTCCCGACAAACCTCGCGCGACCAATCATTAATCGAACCGCCACCTTACAGGTTGCATGAGGAGGCCATAATTTCTGGGTACGATTGAGTGCCACCTGCTCTCTCCTACACACACAAACACAGTCACACGCACGCACGCTCGCGCAAACAGGCGTGTTTTCGCTCAATGGGGCAAGTAAGGCTTACGCCTTAAAAGAGAAAAAAAAAGGAGGAGAAGGCGCTATCGCGTCTACTCTTAAGGCGAAGCTTCAGCGTCTTCCTAATTTTTTCTTATACCTGGCCGGGCTGTTATAGGTCGCGGCAAACTTCATGGCCTCATCACTTTACGTCAACCTTTACCACATTCCGCAACACAGTTGAGCCCTCTTAAAACAGTCGAAGTCATAACGAACTCTCGCTTATACGAAGTGTGTTACCGTAAAAATATGCATTATAGGTATGGCACAGCATCTCAGATAAAATTGACAACAGTGGTCGCACCATACGGTTATAACGAATGCGGAGGCGCCGTAACCTTGCCCCCGAATTCAAAAACACCTGGTTCCAACCAGCTCGCAAATAGAAGAGCGTCTCCCAGCTCACCGACACTCCTCAAGAAAGTGTTAGTCCCCCAGCTCCCAAAAAAACAACAACAAAAGAAGAAGGGTGGCTTGGAAATTCGGTTAATCGCCGACCAGGTGCGCCACGTCGGCTAAAAGGTCAATCGGTGCGTCCGTGTGTGCTGGCTGGGCGAATAGTTTAAAATGGAAGAAGGCGTTGAAAGAGAAACTATAGCGCACATGGCCGGTGATCAGCCAACTTTAGCAATATGAAAAGTTTGAATGCCGGTTCCGAGACGGCGGCGGCAGCCTGTCTGCATCCCACTTTTGTAGAGCGGTCGTGCAGTGCGCATCAATGAAAACTCAAATCAGACAGTAAGCGATGGTCTTCGCGTAGGTACATGCGGCTTGACCTCAGCCCAAGAGCTGCTTGAAAAGCCTAGTAACTGAGACAATTGGTGTCGCTTTATCTGTAGTCCAATGTGTTGCTTGAGCACTATGCAGAAGGGCGGCGCATACTGTACGTTAAACACGCACGCGCACTGCGCTTGCTTTGTCGCTGCATCCTTAGAACCTTGTTGAATGGTTGAAGACAATTATGCCAACCGGCCATCAGTTGGTGCGAACGCCTCAATCGCTCTCGGTATTATCGCGTCCCTAAAGCGGCTCGTCAGCAGAAAGGATCTTGTGCTGGCACGCATGAGGGCGCTGTAGAGCTTTTAAAGCGCCTTGATACGCAGTGCTTTGAATAAAAAGGCATGCACAATAGACTTTTTAAAGGAATGAACGCAACTCACGTCTGACTGTGTGTTTTGATTGTTATAGGGCAAGTCTACTTACAGCGAACTTCGTATACAACGAGCGCTATCTGTGTTACCGTTAGATTCTTTATAAGTGCACATGGGTTGGACTGTATTTTATTTGCTTTGGCGTTCCGTCTGTAACTATTTAACGCGGAAGCTCGATTTTCTTCACAGGACTGAAAATAGTAAGCAGTTCTTTCTTTCAAGAGGAGTCCTGGACCCGCAATCTAGCTCATGCATACGGGACCGTGATTGCATAATTATACTGCTGCCGAAGCACCTATTTGAAGGTGGCGAGATCAAGAAACAAAAAACTGCGACTCTGCTGAGTCAGTGCGTTAACAGAATGCCGAAAACGTCGCAAAATCGAGGTTAAATTAAGGACGTCGACGTCAACTTTGACTTCGGAAAGGGATAATGTCCATATAATTTTAACTCGTACTGGATTAGCAGTAAATCTGGCGAAATGTAGCTCCGTCCAGGCTAAAGCACGAACGAAGGCAGAAGAAATTATTACGACCGTCTAGAGAGAGCGAGAGAGAGCGAGAAGACGTTTATTTGCTCAAAAAGCTTCGCTGATGTGGTGGGTGGAGTTCTATTTCTTTGCAGTAACTGATTACGTAAAGCGGCCGGATCTCGGGAGCACTACATCGCGATATCTGCAGAAAAGCATGCACCGGAAGAAGATTGAGAGAGAAGCGGGTGCAGTGCAGGGCCTGTTCCGCTTTTTCTTTTTTGAATTCCTTGCCCACTGTTCCTGGGACAGATAAGGCAAACGAACCCAGTGGGTACTGCTCGCGCCGCATTTTTCTCCGCAAAGCTTGCGTAAGAGCGCGGTTTGGACGTCTCTCTGCTTTTCCTTCGTGCTAACTTTCTTCCGGATGGAATGGTCTCTGGCAAATTTCTTCCGAAAGCCGGATGCACTGAAAAGCCGCCACCTGTTATAGTCATGCGCTTTCTACTCAGGCGTAAACGGTTCGAGCGAGGAACGCTGCTTTTTGTCGTTTGTCGCACTTCACAACGTTTGTTTTTCTTTCAGGAACGGCTGGTTTATTATTCCATCAAATAAGTTTGTGCTTGGCTCGTTATTCGCCTCAGGTGACTTAGGTGTGGCTGCGTCTCCTTCCAGTCGGCATGGCGAATTATGAAATTCGAAATTGGATAGAATGAGTTCGTTATCACATCGGCACGAGGCGGTTTTGTAACATGTTCTTCTACTTCAATTAGATCCACCGCAAAGAGGGAAGACAGTGATGGAGGAAAGGCGACAAGCACCCAAGAAAAATAAAAAAAACGTTCGCGGTTAGCCCATTCCCTGTAATCTGCCCTACGCGCACTCAACAAACGAAACGTAACGACCGGAAAAGCAAATAAAGCTGCGGGGTTGGGGATTGGGATCGGCGCTGCGCAACCAAGCGATAAACGGGCCGCACTAAATGGGGGCCCATGATGAAGGGGGATGACGCAATTCGAGATTTCCGTCGCCGTTGCGGAAGCCGTCCGCAGTTCGGGATGTCATCGAGCGTTGTTTCTAAATAGGCAGGGGCAATGTCAGCTGGCCTCTTATGAGCTGAATACGATGCACGCCCGAAAATGCACGCGCCAAATATCCGAGCTCAGTGTTGCAGCATCCGTCGATTTGTCACCTTGCCATTTGACATTGTCATCCGCATCTGAACAGCGCCGCTGGTCGTCGGTGTCGTAACCGAATAGTGTCGCATAATCGCAGCTGCAAGGATACTTAGTCGACGCGTGGATTTTGAAGCACAGACTTCTAGTCTGCTCGCTGCCGAAAGTTCCTAGTGAGCTGACATTGAGTTCTTGCGAAACCATATTTTGCGTTTCATTTTTTTTCAGACTGCGCGTACTTCGAATGCAACTGCAGTAAAGCTTGCTGAATTAAAAGAGTCATCTAATCGTTGAAAACTTCGTCCAGTAACGTGTTTGAGCAGTTTTTATGTCCGTGCATCTCACTACCAGTTCGCTACAATCATCGCTATTCTCTCTTCTGCACTTCGAAAATCTTCACACCGTTAACTATATCCTGTGTAATTTATCTTTATTAAATTTCAGATTTAAACCGCGCAATTTTATCGCGCGGAACAGCTTACTAGTTCACATTGCCGGAAAACCTAATAATTTCAGATTTCATAATCCCTTATGCAGTGACTTCAGCATTAAGATTTTTTTTGTTATTGATACGTTTCTCGCTTTTATAGATATATTTCTTGGTAATCTTAACCGTTTTGTGAGCAACTTAGTTTATTGATTTCAACTAACGTTTTGAGGCAAACTCTCATTTATTCATTTGATCCTGAAATAACAGGCGCTGTACCTTTCTGTAGTTTCACTAACGCTTTTATGTTCTTTGTATTGGCTAAAATGACGTATTTCGCTACAATGTTCAAGGCTTTTGATTGCGTAGGCTGCCTAGGATTTGTATTGCAGTCTTTTAACTCTTTTATATCTTTATACTTTGAGTCTCAACTATTTGATTTATACTATCACGTTATAACTAGCGTGTTGATGGTTCTTTTTTGTTGTTGTTACTCATGCTCCTTATTTTGTGTTGCACATTCCTCCCCACCCCTTCATATATTTGATCGAGGGCCTTTAGGGATATGAGGAATAAATATATAATTGCACGTTCATATATAACTGTTAATTTCAAACGCATCGTCAGATTTGTGCCTATTATATCGATATAGCCTCCACTGTGCACGGCTCCGATTACCTCAGGACTCTCTCTCTTTATACCGAGCAAAAATCTGGTCAGTGATCGCTTATGAACACGGTGTAGATAATGATATCGTTACGAAGTTAGAGGGATTTAATGTGCACGGCCGGATCATTTCATTATGTTTCAAAACCTACCAAGTGCCCGTATATGCATATCGCTTACTGAGTTCGCCGTCCTCGAACTTTAATTAAGGCACCAAGAACGCCTAAGTGCGATGCGATCCTTGATTTCAGACATGCACTCAAGCTGCTGTTTAGTTCATATAAGGAATTAATGAAGCAACAAATGGCTATGACGGGTAGAAACGCGCTATTGCAAATGACGTCAGGCCCCTACTCCTCTAATATACTCCCCCCCCCCCCCGCTCCCCCCCCCCCCACCCTTCCAGCTAGCGCCTATCTTCTCTTGGTGCTGTGATCACGCGGACTCTGACTTGCACCTAGCTCGTTTAATTGTACAATTTATTAAATTGAGTTCATGGTAACTCCCACAACAGGTGAATAGAAGACATAGTGTGTTCTGTTTCAAAGTGGGGATTATTCTTTAACAGACACATGTTAAGGCCATGAGCTGCACAGAGGTTTACGGCACCAGCAACTAGTAATTGCATGGCCACATGAAGCCATTCAGGTAATTGGTCTGACAATCTGTGCACTCGATAAGACCTTGCTCAAAGACGTATATGCGATGGCTATGTGCCTGTACGGTCCCGACACCCATTTTATAAAGCCTCACTTCAGTCTACAACAGGTCCTTTTAAAAGACTTAAATGAATCAGTGCTTTGTCGTCTTGAAGCGCATCGCCAATGAACTGTAGGCGAAGCAGCCGTGCACACTTCTGGTAGAGATGTAACAGGGTCTCCCTGCCATAGAAGATGCATAGGAGGTATAGTCCTAGACTTCCGTGAGTCCCGCTGTCTGGTGTAAGAGAAAACGAAATTGGGTGAATTGGCGGCAGTTCACTTGGAATACACGGTGACAAAACTGCACAAACAAAGCACTGTAAGACGAATCTTTCGTTAATGCTTTTGCCGTCGCTTCTACCAGATGGCAGATGCTTGAAAAGGAACAAAAATGGAAGTGTATTGTTTTCGATTACCTTTTCATTCAGAGCGACTAAATGTCACTAGGTGTAATTATCCAGTTGATGCAGAGTACATACACGCAAAAAAGGGTGCGCCTTAGACTAGTGGTTTTTTGTTGGCCATCCGTAAGGTGACGTAAACAGAGGTGCATAACAGACTGGTTGGTTTCCGCTTTCTTTTCAGGTATTCCTTTGTATGCACTCGGGCTGAGACTGAGAAGCTCCTGGAATTTGAAGACGCCCTCAAGACGTGAGGCCTCTGCGAAGTAAGAACATGTGAAACAGCCCTTTCGGATGCGACCTGTTTAATTCTCTGCTGCCCGATAGTCGTATCGCTCAAATCCCTAAATACGTGTTCATGATTTCGAAATTTTTTTACATCAAATGCAAAGCGTACCGATAAATATTTTTCGCCATCACTAACTGCAATGTTGGTGCGATAAATATTTTTGCCGTCAGTATACAACAATGTTGTTTGTACATACAGTATGACCACGCAGTGTTTATAACGGTGGTAATGAACATCGCGGACCGAGTGCAAACGGCCTGTTTTCTTCCAGCCCTTTGCAAATTACGTGAGCAAACGTGCAGATATAGAGATAACTGGAGCACAGTTAAACCATCTTTACTGTACGCAGTTATGCTTTCACACAAAGCGAGCAGCAGTTGAATGCGCTATTCAGCTAGAAAGAATGACATACGTTAGAGCTAACATTCCCATTGTTGTGAGCATTACAAAATCCCGAAGAACGGACGCGCCAAGAGCGCCGATCTCAGAGTCCCTGCCTCGCCTGCGTTCTGGTGTCTCTCTGAGAGGACTGTGCCCGACAGAGCGCTGCACTAAGGACTTCATCACTTGGACTGTCTTCAAGAGAGACTTCGTGTGGTTGTGAGGCGTCGCTTCCAGTGGGTGCAACTGTTGGGTGTGTTGCGTGCCAGCGTTGAAGAACTGTCGCGAAAGAAGCGGTGAAACAACAAGCTGGCCACCATGTACGGGCTCATCTTCGAGAACTTAAGCCAGTACGTGTGCTCGGTGTACGGCGCCGATCGCTGGGAGGAGATCCGACGCCGGTCTCGGATCGATCTGGCCTCGTTCAGCACGCACGAGGTATACCCGGACAACTTCGTTCACAAGCTCGTCAGCAAAGCATGCAAGGTGAGGCGCTTATCCTTCCTCGAATGCACCCGCTGCTACGCTTTCCAGTGTGCCTATTGTTTGGGGAACGATGCGAGGTTTAAAGTAAAGGGTGCTAATATTCCTCACAGCACCTTCTTCCAGGCCGCCGCGGTGGCTGAGTGGTTATGGCGCTCGGCTGCCGGCCCGAAAGAAGCGGGATCGATCCCGGCCGCGGCGGTCGAATTTCGATGCAGGCGAAATTCTAGAGACCCGTGTACTGTGCGATGTCAGTGCACGTTAAAGAACCCCAGGTGGTCGAAATTTCTGGAGCCCTTCACTACGGCATCCCTCATAACCTGAGTCGCTTTGGGACGTTAAACTCCCATAAACCATAAACCAAACCAGCACTTTCTTCCTGGGAAGTTAGCAGTAGAATGATCGGTGGCAGTGCAGACAGAAAAGAATATTTCCGATTTAAGCACTGGTTGTAAGCGAACGAGTTCGTGCGTATCTGAAATTAGTTAGCATGACATGATAATTTAAGTTCATCTTGTCTTGTCCTGTCTTATTCATTGTAATTTAAATATCTAAGGTAGGTGTAGGAAATTGTGTAGCGCTGTGTCAGGCTGAGAGAAGAGATTACTATAATAGAGTTCACGTATCCAGCCGCGGTGGCTCAGTGGTTAGGGCGCTCGGCTAATGATCCGGAGTTCCCGGGTTTGAACCCGATCGCGGCGGCTGCGTTTTTATGGAGGTAAAACGCTGAGGCAACCGTGTGCTGTGCGATGTCAGTGCACGTTAAAGATCCCCAGGTGGTCGAAATTATTGTGGAGCCCTCCACTACCGCACCTCTTTCTTCTTTCACTCCCTCCTTTATACCTTTCCTTACGGCGCGGTTCAGGTGTCCGTCGATATGTGAGACAGATACTGCGCCATTTCCTTACCCAAAAAACCAATTATTATTATTATTAATCCAGCAGGCAGAAAATGAACTTGGAAGGAAAAACCAAACCTGTTTTCTTTCTCTAGATGCCGTAATCTTGATGCAAAGAGGTCTGGGGCAGAGAGAGAGAGAGAGAGGGGGGGGGGATGACCTGGGGCAGTTTGTTTCGCGATAAGCGCTCAAATTGCGCGTCTCGCTGCTTAGGGTGGCCAATTTCAAGGGCATCTTCGCTGCTCACAGCGCACAACATTTCAGCAGCGAGCTGTTAAACTGGGTGAGGTGCTGGGGAGTACAGAGAACGTTAGTCATCGGCATCTCTCTCCGGATCAAAGCACAAGCGCGGTGCAACGCCTGGCCCTTGTCGACGTATCACCAGAAGGCGATGGCGAAACGGCCGATGCGCCTACGCGTTTACACCCCAGCACTGCTCCCCAGGGCCCGGTCCTCGCTACGCACCCAAGCTTTGCGACAACGTGACCGCACTTGACCGAGTGTCGTAGCAGCAACGAGGGGGGCCATGGCGCTATTGGGGCAATGAATTGCGGAACGGGCAGGACTTGTCGTGCTTTCGTTTTTTTCGTTTCTCGTTTCGCTCGCTGAGACTCGTGTCAGCGTTCTTCCCACCGCCTCGGAAGCGCTTAAAAAAGATTGATCGTCGTCCCGGCGGTGTGCGCGCAAGCCAGCCGCCGGGGTTGCATGCAGAACCCAGTGCTGCGACCAGTGGCGTTCGTCGGGGCCCGCTCTGATTTCCTCTGCGAAGCAGCTGCTGCGGGGTGATCCTTCAGCTTCTGTCGGGGTCAGCCCGGTCGTAGCGCATGCTCCGATGGACGCCAGCTGGACCGTGAGCGTGTCCCTCGTTGGGCGGCACGCGGCTGGCTGCACGTACGCTTCTCAGCACGTCCTGGCAATCGTGTTCGTGATGCCATTCGACAGCACGCTCGCTGCGAGCTCCCGCGGCACGCGGCGCTTAAGTTCCGAAGTGGGATCAGCGCTTGCTGGTAATCGAGCACTGTTGGGCGTCATTTAGCACTATTCAGAACGATAAGTTCGCCTTTCAACTATACTTCGTCGCACAACATGTTGAAATTGAGAGGAAGTTTCGAGCGCGAGGCGACAGCTTCAACAGGTGCGCTATTCTCACACTCGTCTGCCAACCACACAAAGCTTTGTGGAAAAATATAAACTGCCATACATGACAGCACAGAGGAAGAGATGACGAGACAGGCGCGTCTCGTTGTCTGTTCTTTTGTGCTGTACTGTGTGGCGCTTCATTTTTTCTACAAATAAAGCACCAACTTGCCCCGCAACGTGTTTTACTGCAGTAACTTCAAGTTGTGGCCTCACTGCCGCGGATTCTGCTTCGCCTCAAGAAGTTGTTAGATGCAGTGCAGCTGCAGGCTGAATTATAGTGCCGGTTTCGACGATGATCGAGTTGGGTAGGCCTGAATTTGACCGAACGGCTCCGTATGTATCCCAGTTATGGCATGGCTGGAGCAGGAAGTGGTGAAATGAAATATTACAAATTTGGCGCTGGCACTCTCGATGAGTAGCAAAAAATATTTTGAACAGAGCAAGTCACGTCTCCAGGCTTGAGGAGATGGAGGAGGACCTTGCCTTTTCCAGGAGGAGGAGGAGGAGTGCGGAAGGTGATCCACCCGTGGCTCGAGAGAAGAGAGAACCATTCGTCTAAAAGGCACTGAACTCAAACTCGTTTCTCAGAAATTTATGTGGAACCAACTCTTAATGGCACTGCTAGCATGACTGCAAAAGTCATTCATACCAAAGGCCGTCCAAAAGTCTTCCGGCAACCGCGTAGCTTATGGAAAAGCGCACGAAAGGTGTGCACCGCAAGAACACCTTCAAATCTGCTAAGGCCGGCTGTCTTTCATAACATAGGGATGTGCCCAATTCCATTTTTTTTGTTCAGAAAAACGCCTGAAACTGAACATGCCACAAAGCTTCCTTTGTGGCGACAAGTGTGTGCAACAAACTTTATTTGGTGAATGAGGTAATATAGTACCTTCCTGCTAGTTATTATGTGGGCGCGTACTTTACTGGTTTTGGTTAGCTGCAAACATAAATATTGCTACGTGCCCCATTGAACAAGTTTTTTATGCTTTTGTTGTTCTCAGTTACGTTATAATTCATTCTGTTGGCATAGTGGGACGGCTAATGTATATGCCTGGCTGCCAGTGCCGCACGCAAGCCACTTGGGTGGTTAAGCGTAGTAGACTCAGTAAATGAAAATGAGCGCTAAAAAGTGTGCCGTTGCAATAATATGTCCAAAGTGGTACTGAGACAGGAATACAGCTAGGCGATGCTTTAATCCCTTTACCTGGCTCTAGGGCGAAAATATTTGGAAGCACATTTTGTTTTTACTTCTTCTTGTAACATAAACAATGGTGTCACGCAGACGCACAACCGAATAGACGATATTTTGCTTTTAACCTTTGCTTAAGCTACGGTCTTCTAGAAGCGGCTCCTTGAAGTAAAAGTGCTCAAACAGCGAAAGGAATTTGTTTAATCTCTTTCTCTGTCATGACGCAAGACAGTTAATAAGAAAAAATTAACCTCGAGTATTATGCCGGACTAACTGGTTGTGCTACCTTTAATAGGGTTAATTAAACACTACCCTTCATTAGACATTGCAGCTTGGACTGCGAACTTGATATTTTTTAACCTGGCATCGTTGTGCGGACATCGTTGTGCGGAAAAAAGAACTAAAAATAAAATATGGCTGCCAGTTCTACTAGGTTTAACGAGTTGTGTAACTAATCCTGACTTCATAGCTACGCACTTGATTTTGACTTTGCTGGAGGCTATTAATCACTGTCAAAGGGGGCACGGAGCTCGGCAACATGTTTTCTTATTTTGCTGGACAGCTAATACAGGTGGTGGATTACAGCTGCTTCAAATCTGGCTTCAGTTTCACGTTGGGCTATTCTATTACTGCTTTGCCTGTTTATTGGAGTTTTGTGGTAAATTCACACCGGCGAGCTGGGTGGCGTGCTGTGGCGCAGTGCGCCGGATTAACTTCTACCAGGCTTTCTGTAACATTAGGCAATACAAAGTCATGGGAAACATAGTTATTTGTTCGGGCTCTTGACATGGTACTGAGCAGAACAGAACATCTCCCTGTTGACTTTTTTGCATCAAGTGAAGGACAGGATAGAACTAAAACAAGAAGTTGCCAATAATTTGCTGAGTAAATAAATATAAAGGTCGAATCCAAGAGGTATTTTAGAAAATGCACAGTTGCACGCATTGCGAGCAGCCGGGTCGAAAAAAGGCACAATTTTTTATAGTTTTCGAACGTGAAGCGTATATGTGTCTGAATTTTAAAGCTTATATCCTCTTCGTTCCTTAGGAAAAGTTCTGGATGCCAGCGTTAACCGAAGTGTATTATTTTGTGCAGGGTGCTCCATAATCGTCCACAAAAATCTTTGCTGCTATTGAACCAAGAGTTATTTTCCTTCTCCTTCTCTCCATGCACTCATGACGAATATTTGTTTAAAAGGATATCCGGAATAACGCATATTTAAATAGAAATGAAAAATAACCTTAATGCGGAGTGCAACAAACAAGGGAGTTATTAAGCCTCTGAGACCACTGAGCTGATCTAGGCAAAGCAAGTAGTTCGGTAAACTGACCAAATCGTCCCTCGTGTTACACAATATTTGCGCAGTTATCGACGGGGGAGCGCAGTAAACAATCACTGACTTCCACTGTCACTTGGGCTGCAGATCTGACGCATTTTTTAGGAACACTCTAACAAAGAGATGTGCATTTTAATGCACGTAGGCGGTAACGCAGAATATTTAAAACGCGTGCACGAGGAAATTAAGAATTACGTATTGGGTGCCAGTCCAACGCTACCTGCCCTGCTTTTAAAAGTGTGATGTGAAAGGGGGGGGGGGGCTGCATGTGTCGTCTGCTTGCATGTAATCAATAACGGCTATGTAAGCAATGACGGGAGGCTAAGAAAGCTGTTTGAAGCGGGAACATCTTTTGTTGTATGATCCCAAAGTGAAAAAGAAAGAACCCACTCGAAACGGCGCTATAAAAAAACAGCGCAGGCAAAACAGCACACGTCAAAACAGCACACAGGAAACGTACAGCGAAAAAAAAAAACAGGGAAATAACAGCACAGCTCCTAACGAGCCCACTGAAAGTATATTACTCGCGTAAAAACAGCACGGAAAGAAACGTCAAAACAACTCGGCGACAGAAGTGTATAGCTCTGAACTGTGCAGCATAACGGGACGAGCTTTCGAGAGTGTTATAGGCTGCCAAATTGAAAGAATTGACCGGTTACTTTAGTGAGTAAGGGCAAAAGAACAGCGTAGCTGGATATTGCAGCTAGTATATACACATATAAGCGATTGTTGACTGCATGATACACGCTTACGAATGGCTTCGTTTATTTCCATCTAAGACACTGAAAGCTCTATGTCTAAAGCAAAGATTTCTAATGTTATTTTCGACAGTTTCCAGAGATGCGGCACCTTGAGCTGTGGAGTACAGGACCTTGGCAAAGAGAACCGACAGTCAGGAGATAATGAATGTGCGCACGGCACGGCTTTCGCCTCCAGATTTTTCTGAATGTTACGGAACGATTTCAGTTTGACGCAGAGACGCGATCATGCGCATTCATTCACTTTTGCTTTAATAATATTGGCCGGTCGTTGTATTTATTTCCTGGCTGACACTGGCAAACGCATATGCTACGCGGTACTCTATTGAAATAAGATTGAACTCTGGAAGTTAGGGTTGACATTTATCGCCTTGGCTTGCCTTGTTGTTTGTTCGGCCCATGAAGACACAAAAATTAAGAGCGTAATCAGCAACGCCACGTCCAGTTGTTGCCTATTTTAGTTATTTCTCTTTCTGTCCACACTGAGCGTTTCAAGCAAAGAAAAAATGTCCTACCATCTAGCCTCCCTCCATTAGTGAGCAGACTTCTTCATTTTGTACCAAACCAAGCCTGAGCCCTCTCCAGGCCCGGTGAAAAAAGAAAAAAAAAACTCAGGTACACGATACAAGCTCGGGCTTTTGGGCAAGGCCGAGTCGGTGCAGTGTTCCAGTACGTGTTGCGCAGTCAAAAGTTGCAGAATTCAGCCCCACCGTTTGTTGCGCTTTCTTACTACAGATGCACGTAAATTTTTGTCGCTATGCCGTGCCAGCCTCGCAAACTCGTCCCACAACGCTGCACAGTTTTTCGCAGTGATGTTTTGCCCAAGTGCTGTTTTGCCCCCTGTGCTGTTCTGTCAAAGTGCTGTTTTTCCTTGTGCCGTTCCGTTTAAGTGCCGGTTCTCAGTGCTTTTTTTACAAGTGCTATTTTGTCACGTGCTGTTTCTTAGTATCCCCTCTCGAATCCCCCAGACCGCATGCTGTTTCTCAAGCGCTTCAGTTGAAACTGAGTCAGTGCTCAGCTCTTAAACATCCTTTCGAAACAGGGCAGAATATGATCATAGTGCGTGGAATGAAAACAAAAGAGAAAAAATACCTGTGCATAATGACGCGTGGGCAGATAATTGAAAGCAGGCAGTGCAACTTTATCAAAAGGCTGCGGTGCACCCGAGTGCACGCGTTGAAAAGCCGAGACTATAGAAACTATACAGAATGCGGCTTAATGGCGACACAGAAGAGATGCCAGCTTACCGGGGATACATTTACATCCGATTAAATCGTCCTGCGTTCACTGTGCGCTTGTGTGCACTGTGTGCTTAAAGCAGTATGAAAAGAGGATATATTTGTTGTGCCTCCGTCAAGTGAGCAAGTTAAGAGGACTTACGATGAATGTCATGCGCTGGGAAAGCACTGTGGCAATGCCAAATGGCGTAAGTGGAGTGTCCCTCAGAGCGCACTTTGGTTGGGTGGGTTCACGAAACAGATGCCGCTGGCCGAGTGTGTAGTCTCTGCGGCAGCGATGCGATTTCAAATGCACATATTGTAGCACACACAAAAAAACAGCGAAAACCTGGTTCTCCGGCCAACCGCCGACCACCGTCCTCCTGCCGCTCGTTGTTGTTGTTATCCTCATACTATGGCACATGCCCACATAGGGGGATTGTGTTTCGTTTCTTTTTGTGCCGTTCGTTCTTTTCGATTACTTGTCGTCATCCTCGTGCCTCTCCTGCGGTGGCACGGCCTCTTCTTCTTTTTCCGCTAAAATACTGTAAAGCATTAAAAAGGCGCGCAGAAGTTTGTTTGACACATTGTCTTTTTATTTCCTTATTATAGGAGTATTCGAAACAACACAATAAAGAAAACGAGATTCGATGCAGCTTCTCTCCAGTCACCATGTTGTTTTTAATGAGATTTCTGAATATTCTAGGAACTTGTCTTGGCCACTGCAATGCACCATGATAAAAAGACTTATTTTTAGCTCTTCAAACTTATTCACCTTGTTTTTGTTTGTGTTATTACTCTAAAGAGTGAATTTTCATGTTTTTTTTCGCTTAATCTTTTTAAATGATTTCGTTCATTGCCTGTTGCCTTTTTCTGTGACTACGCGTAACAGTGCGCTTTCTCAATGAGCCCCGCCCAGCCTGAAATGTCACTCGTGGTGCCGAATTGCAATCCCTGTAAGTGAACTAAGCTTCAGCGCTTGACAGGATAATTAGAAACTTGCAAAGCCCATCTGTGTGTTTGTGGTGGTCTCTGTGAAATACTGGCATGTGGTCGCGAAAGAGCTGTACTCGTGTGCAGTCATTAATTCTCCAAATGTTTATTCTTAATTAATTTCTATGAGCGACGTGCTTCTGAATGAGTGGGAACAATTAAAAACAAAAAAATCACGAGGCGATAGAAGCCCTGTGTTGTCAAAATATTTCAAAGAGTACACAAGCAAACTATAGAAATCTGTGGATTATTTTTGCATGTTCGATGTTCAAGCAGCGCTAATTCTTTAGGAAATCCGAGCTGATGCGTTTTGCTATAATATAACTGATAGCAGAAGACTAACACTTCGTCCCTGTGAGAAAGAATTTGCACGCTTATAATATAGGGGCTTGCTGCAGGCTAATTTGATTTCAACCTGCGCGTCAGTGGACGGCTTTCATTGACCGCAAATTGCTGAGTGGCGGTAAACTATGCCGGCGAGATTATTCTGTGTTTGTTATTGCTGGCACTTACTGCTTTGTGAAGCGCGTACTGTGTAAGCAGAAAGTTTGAGGTGCAAGAACCAGGCATACTCAATGGCACTGTCAATGCTTGTCGCTGCTTCCTGTCAAGGCTTCACAAGATTGGTAGCAGGAACGCCAAGTCCAGCTTTTCTTGGACATCAGTTTTACTTGTGAGGTAACTGTGGAATATTGTAAGATATTGTTAAAGACATTTTGATGGGAACAGTCTAAACCTTTTGATGTGTTGTAAAATCTTGCTTTTAATGTTTGCCCTGTGCTTGTACCGAGTAGTTAGGACTGCCATAGAAAATCAAAGTGGTGGTTTTTTTTTTCAATAAGCAGGAGCAACAGCAATAAACAGCAATAAATATTGATTCTTATGGTGCAATTTTATGATGGGAGAAAAAATTGCTTTTCTAAGCAACCTCCCGCTAAAAAAATGCACTTGTCCATTTTTTTTGTGCATATTAGAGTTTAGACGATCTCAAGATTCGGTAACTATGAAATCTCCTTTTGTTGCGTGATCATTGTTTTTAATTACCTACGTAGATGTTGGTGCGAAAATGTTGAGACTACAAAACAAGGTGCTGAAACAGTCTAGGAAATGCACAGCCGAGCTTCGAAAAGTTTCCTTCGTTGCTTGACCACTACTGTCCTTGCACCAACAAATTCCACGAGCACCATATTACACCAGCGTCATCGTGGTCATCATAACAAAACCTTTTTCGCGCGAGCTACGAAGCATATTACTGCGCATAATTAAGCGGCATTTAGCTTACATATTTTTTCGAACCGTCATATATAAAACCATTACAATGGTGTTACCACTCAAGGTCAGCTGTAGTGTCATCAGAACCACGAAAATATAACGAAAAGCTGTAGAAGTATGCCGTCTTTCCGAGTGCAGGAGAGCTAGCTTCGGTTTGCTGACAAGCCCGACAACGCCACCAAATTATGCCAACATGACATAGTTACTAAACGTTTTGTTCGGACAAACCTGATTCCTGCTGCATGACGGCGTGACTGTGCAGGTGCTGAAGGTGAGCGAGCGCGAGTTTCTGGAAGGCATGGGCGTGTACTTCGTCTCGTTCCTGGCCCAGTACGGCTACGACCGCGTCCTGTCGGTGCTGGGGCGTCACATGCGAGACTTCCTCAACGGCCTGGACAACCTGCACGAGTACCTCAAGTTCAGCTACCCGCGCATGAAGGCGCCCTCGTTCTTCTGCGAGGACGAGTCCTCCACGGGCCTCACGCTCCACTACCGGAGCACACGACGAGGCTACCTCTGGTACACTGTCGGTGAGCGCGACGTCCTCTTCCCCTCGCTCGTCCTTCTTGTTTTTACACCTCTTGAAAGAAGACGTTGGGAATCCTCGCTTGAAGAAGACTAGAAACAAAATGGTTCTTTCGATTCCAATCCGTACGAAGCCTGACATGCACTAATCTAATGGTCATTGCGACACATTATTTGAAGAGTCATGCTTGGGGCTCAAAATATTTGCACTTGAATATGGGAAGCTGAACTGAAAAACGCATTGTGTGTTCTTGTAATACACGGTCGGAGTAGGCATTGCAATCAGCGGAATTCAGCACCTGCTCTGGCCTTAAGCACAGCTTCGAAAGATACTGGAGCCCTGAAGGAAAACGAGCGTTCTTAGTTTTCTGTCTCTGAGAGCGATAAATTTCTTGCGCCGATCACAAAATAGTTTATACGATGTTGATCTTCATGCTAGGTCGGCCGATGTGCAGACTGGTATTTAGCGAGACCACTAATGTCCCCGTTTGGATGTAAAACACGAAATAATGTGTACAGGCGACAAACTCTGTCTGAGGGGTGGCTTGTTGCGGAAGCTGTTTGCGTTACTGCATGTGAGATTGCTTGGCATGTTATCCTGGAGTATTGTGCTTCACTGCCTTGTTCTCTGTTTGGCTCGGTTTCACAGGCCAATTTCTCAGCCTTGCTTACAAATGGCCCCGCTCCCTGTTTAGGTACGTCGCCGCGAAAGTGTTTTACGATTTGGGAAGAGCAGTTTGTTTTATTTTGTGCAGTGGAGTAGACATATAGAGTGCGAATGTTTTTATCTACATTCGGCGTTTATCCTTTATAGTCTGCTTTACATGGATGGTGCGCTGTAATCGTCCTTTAAATCTAAGGTGGTGCTTATTTTTTTTTAACAAAAGTTGAAATAACTACTGCACGCATTACGTGAAATATCTCCTGTTACTGCCGTGCCCTTATGAGAGCAAACACGTAAGTTGTTACGGTTACATTTGTTGTTTTGTGACCAATATTGTGCACGAGAAAAGTTAGAGCGAGACCGTAAATGCGACAGAGAATGACCGCCCAACTTTGTAGCAATAATACTCCAGTAATGCATAACTGGCGAGTTGTATTCAGCTTTCCCATGCGATATTTTATCGCTCATAAAATTCCGCATGCAGTGGCAAAGATTACTCGGATTTATTTGTGGCTAGACAGAACAGTCCAATAATGTTTTCATGGCATTTATGTGGCCATTCCTGAAGCTGGAAAATTTAAGGGAACGCAAGTATTGGTCCACATTGATTGTTTAGAGCAGTAGGGTGCTATGAGGGCCACAGGATACTTAAACGATGGCAGACGGCAAACCTAGCGAAGTGGCCTGCGTAGTTCTTAGGCGGCATGTACCTTTGCTGTACCGTCTTTGTCAAAGGTCTACAACCCAATAGGTCTGCTTCACAGCCCTGCACCTCGGCTCCTCTTGCATACTGGTGGACCCTAATCAGAAGTAGGCGGGAGGAACTTGCGTCCTCATACCTCTCAAGGTTTGGACTGTCAAATATGCTTAAGTGTCCCACTACACGGCTTGGAAGCAAACCCCTTGTGCTGTATATTTTTTACAAAGACTGTACCTTCTATGAAAGCGATACGGACTTTGATGCGTGCAGGCCAAATCAAAGAGGTGGGCCGTCACTTCTACAACACCGACGTGCAAGTGGAGGTCTTGAAGGAGGAGTCCATATTCAACACCCTGCACGTCATCATGAGGCTCAGCTTCGACAACATGGCCTACCAGCCGCCGTCACTAAAACTGGTAAGCTGCTTCGTGCTTCCGGCACGGCGCGAACCACGGGTGACAGGATAGCTAAGGCAGAAAAACTTCTTAATTTCAATGAACGCGGAGATAGGCAGCTGATGAAGGCGCATATATTCCCGCCTTCGCCAGAACTAAGCTTTCACCACCATGAAAATGGTCCAGCTGCTCAGAGAAGTTTGGAGGTATGGAGGTCAGAACTTCGCTGAATTTCTTCTCACTGGCAGCACACAGATGTGGAACGGCAGGGTTTCTTTGTAAGGTATCTGGACCATTGCTCACCATGCCAGGCTTCACGGCCAGGCAGTAAGAGAATCTAGATGTTTCGTTCGTTGCGTGCTGCGAATGCTTATCTCAGCACTTGAACCTTAGTAACGCAATTAAATTTGACGGACAGCGGACACTCGGGCTTTACAAGTGTATGAAACAGACTAAATAGGTATGAAGACTTGGCCCATCACCCAAGGCTCTGTTTACACGTAGCTAAGATGACGTACCTTAGAAGAGGCGCTATATGTTTCTAATTGCTTACTGGAACCCTTTCGAATGCTGTCTTTTCTTCCGGTTTTAATGAATGCATTAAATGTAAGACATAGCGCAATACTAACCACTAGTGCTGCCAGCCTGCCACAGAACCTAGATGTACTTGGCATATTATGCGGTGTTCAGCATCAGTTGTTTTAACGATTTGTGTGGAAGAATTTTCAAATAGCAGATAGATAGTGAAAATTTTTGCCCACTTTGATGCGCCCATCTTTTCATTGTTTAATGTGTCGCAGATTATTCAGTTTCCTCATTTTCAATTTTGTGAACATTTGCGCGCGTTACTACCGTTCGAGATGTCATGAGGAGAATGAGATCAGTAACTCATACTGTAATTAGGCGCACAAGAATGATTCTTTGTTAATACTTCGGGGTCCTATACTTGATAACATGCTCCATCGGTGCACTGCCGCCGCAAAATTCAGGAAGTATAATACTGTTGGCTTGCAGGCATACGAGCCCATTCAATAAATTGAGGGAGCTGTGTTTCCCAATACCTGAAGACCATAAAAACGACAATAGTCTCCGTAGAAAAGTTTTAGTCAGCGAGCAGACTGAGAGCAGCTTATACTCTTTAGGCTACTAAAAAATGTTTGCGGAATTTAAAAGCACCATGCACGCTTATCGCTTGCTCTTACCTCGAGTGACATTGCGCGTTTTAGGAGTGACTTCCTGCGAATAGAATTAAACACAGAGAAGTGGTGGCTTCGGTCAGCCCAAAAGGCTCTTCTGCTCGATGCAGTCATTGGTATTACTTCCTGCGAATAGGATTAAAAACAGACAAGTGGTGGCTTCGGTCAGCACAAAAGGCTCTTCTGGCCGATGCAGCCATTGGTATTGTATTTGATTTATTTATCTCCTTGACGGCATAGCAAAAAAAATGTCCTTCCACAGTGTGTGAGAAAACTTTTAAGAATATGAGAGTGCTCTTGGTTCTTTTCATGAGGATAAGCGCTGAACCAATTACAAAAAGCGAGCTTTCCAAAGCACGAGCTTGAGGCGCAACAAGCAATGAGGAAATAAGCCTGGAGGGGCACTATGACATAAAGAATAAAAACTCTGAAGAATGGCTAGGTTTTTGTGTGAGACGGTAGGCCCTCAGCAGAAACTGTACAGATCAGAAAAATACAGTGGCTTTATCGCGTTTTGCGCATGCGCGGGCTGCTGGCACTGCCACACGGTGCTAACCGAGGCTGCTGGCTTCCTCTAATAACCATTGATTAACGCACAGGCGGCATGTGGTATGCCAAAATTACTTGCGGAATGCGTTGTTCTTCTCACTTTGGGTAAGTAAGCCTACTGAATCGATTAATCGGCTGAGCAGTTGAAATGCTAAAAAATTTTTGTTATGGCGGCGTATAAAGGTTTTGCGTTGATGTCAACTTGAAACCAGCTCGTTGGAGGTACAGTGTAGCGTCGGTAAGTGCTGCGACTGTTGTTTTAAAAGTTTCTTCTGGCGTTTTGATGCAAACTTTGAAGATTAATGGCAGCAACAGCAGCTGAGAGCATCCAATGTATAACAAGGCCGATTGCGTATTTCATATCCTGGAAGCATTTCGAATAGCTACCACCACAAGCACTCTTCATTTCTGTGCTCACGTCACATCGATCTGTGATCGGTCGACAACTGCGTGCTAGCCGTGTGACTGTTGCCAAGGCCTCGGCCGAGGCATCGGGATCTGCGGGCTATCTAGTCACGAAAGGACTTAAGCTACAATTCTGTGTGAGCGCCAAAAGGCGTTCATAGGGGGCCTTGTGCACTTGGTGCTGATTTTTGGCGGCCTAAGCGAGCTCTTAGCATGAGGTCCTTTACAATGAAAAATGCAAATGCACCGGAATTTACACCTCTTCAGAAATTTATGGCCGGTAGTGATTATTTATGCTCTACACAACATGTAGGGGAATTTTTCTTGTTTGTAAAGGACGCAGAAACGTTTCCTAAAAAAAATCTCGAGTTTTAGCGCTAGTATAGTGCTGAAAAGTGACCTATATTCAGCTGAGCCACAATGCAGTTGTACAAATCCCATTTTTTGAGCGGTATCCAGGTTCTTTAGTCCACTAACGCACCCTAATAAAAATAACACAAACTACTTCCTTCTTCCGAATAGCTCCTCGTTCCCTGCTGAAAGATGTTACCTGATAATTATTTCGCTTGTTCAACGAGGCAATTAAGCGACCATTTTCAGAAATCTAGATGATTCCAGAGCTATTCCGGCAGACAGGCGACGTTTCTTCTTCCTCAAATTCGGCATCACGTTTCGCACAGTAATTGGCTCTCGACCGCAGGGCCACTTTACGACTCACGGCGTTCATCCCCCCCCCCCCCCCCCTCTAATTTTTCTTTTTGTCGAGCGCCACTTTTTACTAACTCTTTCTTCCCGCGGCTCGAAAGAGCAGCGCGCGCATCGGTTGCGCGAAAGAATAGAAAGGCCAATAAAGACCAGTCACTACATCGAAAGGGGACGTCGTTCTATAGAGTGGCACCAAGTGGGGTTCGGCCATTGTAGTTTACGACATGACGTGGAAGGTCGTTAGGGCATGTTAACCACCGCTTCGTCGTCCCGCTTTTACGACGCGGTTAGGCCATGAGACGAGCTCGCGTGCTGCCGAGCGGATCAGTGACGTCTTCGAATGTTGCCAGGGGGCACGGATCGCCCACGTGTCCAGTTCCGCGGACTCTGTCACTCGCTAGGTGCCGATGTCCCGAGGCACAGGAGAGCGCTGGAGCAATGGGTGATAAAGGAGGCAGGCTACGTGACCACGGTGACCTTTTTGTTCTTGTGATGAGGCCAGTAATGCGGCTTTTATAGCCGATAGCTGTCTTAGCTGAAGTTGTCGGAAACCAGCCAGAGCAGCTTTATGATTGCAGTCTGTGAAGCTACAGCTAACAAAAAAGCAGGGAAAGGATTGCTGCTTTTCGCACACAAAATAAAGAATAGTGAGGGTTTCTTTCTACTAGCGTCCATGACTGTTTTGTGCAAGCGTACATTGATCCCCTAAAATTCATTTCGAAGAAACACCTAAGTTGTCGCAAGATTTCCTAGAACCTTGAACGATGGTTCTTTTTTCTGCTATACTAACAGCGTTGACACCTTTGTGACATAACACGGAGGGTTATGAACTGCTTTTTCATTGTACAAGCCACTGTAGTCGTCCCAGCACTAACTTCTGCCGAGACTGCAGTTGAAAGTCTGCCTCCTTCACTTTGTCGCAGGCGCCTCTCTCGCCGGTTCGCAGCCTTCGTCATCCGAGGTACCTTGAGCTCTCCGCGAGTGCCATTTCTTTCTGGCTTTCAGATTTTTGCTACTTTCCCCAAAGCTTCACATTGAATTCTGTCTTTACTGCGTGAGCAGTACAGTCTTCTTTCGGCGAAATGCCATTGTCTGTGTGTCTGCGGGAGTGTTTGACGTCTTCAGTCTTCAGCACTCGATTTCTGCGGACCAGGACACCTTCCGGGCACCCTCCTTGCCCAGAAAGTGCCTCTTTCTCAGCACCCTCATTTGGGACCTCCGAGTATCCAACGATAAATTTTCATCTTCCACCCAGTAGCCTCCACACCCCTCAACCGCCCACTTACTCATGCCCAACTCTACCGACCTCATCCTTGCGAAAGTCCATGGCGGGCTCCATATACATTGTAAAAAGTCCGATACAGATACTTTAGCAGGTTTCAAGTCCGGGTTATGGTCAGCGAACACAGAGTGATCAACTTTAAGACGAAGCTTTCCACTGCGTGGTGTCTCGTAACCCCAGGGTAGCTTTGCTACGCAGCAATTAGCTAAGCTGCGAATCATATACGGAAGAAGGTAACAATGAATACGAAGTTTGTATGAGAGTAGAGAGGAGCTGAAGCCGCTGCGCTGGCTCAGGGGCTATGGCGCTTGGCTGCTGACCCGAAAGACGTGGGTTCGATCCCGGACGCAGCAGTCGAATTTCAATGGAGGAGAAACTGTAGAGACCCGTGTACTATGCGATATCAGTGCACGTAAACAACCCCAGGTGGTCGAAATTTCTGGAGCCCTCCACTACGGCGTCCCTCATAGTCTGAGTTGCTTTGGGACGTGAAGCGTCCATAAGCCATTAACGAGTAGAGAGGAGTTAGAAACGTCACCGAACACATAAGCGTGTGATCACGCCACTTGCTGCGGTCACTGAGTAACCTCGAGTAGACTACTGGAGAGTAGTCTTGTGAAGCGAAACGTACGAACAGAATTATCCACATGGTTCTGCAGTCTAAAAGTAAGCACAAGGGTGCTCCCAACATCATAGCCGGATATCGCGCGAAGTACGTATCACTACCAGCGTTGCGATGGTTACGACGAAAGATAAAAACTGAAAAGCAAAGAAAGCGATGCCTGATGTAAAGAGGAGGAGATAGAGGAACAGGAAAGGCGGGGAGGTTAACCGGTTGATGAAACCAGTTTGCTACCCTGCACCGGCGGAAAGGGATGAAGGGATATAAAGGTGAGGAAGAAAAGGCAGTGATAATAAAAAAAAAAGCAGAAGACGAAAAGGTGTCGGCAAAGTCACAGTGTCGTGCAGGCTCGACACTCTCTTTAAGAACCACAGGAGGGCCTGGCACGCCCTCACCGCCGCTGATCGCCGCGGCCAGTGTCCAAGAATCTTGGGCTCCTAAACGGGCGTGAATCGATGTGTTCCAGCGCACGGCGTAGAGAATGTCTTTCAGAACTGTAGGCTGGGCATTCACAAGGAATATGAGATAAGTTCTCATCGCGACCACAAATATCACATGCATTGTTATCAGCCATGCCGATCACAGTAGATTAATGGTTTCTGAATGCGACACCAAGCCACAGGCCACGCAGCAAAGTTGCTTCACGTCGTGGTAGGCCGGATGGAAGCCGTAACTTTATGTCAGGATGAAGGAATAATAGGCGCGGATTAAAAAAACTGGCCCGAATTTCACAGGGCAAGCGGGATCTCCCGCGCCAGTTTTCGAAACAAGTCTGATGGGCTTCACGGCATAGCTATGCGGGTAAACGAGAAATGTGGGAGGGACAGCAGTGTTGCAAAACGCGCGCTCTCACGAGCATGCCCACGATGTCTAAATCAGTCTGAGCGAAGTATCACATCCAGGAACTTCAGAAGCAGCCTCTATTCTCTTG
Source organism: Amblyomma americanum (assembly GCF_052857255.1). Lineage (NCBI taxonomy): Eukaryota > Metazoa > Arthropoda > Arachnida > Ixodida > Ixodidae > Amblyomma > Amblyomma americanum. The sequence continues at coordinate 113,176,862 of NC_135500.1, read as the reverse complement.
ACGAAACAACGAGCGCGAACGATCCCGCAGGTACGTGTAATAGTGTGAAATAATTTGTGTTTGAAGAATGGCGTATATATTTTCCAGCAATGCCAAGCTTGGGTTCGGCTGTTTCATGTTTTTATGCCTCATCCTTTTAGTGCTGCCGCTTGGACGCACGCTGCGACAATAAAAAGTTATTAATCAGCACTAAGCGGTCCTGGTCAGCTTTTTCAATGTGTGTGTCCTCGTTCCACATCGTTATTTATTTGCTGAGCCAGTTTATGAAAATAGAATGTGCGATGTAGTGGAAGCCAGAGATTTTTTTTGCGCATAAAATAGAGAATTCATTTCAAATGTTTTCCTAAATGAAGCTCGCCGAATTGCGGTGCTTCTCATGATGGGGGTGCTTATGTTATCTTAAGTTAACACTTCTAAATTTACAAATTTTTATCAATTGTTTTGAATTGTTCATAACGCAAGTACCTCTGTCCCGCCACTTTTATTTCATCCGGTGCTACTGTTGGAAGACGTTGTTGCATTCGGGAGTTCAAACACCAGCTTTTTTTTACTAAACGTCCATTGCTTGTTTTTGCAGAACTAATGGTTTTCTTGAATTTGACTGGCAATATCATGAGCGGCGGGATTTCCGAATGCGGAAGCGGCGGTTGGCACTCAATTACTCAATACTTTCGGATGTAGTGGTCGTGTAAATATACGGGCCAAGAACTGATCACGCCAGACGTTTAAAATGGAACACAGAACGTCTTGATGTTCCATTATTTTTATCACTGTTATCTACAAAGACGACAATTTTTGCAAAGAGTGGCACGAAGTTTTCTTTCGGAATCACAGAACCAGAACAGATTAATTACATTGGCCAATTTAAAGTTTTAGAATTTCTGAAACACGACACATTCACTTCTAGTGTGGAAAGACCGAAGCATCATCTGCCAGGTCTAGAAAATATTAGGACACCATGGGGCGTTTGAGCTACAGCAAATGACTGAATGCTTTCGGATGCGAAGAAGTGATTTCTGTAGAGAGCAGGATTTGAGGCAAGAAAGGTGTATTCTGGCACTTTACAGTTTCGTAACAGGGTTCCAGATGCAAATAAACGTTTGCCGCTAATAGGTATTCTATGCTGTTTGTTTGTTCTACGCGCCTTATGTTGCGAGTAAAGCCAGGCAATTGCAAGCCATTCAAGTGTGCTGCAGGGCAAAAAGTTGGCGTTTCTTTTATAACAAGAAACAGGGATTTAATATATTGCCCGGTAGAGAGCCTTTAGGTGATGAGCAGGAGTTTTTAACAACGCTCTCAGGCTAATGCGGACAAGATCGAAAATAATTCCGCAGATTTTCGGTGGAGCTACGCAGGTACATTGCTAAAACTCTTGTGAACTTAAACTTAAAAGGAAGGGACACAAACTTTCTAACGTTGTCAAGCACTGGAATACTGCAAGTTCTACAAGGCCATTAATGCACTGCACCTCCATAAAGTAACATTGGCAGCCCATCTCCTCGAAAAATTTCTCCAAATGCGAAGCACAAACCACTTGCTTTAGCAATTATGAAGCAACCACCTACCAAGCTATAGTTAGGTGTTTTGTTCGCTGACTGTGGCTTGTCCTCTTTTTTTTTCAACAACAGCACATCGTTTCATTGCACCTGAACAAACGGTGCATAAATTATCGTGTGACATGAACAAAATCACTTTACTTACTCAGACATTTCGTCGTTTGCGTTTTGTGCAACTCGCATGCCCCGGAATTTTGTTCTGCTAGTAATTAAAGAAATTCGCTGCTTTTGGTTTGTTCACTGGTAATCCTTATTTCGCTCTCTTTCTTTTGCATGGCTCTGCTTGTTTCTGTCAGTTGGAAAACAATGTAGTGGTATCGCCAAAGATCCTGGACTCCTTAGTAACCAGCCATCGAATGAACACCCAGGTAGGCACTGGTTTCTACAACCACCGAGTTGGCACCATTCGCACTTCGCACGGCCACGGTGCCGCATCGTATGTTTCACTTAAAGCCGGAAGAGCTAGTTTATTTAGCGGCGTATAACAACATATTGCAGAGCTTTCTTTTATACGCCTGGTTGGAATGAAAAGAAGAACTCAAGAAATATTACAGTGGCCGTCAAAACTGCCATGACACGCGTGCAGTCATTACCTATGGTTTACACAAAAAACGTGACGCCCATTTAGGCCCGCATTGCCCTATTCCTTCATAGGAGGTGTTACCAACCCGAAGGGCCAAAACAACGCAGGCCGACAGAATGGGACACAACAGAATACACTGAAGAAAGCGTAACGACCAGTGCTGTTTGCTGTGACCCAACAACATTGTGCCTCCTTCAATGTATTGTGTTGTGTCCCTTTATACCGGCCTGCTTTGCTGCGGTTCTTCGGGTCAGTAGTGACGTCCTTGCTTACAAAAGCACATTCGACTGGCAAACAAATATATGAGAGGCCTAGAGATTTCCTTATAATAACAAAAAAAGACAAGTTGTTCAAACACCCACCCCCTGGTATCAGTGAGAAGCAAGGCTTTATAGGCCGTGTCTGAGAACGGGGGGCTCAGTTTTACTGTGGCCAGTGTTGAAAATACTTAGCTACGATTCCTAGGACGTGAGTAGAATAACTGAAATGAAAGGCGTCCTCATATAGCTCTTCGTGACACGTCCTCGTTGGTGGCAGTGTCGGGGGCACACCTATGAATGGCGTCCAGGCAAATAGGTCAAGGAACCAGAGGAGTTTTCTCGCAGCCTTTTCCGGGCACGCAGCTTTCACTTGTCCAGCCCAGACTTGGGGAGCTGCGCGGATTTGCTACATTCAGGTCACGCCGTAGTCGCGCTGCTCTTCCTGTGTTTGGGCTCGTAAAGACGAAAACACTCGCCTAAGAAACGTAAATGCTGGGTGTTGCCGAGAAAGCACCGCCCATGTCTGAGCATCGGCTATTGGCTTTGAGCGGGCTTTATTCTTTTTTACTGCATGATTCCGGCGTAGCTTTGCGTAGTGTGAAGGAGAGCCGTGCTGCAGAACTAAGACCAAAGCATTCCTTTACGCTCCGGATTCTGAGTGCGGCATCTCGCGCGTGTTTCTTTTACGTTGGTATAGCACACAAAATATGAGCTTTATGTTACGTTGCGGAGGGCTGTTTTTGGAATTGCATTCGCAGATTTTACCATGACAAGACCGCAATTTGAACTAAGAATTGATGGCCTCTTCACGTGTTTTGCACGATTAGAAAGCAGGAGCGTGGTTTATGACAACAAAGAAGGAAACCGACGATTTCGGTGCAGCCCTAGATGCACCTTAGAAAAAGGACTACATTTTGAAGCCTACAAGTAAAGATCAACATGTAATTTTTTTTAGTCCTGCTAAGTGACTTTTGTAATTTAATGAATCACACTTTGCTTCAAGCAGTTGAATGGTTTGACAATGCAGTTATTGGATTATTTCTCTCTCTTATAAATTCAAGGACGGAGCACACAGAGCAGATTGTTAAAAGCATGTTTGCGTTCATATGAATGCTTTTTGCAGGGCAAATGAAATCGGAAAATGAAGTGGTTACGAACATGGAAGGCAGGCTTTTTATGCACTGAAAAACCTTTGCATGTGAGGTATATTTTTATCGAACAAGTCTAGTGAGCTCTGCTGCATTCTATTAGGTAGGTGTCGATTACCCATTCGATAGAATTTGTTCATCTGCAGCCAAATTCGGCCTACAGACTCGCCATTAAAAAACGTTCTGACAGTGCCTGTTAGCGTATAAAGGCTCTTTATAAGAAACAACAAGGGCAGGGCATTAAACATGCTTCAGCTGCCTCTCCCGGATTTAAAAGGACAGATGAGCGCCAGTATTGCTGAAGTATGAAAAAAATATATAGGAAGAGCTGTTCGCCCAGGGTCTAATCACGATGCAGAAGAAAATCAAAAAAGAAAATGCGATAAGTATATGAAAGGCATGCAGTGTATACATCTGGTTGTGTGATGTATGGCCAACACAGGAGGGAATTTAATGGGTTCATAAAGAAGAGCTCGCATACTATGCTAAGAAACATGTTTTATCAGCTCCTGACTTGCAGCAGGAGGCATGGAAGCTCACTGACCACCCGAGAACACTGATGATAACGCGCTGACTGCGTTAAGACGGAGTCAATTGTTTCGCGAAAATACACTCTAATGTCACGAAGCGGTTTTCGGAAGAATATGGCGGGGAACTGACGACGCTTTTATTCACGCTGAGCAAGAAGCTCTGCCTGGCTGTACAACTGATCTGTCGTTTGGGCGCATTCGCAAGTTGGACGAAGGAATCGATACAACGTTTCTGCGTCTCGCAGCCAAAATGAAAGACGATGCCTACAGACAAAAGGTTTAACGTCATTCTTAAGAAGCGAACTTAAATTTTCGGCTGAAAGTTTTTGGATACACTACGGGGGAAAAATCAGAACACTTGTCGCGCGAGGACAACACTATCCGCTTCGTCACGGCCCTGGCCATGAGTCGAATCTAGTATGGTCTCCCATACCACAATATAAATACACCCTGGAAGACCAGGAGGTGCTAGTCGCCATCGCCAAAGCGTCGGCGGGAGCCACTGGAGTCTTGAACTGTGGACACTACCCACAATCCGCTCCGTTCTCGTTTTTATAAGTAAATTTTTTTTCTCTCTCTCTCTCATTGATACCGTTGTTATGGCCAGCCAAGTTGAGTACAGCACTCATGGTTCTCTGCCTAATATTCAATAAGCCACTGAATGGCGCCGGCGACGGCTACATTATCCCATTGTGTTTGGTATTCATCCTTCCACCTTATCCTCTGTCGTCTCTTGCTGTATTTACCTGAGATGTTGAAACACCTAACGACACTTGATCCAAATGGTGATCCTCGAGCTGCGTTGAATTTGTGATCTGAACCAAAGTAGTTTTATTTTGCGAGGGCACCTTCTTCCATTTAGGTGAATTCTTGAGGCTGTCTTAACCAACTTTAAAGACATCAAGGAGGCAGCTAACAGCAATATGCTAAATGTTTTTGGAAACTGTCAGGATATGGCGCTGCGAAAGCCCTCTATCCTCAAACGTCATTCAAAGGTAGCTTTAACGTTCAAGCAGCCTTTATTATACGCTCCAGTTAGGCGCTGAATACGCGACAGTGGCTGGAGAGACATCACTCTTCAGCAGAAGCCACCGCGGTGGCTCAATGCTTATGGCGCTCGGCTGCTGACCCGAAAGACGCAGTTTCAATCCCGGCTGCGGCGGTTTGATTTTGATGGAGGTAAAATGCTTGAGGTTCGCGGACTGTGCGACGTCACTGCACGTTGACGAACCCCAAATGGTGGAAATTATCTGTAGCCCCGCACTACGGCGTCCCTCATATCCCCACTCGCTTTGGGACGTTGAACCCCATAACACTATCACAGCAAACTTTTCAGGCAGCTTTCCGAGGAGGATCGTACAGAAGAACACGATTCTGCTTAAAGTTTTGTGCGACATTATTGTCACCTAAGACTGTGTAATAAAGGTGCACCATGGGCACAAAGGCTTGCGATTTCTGTTCCCCGGGAATCTACTGAACAAAATATTCGCTTCTTTTTAGCTCGATTAAAGTTACGCTCTTCTTGAATTGTTTATAAGGTCTGCAGGCGCCAGGAACTGTGTGAGGAAGTGAACCATCGGCAGCGTGTTAATCTTATACGGTCTACTTACAATCTGCCGTTAGCAAGAAGGCCATGTATGAAATTGACTCCATCATTCTACTGGACATGAAAATTTGAGGACCCTTTGACGCATTGTGAATGAACGTAACAAGAGCGGCAAGATTGAGAAGAAAATGTGATGTGCAACTAGAAAAAGTCTTGTGTGAGAAGCTTGTGTGCGACAGGAAAAACACAAAACAATACGAACTGAAAAGTGTCTGCTTCAATTAATTTTATTGAAGTATTTTCAAGAAAATAAGCCGAAAAAGTAGTAAGGACTTCATTTTTATGCACTAAGCACAATTTTATATATGACGTTTTGATATTGCATGTCTCTTTAAAAAGGTGTCTGGCAACGCAGAATAAAAAATTCAGACTCGGCCACTACGAAGCACTGTCACCATTATATGCGGTGGCTTTACACACGATAACTCAGAAAAAATAAGCAAAGTGAAATAGGAACAAGATGAAAGACGGATGAGTAATGCTACTTTTGCCGCTGACATAAATTTCTCTTCCCGAGGTTTGTAGATCTTTGTGCAGTTCACTTGCGAAACTTTTCTCAAACGAAACAGTACTCGCCATCGCGTTTCTACGTTCTGAAAGGTGTAGAATGCAGCTCATTTTGTAACGAATGATTTTTTTTAGAACACACTCGAGATTTACGTGGGGGCTAGCCGGGCTGCAGTGTTGGGTCAGCGGCTGGCAGGCCACGAATGGGACCTAAAATGTGCATCTCAACAGTACAATACTGCATTCTTCTTAACAGTACTTGGAAAAACAAAGTGAAATAAATGCATAAAGTGACAGTTTTCTATATCGAATAAGCTGAGCCAATCCCTAGTCGAAAACACGCATTGATGCCAACTTGTAGAGGGAATATAGCACAGCCCCGCACGGTACTCCAGTCATGTTGCATAGCTGAAGAAACAATTATAAATTAAGGACAAGGTTATGCAAGTTCTGTTAACAGCAACCATGGCAACATATTATTTCTGGTTGTATGAGGTGTCGAAGTTTCCAAGCGGTGGCCGGTGGTTTTCTGTCCGAAGCTTGGTGGCCTATGAGCCTTTGATTTAGTAAAGTATAGGTGGGGTCCTTATTCTCTTGTAAACCCCAGTTTTATTCAATTTTTTTTCGAAGCCAAATGATATTGATATTACGGCAATTCTGGTTAAGCTCGATTTCCACCCGAAAATTCGCCTTAACGGATACATAGTTTTGTATTGCACAAAGCAAAAGACACTGCGCGATATTGAGTGATGTTTTGTGCTAAACTCAAAGAGGTGTTCCAAGTTAACTTTCGAAACATTTTTGCCTCTTATCATGTATGACGTGGTTTATTTTGAGGAGTTTGAAAAGTACGTTTCAAGAGAGAGGAGCCGAAACAGGGGTATTGAGTAGATGTCTTATTTGTATTACTTAATCAAGCGTTACTTACGCTAACAACGCCTTAGTCTAAGCCTCCGATGTGTCTGAATAGCTAGCACGGATATTGAATGAATATTTTTGGAATTTTTTGGAATGCACGAACAAAGGTGGATAAGTCTTTAACAGGCACAGAGGTTCTGCGCAGGATATGGTAATGCACGCAACAAAATAACTGTTACAAATGAGAAAAACTGATAAACAGTTTTACTGTACACATTTCATTTTCATATCATTTTTGAAGAAAACAACAAAAAAGTATGCCATTGTCATATGTTTATGCCTAACTGAGATGTATTAAGGCCGACGGGGTGCAACCAAATCCAGGGTAGTTTTTTGTTACGCAGAGATGGTCTTGGTTTATTTTCGCAACTTCCACTTTGCACGTAACATGATGAACTACACGTAATATGTACCAAAATAAACCGTTTCCTCATAGGCTCCAGCAGAACATGTAGCTTTTGAATTTAAAGCTAGGATACCACTGAGCAAATTTTATTCTCACTGGCAGCAAGTTTAAATGTCAGTGTAGGTATGAGGCCTTTTCACAATCGGAAAGGGAGTAGCAGTGGTCTCTCTACGTGGGGAGTTTGGAGTTGAGTAATTCCACTCGCACGAATGGCTCGTGCTGTCAGCAGAGTCCGATGTAAATGCAAAAGTAGAAGCAAAAAAGAATGAATGAGAAAGAAAATTATGCAGCTTCGGAGCCAGGAACTCTATTGGCGCTATCCCTTACAAAAATTTATTTAGATATTCTATAGACTGTCCATAGACTTTTGTCTATAAAGTCTATAGACTTCCAATAGGCACATTCTATAGGCTAGTCAATGGGCAATAATACGCAGTCTATAGGCAATCGATAGATTTATGGCTAGGAACTTAGAATATACTTTTTTCTGTAGACAATCTATGTACTCAGGATAGGCAAAAGAGAATATCTATAGAAAGGTAATAAAGTCTAAAGAAGTCAATATACAGTATATAGAGCACTTTTATCTGGGTATGCCGTGGTTCTTCGCACGTCCCACTGAACTTTCCCACAAGTGTAACACTGCGGTCGGCATGGGCAGGACGAAGAGGACATGGTGAGCAGGACTTTGCTGCCGGTGAAGGCGTTCGTGTTCCTCGAGATCTTCCCCTTCTGCGTGGTCTTCAACGAGAACCTCACCATCACCAACATCGGGAACAGCCTGCAGGCTGTCATGCCCACCGTGGTCGGCAAGCGTATCCCGGAGGTGTTCGACCTCTCCAAGCCCATGGTCGAGTGCTCCTGGAAGTCGGTGAGTCGGCAAAGCTTATTGATAGTTGGGTGAAAAGTTGTACTGCCGGGTACAGTGCAATGATGCTGAAAAAATCAGCCACTGACTAAGAAGTGATGTTACTAACTTTTCAGGACAAGCACTGGTATCATTCCCGCAATGAAGCGACAAGAGTGCGTCTTCCTTTACATACCCATATATTCTAAACAAAAGCATTTTTTTAGTGTGAAAGAGTTTATAAACGCAAATTGTTTATATATTGCAAGATTTCACTGCAAGAATCAATATATCTGTAGATATCCCACCGGCAGGCTTGCATTTTTTGTGTTATAATTGTTTTTGTTATCATCAAAACCATTTCGCATTGGATTTCTAGGGCAGTCTTAATTGCCTGATGCGAGAGATGGAAAAATTTTAAAAAAGAGATTCCGCTATACATCGGAAGCATGGACTTCAATATTTATACAACAGCAACTTACAATTTTACAATATTCAAAATTTTTGCCCAATAATATTGGGCATAGTATGCAAGATATGACGTGTTCTCGCATGTAGGTAGCCGGCACGGTTTCTTCTGATTTTTATTTGCCGTGTACAGCGTATTTCGCATCACAAATAATTCCAGCAACAAGCCGTTTCCTTTGCCCCTGATAGCATTTTTTTGTCAGCTGTGTATCTCTTACTTGTATAAGAATTCTACTATCGCTTTGGAAGTGTGATCGTACTTCAGAAAATCATGATGGTGCTTCTCAAGCTGTTCGCTGAGCTGTTCGGCTCGGCCAATCTAAACATGGCTTTGGTCGGTGAAGTTGAGGTACTGTATTGTTCACGTTGGCGCTGTGGCTGAGAACCTAGAAGAGAAGATGCTATAAACTTGTTGCAATCCACGACTCATTTGCGCTTCAACCAAAAATGCTCAAACCAAGCAAGCAATTGATATTGAGAGCAAATAAACAACAGTTTAGGCAACCCAGTAAAGCGATCTAAGAAAATATACTTGTTTGTTGCTCCAAATATAGTGCACAGGCTATCTGTGTAAAAGGTCGTTCCATGTTGGTTTATGTAGGAAACCTTGGCTTTATTTTAATGCTTACTGTCACTATGAAATGCTGTTCTAGAAGATAATGAAAATATACTCGTTACTGGTGTAAGAGTTACGAGTTTCTAGTAAACAACGAATGGGTAAAAAATTTGCAAAGGCACCGGGTTCAAACCCTGCGCGCAGATATCAAGGAACCTACCGTTTCCGGACATCTTGAAAAACCACTGCACTCGTGTTACAGTCTTCCTGTTTTCAGTACAACGCAGTGTCATAATGAAATAAAAAGAGGTAGCTGCGCGTCTAGAGGAAACTTAAACCACAGTGAAAAAGCTTGTATGCGTGATTGTTGGACAAGTTTTATTTGCTGCATTTTTAGAGCAATGCAACTGTAGAACCAAAAACCAAATGAGTCGATATCGATAGATTATCTATACAAGTTATTAAAATATCGTTGCCTCTGTTACCAGGGTTTTTCATGCGGTAGAAATGAGTAGGTCAACGTCAACTAACAAAGACGACTCAAGAGGAACGTTCTCGTCATACACGCTAACAAATTGAGCGTTGTCAGGCATTCAGCATATTGTGTATAGAGTATCTTCTGTTTCTCTGGTACAAAATCTGTTTGATTTGTTTCCGTGTATCTATAATTTTTTGTACTGCTGCTGGACAATGCACGGGTGTAAAGGCCTTGTCAACAGAGAATATCTGCCTTTCCCCTCATTACCTGAGACCATTCTTGTGCCTGAATAAATTGATACTGAATTGAATTTCTGAGAAATAGCAGCACTCATACAATGTCAAAAGAAGTTATCTCGTGTTTGGAGTAAGAACACTAAAGGAAGAGATATACGGAAATCAAACATATCTGATCTCACCGAAGTTGAACCGGGCAGTCATGCAGTGGTCTGCTTGCCGCGTTCCGTGACACTTTATCGAAAGCATTTCCTCGCATCTGAATATTGAAATGCAGTCTACAAATCTCAAGCCTGTGGCTACCAATTTCCACTAACCAAATATGCACCACCAACTACACTAAGTTGCTACAACTGTGAGAAAAATAACGGGAGCCCTTTCTTTGACGCTAGCATATGACGGCTACAAAGCGTGCTCGCTATCTGTTCAGCACGGCAGCACTCTTCTTGCTTGGGGCCAAGTTGTGTCATGATCGGCGCTAAAACTTCGCCTGCTTAGCAATAAAAATAAAGTGGTGTTTTGGACTTCGATATCTCCGAATAAAAATACCCCCTCCCGCACCAAAAAAAAGGAAGTTTCGAGAGGACAAATCTTTCAACACCACTAAAAAAGTGGAATTGCAAGTAGTAGGGTATATACTTCTTGTTAATTCCCTGCGCATCAAGGGCAAGGAAAGAACTAGCTGCTCAAGATTATACGACAAAACCAGTTGAAACTGCGCAACACTAAGGAAAACAATACATTCTGTTGAACCCCGCCGTACTCTTACGGTATTCGTCGCCTTTGAACTTCATGTGTGCGCCTGTTTTTTCGTGCGGTCGCCTCTTTTATGAGGACCGCCGCCGTGGCTGGGTGGTTATGGCACTCGGCTGCTGGCCCGAAAGACGCGGGTTCGATCCCGGCCATGGCGGTTGAATTTCGATGGAGGCGAAATTCTAGAGGCCCGTGTAATCTACTACGTGAGTGCACGTTAAAAAACCCCAGGTGGTCGAAATTTCCGGAGCCCCCCGCTACGGCGTCTCTCATAGCCTGAGTCGCTTTGGGACGTTAAACCCCCATAAACCAAACAAAACCTCTTTTCTGAGCAAAGCCGTTTTATTAAAGATCCACACTATTTTTACCCTCGTCACCGTCTTTCGTTTCGCCTTAGTTTTCGCCGCGGTTTGCTCTGCTGGGAGCGTGCTTTGGGATTGAACCCGTAGGCCTTGCTTAGCAATGCCACATCGAAACGGTCATGGACCTGGCCTCGATCTGTGACATCATCAGACCTACATTGGCTCCTCCCAACCCAATGCCGACGTCCGCAGAAACGAGCAGTCGCCTCGCACCGAGCCCCCAATGCCTCCACATCCGGCAGGCAAACGTGACCTCGCAAAACAAGCAGCAAAACTATGTAGAAAACGCGAACAATGCGAATTGAGGCTCGCTATTGCGAGAGAAAAATATGCGCGATTTACTTGTCGCTCCAAGACAGGGAAGGCGGGGAACAACAACCAACGGCCGCGGGGGAAAAAAAGAAAGAGGAACTGCGGCGAAAACAAAGTGTGCACGAATACGGCTTCCATGTCGTAACTGAGACGGATGTGCCTTTTTCGCGCCAAAGTAGTTCTGTGCAGTAGTTGACGCGGCAGTTCTGCTGCTGTTCCCAATTCCCCCACACAACAGGCACTGGCCGACGAACAATGCCTGAGAGCAGATCTACGACTGCTGCCTTCATCGGATGCATGTGGGTTAGATTTGTTCCTGTAACGTTCGGCAAAGGCCAGTTGTGCTAGCTGGACATGGTTAGGCTTCAGAGGGTGGCGCCACAGCTTGCAACGAAAGCCGGATGTCAAGCCATATTTTGTCGCCTACGAAAAAAAAGAGTACTCTGCTTAACACTATTTATGTTTTGCTGCTGCATGCATCTAGCAAACATAGAAAGCGGTCTTCTATTCTTTGTTTATGGTGTGGGGCCGCACCACGGGCGACGTTGGCGGCTGTTGTCGGAATGACGCTAGTTTTTTTCCTAGTCGCGGCGGGTGGTGGCAGCAATTCGTCGCAGCAAAGAGCAACGGGCGTCAGCGCCCGCGGCAACATGCAGGCTAGTAGGTTCGATCGATGCACATCGCTGGGGTGTGTAGGCAGTCCGTAATTGCAGGCCGAACCAGAACGTGCGGACACGAAGCAGTGCTTTGACAGGAACCACCTCTGTCTTTGGCCCAAGTAAAGCGCCCGTGCTTCTTTAGGTTGGCATTAGCGACTACGCGTAACAAAGACATCGCAACTACAAGATCAGCGAATAGCCAACATTGTAGTTGCCGTGGTGAATACTTTGGGAACATCATTTGAGTTTTCGTAAATGAACGACAAAACACTTAGAAGTAGTAGTGCAGTTATGAAAACTGTGTGTCCATTGTACTTTATTTTCGTAATAAGGAGAGCGCAGTCACGCTGCGAAAAAATAAAAATAATGGAGAAACAGGATGTTACGTAAATCCTTGCAGAGAGGTGAAGAACCGGCCCGATTAATCTTAGGTAGACGGATGTTGGGCGAATTGTTTTTCAGTCATGCTGTGGACAGTAAAGATCATCAGGATGAAGGGAGAGGGATTCGTACAACACTGTTTTTAAGAACTAAGATTTCGCGCAAACGGCGCAGAATATACACATGTCTGCTGGCACATGCACAGAGCGCAACAAAAGAGAAATAAATAACCTCAAGGACGCCACCCACCGTCCCGTTATCAACAATGAAACTGATCAGAATTTTTTTTTTTTTTGTCAGGGCTAGCGTCACGGAGACAGTATTAGTTGCGCGTGAAACGAATTCCCCTTAGCGGAGGAGACTCTCGCAGCAAAACTGGAAGCACTGCATTTGATAAAATATATAGGGTCATTATTTCTTTTAATACTGTAAAAAATACGCTTTATTGTATCTTTGTATATGCAGCTGAAAACAATTTAGACAAAAGAAATATTTTTAACATGTATTGATGTACTTCGACAGGTCGGGTCTTCTCGATATCCAAAGCAAGCCAATAGCAGCCCTAGCCCTGTACTAGGTTTTCTTGACGTTGATGTTGATTTCACGAGTCACCGTATGTATGTACGTACATCTACATTTGCTACATCTACAAAGACGATGCCAAAGCCGAATTAGCACAGCTGGCGGAAAAAGTCGACGACGAACTATGCCTGCTTGCCTCGCTGGGGGCAGCCATCTTGCTCCGCTGCCGGGGAGCGTCCCACTAGGCTCGCTCCGCTAGGGTCGTCAACGAGCGGAACGGGAGCTGCGCTCCGGTAGCCCACTCGGGGCCATGCGGGCTGCGCATGCGCACTTGTGTTCCCGCTGGGCTGCCTGAGCGGAGCGGGACCATCGCTCCGGTCAACTAAAACTGCCTATTATTATGTCGACTTTTGTGGATCATTGTCAAGCAGCTTCGTGGGATATAATTGGAAGCGCAGGGGCACCTTCTCCTCTCTTCTCCGGAGGTTGCGTATTCTGTTACCTGAAGGCAGCCCCTTCGCTCGGCCAGTGTGGTGTTTGTAAGCAGTCCGTGGTCCCAGGCCCAGTCAAAACGTGCGCACACTTAGACACCTCCTAGTTTGACCTATGTACGTGGCACTGGTAGATAACAATACTCAGTAGAGTTCTGACGTGCTGCATTTAACGCAGCTGCGTGCTGTGTGTTTCACGCATAATGTAAGGAAAATCGCCAAGAATTTTGACGTCAATGTTGTGTTTTCCGCCCAATGTAAACTGTCAAACGTGTGTGTAATGATGAAATAAAGAAAACAGACGAACCGCTGCACTATCCATCACGGAAAGAAGTGCACTGATTGCGTATCAGGTTGGGCTTACGGCATTCCGCTGAGTTGCGGTTAGGTATGCGTAGGCCAGACAGGAAGATGTGTCAACGAAAGGGCGCAAGAACACTGTCCATCACCTCGAAAGAATTATGGTTTTAAGAAGATTCGTGTAGGGCACCTTTTAGAAAGCCTTTTTTGTGTTCTTGGGCCTGAGTATGCTGACTCAGTGGTTTTCAGAAATTTTCTGCATATAGCTTCAAAGGCAGTTTACTTTACGTGGAGCCTTTTTACGTTTTTTTTCTTTTTGACGAAGCCTCATGAGCTGATATGTTGTTAGTCGTTTTGTTCTTGACATGGTGCTTTTTTCTCTGTTTTGACGCCGCTTTCATGAGCTTTGCACGGTTTTTGTGTGGTTTTGTTTTGACTCGGCGCGTTATTCACACGTGTTTTTCTTGATGTAAGCTTCAACTGCTGTTGGACGGTACTGAATTTTGATTGGTTGTAAGTTTGATTAATCATTTCGTCATGAGATACTTCCTTTATGTTGGTTTCGCTTTGTGGTTCAATGTGTGCTTGGCCATCACAATCTTAAGATTGTGATGGCCAGCCCAGAGTTAGTTTCACTTCTGAATTTTTAGTGCTCTATGTTGTTTCATTCCGGAGATTATCTTGTTTTCCACAACTTATCAGCGCGCCGAAGAGCTCCTAAATACGGCTTGCGTTTCTTTCTAAAATAAAGTTCACAATATGCGTTCGTAAGTGCCGTGTGTGTTCCTTTCTCTTTGTCTTAACCCTTTCGCGCAGTTTATTCTTTTCATTCAGCGTGAACCAACTAGCCCGACATATCTTATTTCATTGAGGAGCCTCTTCTTCTTTGCAAAGACAATCCTGTCTGCACATAAAAACCACGACCTACTCTATCTGCCGCTTTACAAAATTTGAATTTTTTTTCTCATCAATAGCAGAGCTTATGTCCGCTAACTTTCCACCTGCCGATTACATTAGAATCAAACCATATACGACACCTACTTTTTTTTATCCAGGTGCTAAAGAGCATGCCCCTATTGCATTGACGTCACATTCTTGTCACGTTGTCGACGAACTCGCCAAATGTCCGGAGCCATCCCTGCTGACTTCAGTGGTGGCAAAGTGTCAATCGATATAAGGCATGCGGATCAAGATCAAATGATCCGTGATAGATTTTCCCGATGGCCCGAAGTTCTTTTGTTATTTTGAGACTTCTCACTGGAAGGAATACCTCTGGCCCCGAAGAGAGTGCGTTACTACTTTTCACTATTGCGCTAATGAAGGGAAGCGATCAAAAGGGAGTTACGTACAGAACGAGGGTTTACTTCATGGGAAAGAACTGTCTGACCTCCGTTACTTTGAAAGCGATGCTCTGTAGCTATCATAAGATAATATTAAGAATGCACAGGTGGTAACCCAATCTGATACGAGAAATCTTCCTTGGCAATGCTGGTTGTACACTTCGCTTTTACATTGATCGCATTGCCAGTGAGCATATAGATTTGATTTCGCCGTGGGGAAGGGTCCGCCTTCTAGTGGGTAGAGGGTGGTAGTTGGGTGGAGGCTTGTAGATGGCAGATATATTTTTTTTTTTACCGGAGGGTGGCAGGAGGTGCACCTACCGGGTTCAGAGGGTGCCTGAAAGGCGCCCCACTCTGTTCCGATCCGCTAAGGGCATTGGGACCTAAGGGCTGCGGGCATACACTAAGAGCATGGTTTTACCACCGAACAAGAACCACACTGCTAACAGAGTATAATACCTTTTCAATAAAATTGGATAGGACACTAAAACTCCGCCTTATTAAGGTATGACGCAGTAGCATAATGGTTAATTCCAATGTATAGAAACTTCATTCTCTCCTTTGCATACATAGATCTCTGGGAGTCCTCATACCACTCCTGGTGCAGTGGTGCAGCGGTTAAGGGATGGCCCTGCGATGTCAGGTGCTCCCAGCAGTGGACCTTGTGCGGCCCAATTTGCTCTTCCCGAGCGACGAATCATTAATTTATCTGCCACCTGCCACGGTAGGCAGCTTGCTTACTATCAGGGGGGAAGGTTGTCACGACGCCACTACCTGCCTCCTAGGTTGATATCTAAAAACCACCTGCCAGAGCCATGCTCGTGGTTTTTCACTCACAACGCAGACGCCGACAAAGCCGCCACTGGATTTTCTGGAAAACGGGGCCTTCAACGCCATCGCGTTAAAAATTAAACATCGTGTATATTGCCAGTGCGGTCACTCGTTAACCAACTGGTCTCTTTATCGACCCGTGTGGGCGACAGCAGTTCTCATCAATCAAAAGCAGCATCCCTAGTGCCGCGAAGAACATGTCGCTCAGTCGGTTGATGCAGGCAGGACTGCCCGCCGGAAAGGCTGATCCCCGCACCACTAGCCCCACGTCCTCGAAAGCCAGAGGAAAAGAGACCTTGGCCTTGCGCGAGGCTCCGAGCAGTTGCTAGGACTTCAGCGCGGGGCCACAGGCCGCCGCCTCCGCCAAGCGACGCCGGATGGCATTTAATCAACGGAGACACACGCGTGCGGGCCTCTTTCTTTTTGCTTCCGTCAACCACGCGGCGCTAATGCGCCAATCCGCGGCTGCTTCGGGGCGAAGTCGCGAGGCAGCCGACGGTCGGTACATTAAGTCGGCGGTGTCCGTCTTGCGCAGTTTGAAAAGCAGCAAGGAAAAAGACGACTGATGAAGAGCCGCTGTAACCGGCTTTAATTTGACAGGAGATGCGACAACGCGAGCAAGACGAAAACAAACGCGAAGATTGTGTTCTTTATCCTTTTATAAAAGAGAAAGGAATAAGTGGCAGGAACCACTTGCCGGTGGGATGCGTATATTCAGTGAACAGAAAAAAAAGGAAAAAGAAGGCGGGAAAGCGGTGCAACGAGCCAGTAGAGTCACCAGGGAAAGTGAAAGGGGCAACTATGAGCTCCGACAAAACCACTAACGTGACGTTGTAGACAAGCTCATTTCAGCGAGCGACGAGGCACTTGCAGTAGTTTATCTTTATTTCTAGAGGGGTGAGAGCACGGATTGTTCAAATGGGTCTGCGCAGGCTGCGTGATGGATTTTACTGGTTTGCCGCTGCGCGGCGTAATGCTGGCCACGGGACGCGCCTGATATGAACACTGTGGACAAAGCTGATGGCCTAATTTTACTTGACTGCAAAGCTAGGAGTGACGCAACGAGATGGCCGGGTGATTGCAGTTTGCGTGCAGAGATTTTCATGTTTCCTGTAAACTTGTCGGCCTTGATTAGAACATTGCAGCAGGAACACATCGCTTTTGCTGGTTTCGTGGGTGTCTTCGCGGGTTAGCGCCCGCGAGCGCAAATAATTTAATGCGGTAATGTTAGGAGCAGGCGGTATGCAACTAAAAAAACAGGAAAGTATTCAATACGTTCAAGTTAGCACCAAGCGGGATGCGATTTAAAGGTAAAGTGAGGTCAACCCCGTAAATTGTATGTTCTTAGCAAGAATATTTTATTTGGCTCCTTGGCTCTTAGTATCTATGTGGACGTTTGTTCGCCAGAAGAAATTTATTTCAAAATGGACACTCGTTTAACGCCTCTGCGTTTAAACTCCTGGCGTCACGACCGAAAATAACTCCGTCATTATCGTTCGAAAGAGGAAGACGCTGTAACCAGCCTCAGATGTCAGTATTTCAAAATTCGTTGGACGTCGTTACCTTTCGCTGTTGAAAGGGCACGTGGCAGCGATACCTGTATTTTAGATTTTGGTCTCTTAGGCTTATAAACTGTATTTTACGCCAAACCGGCGTCCTTGGAACGTGTCGGTCTAGAGTTGCGGTTTGTGCTTGTTGGTCCGGCTGCATGATTAGCGGTTGCTGTGCGAAACGACGAGGATGAACAACAATCCTGTTGATTCACTCTCCTTCGACGGAAAATCTTCCAGCAAGAGACCGACATCCTCATTCTGCGGTAAAGCCCATGGGGCCCCTTTTCCCCATCGAGGAAAGGTGAAGTGGCTGAAGGCCCTTTTTCAAGCATTTCACCCTATAAGAGCCGAGCAACTGACGGAGGAAACTCTTGTACCCATTAGAAAACTAGTGGGTACCGAGCGGCACTGGGAGCGAACCCAGCACATCCCGAATGCTCCAGTCCTGTCTGCATTTTTGTTCGTCCTGGTCCTTTCGCTCTGCCTCCCCTAATCAACCTCTCTACACAGGCTAACTGCAATTGGTCCTCGGTGTTCTTTGAAATAACCCGTGGTGTTTATGTTAAACAGAAAATTCACGATGACGCACAGGTTGTTCTTGGCTTGACCTGGTTGATCGCTATGAAAGTAAGGAATTTCTTCCTCAGCGTGTGGCTGGTGCTGATTTCATATAAATTGCGAAAGGAACAGTCCACTCTATGACGCACTGGGGCGCCATCTACTCTCGATAAAGAAAACACACCTAGGAAAACCTCGAAGACAGCCCATGGACGTGGAGAAGAAAAATTGTGGTGAAATAAAATCTATGTTTTCAGCTTGCACTCGACCTTGATGACAAAGGAGAAACAGTTACTGCGGGCTAATGATATTGCCTTCGAGCGCTGTCTAGAATCAGCGATAAGTTAAGAGCGAGGGACTCTCGGTTTTGTTGCCTGCCGGAATACTCAAATCTCTTCAGCACTCGCATGCTTCGTAGGACGATTTTATACTCCCTAATAAGCGCCTGGATGGCGCCAAATGCTTTTTTTTCTGCGTTATTCTATTGCAGGACACTGGTCTACAGTGTTCGAAGTGAGAAAGCTTCCCCTGGCCCCTGAACCATAGATTTATTTTGTATTTTTTTGTTTGAGACATTTCAGCCTAGCTTTTACACTCTTGTCTGGATAGCTTCCTCGTGTTATTGGGCATAGCAATCCAGCAACCAGCGAGCTAACTGGCGCTGTTGTGGAGAGAGTTGGCGAACAGCGTTTGTGAGAAAAACAACGAGAAGCCGGAGGCAAGTGAGGCCCAGCATTCATTGACATTTCAGGGCACTGCCCCGAACACAGAGCTGCTGCTGCCGATTACCGGATAAGTGACCCGCCTACTAAGCGCAATAAACCGGCCCTGGCTTCGGGCACTGATGCGGAAACGATGGAGAAGCGACGAAGCCGGGCTCGAATGACTGGCTGCTAAATTTAGTGTGTCCGGCTCCGTGACACGTGTGCAGGTTATCGACTTGTTCACATGGCCACCCTATTGCTCGCGCTGTGTGAGAAATTCTAGCTTTTATTTTTTAGGAAGGGTAAAAGCGTAAATATAGCGGATTAAAAAATCCCGCTCAACGAAAACAAATAAATAAATGCAACGCCTTAGCGCGAAAATGTTCGAACGATGATGTTTGATTTTGCTATGTATACATGCCTGCATATGAACGATAAATTGAGCGCATATATAAGAGATACCAGGTGTTTCAGAAAAGAGAGCCACTAATTACTGAAAACAGAATTTTTTAGGTAGAAAGGCGGCTACTGCCGCGCATTAATACCAGCGTTGGCCGACCTCAGGAAACCGGAGAATGGTGTTAACTAGTTAGCCGCTTAACTAATAATTAGCTTTCAACTGTTACAGTTACACACCTGGTTGCAATTAGAGATTTGTATCCGGTGTTTAGTAGTAGCTATGTCAGTTTTAGAATTTCGAAAACGCGATTACCGTCGGATCTACGCCTCGGCAAAATCTGGCCTTTCCGACTAGTTACCCGCAGTGGAGGAGTCTTTTTTTTTTTGCCTGCATGCTCTTCGCAAGCGTGTGTATTTTGGCAGGATGTAGCCAAAACTGGTTGGGCCACCGCGCCTAAGCTAATCGCGTTTTCGAAATTCTAAAAACTCATATGGCTATTGCTAACGTCGACCGGCTAGAGATGTCTCATTGCAACTGGTTGCATAACTGTGGTAGTTAAAGAGTTAATTGCGGGAAGTTAGTTTACCGACGAGCTACTTAACTTTACACTCTTTTTTTTCCTGCTCTCCGCCGACGGTGATATTATTCTGCCATCGAAACCAGCTTAGTACGTCAAAAAAACCTATTTTTAGAAATTACTGTCGGGCTTCCCTGAAAACCCAGTTATCAGTTACCTGACTGACCACAAGTGACATGCTGACAAGGAATTCTTTAATGAATGGGCGCTGGCGTCGCGCTATTTGAGGAAAGTAATTTATAATTTTTAAAACTACATAACTCAGGTAAACCATGAAAATAATTTCACATCAACACTGGGGTTTTAACCTGTGTTGTAGGCTTGTTTTTGGTACACTCGTCAATATGCTGTGAAAAACTAGCACAACCTGGCTATTATTACGCAATAGAAACCTTAACTTCGGTTTGTGACTTTTCGAGCAGGCAGTTCGAAATGTGGGATCGGGATTTTTTGCGTGGTCCTGTGCACATTGAACTATATCATGTAAAGAATTTGCACTGGCTCGATTAATACTGGCAATGTTCGCAATGCGATGCAGATAATGGGCCACACAAACAACGTGTTCGAACTGACGTCGCTGGAGGCAGTGCGGGCAAAGTGCAACTTGGACAGCAGCAGCCAAGACAACGTCTCGCAGTGCGACTTCAGCGAAACGGGAGACTTCAGTGAGAGCCTGTTTGCATCCGACGTTGTTGTATTCGCCTGTCTGAAACAATTATTGCGGCCTTGTTTGTATACCATGCCTGCATATTGACATTTTGCTTGCTGTTAGCTCCTGTGTATCGCGAATAGGAGGCTTTATACGAACAGTATGACTGAAGAACCTTTAATGCCCCGTTTATGAAGGAAACAAAAAAAAACAACTTCCACATTGTATCACTAACATACCGACATTCAGAAGCGATTAGCAAAATTTTGTTCACGGTGCTAAATTTTGAGAAACTGCTCGGACGCCAATTAGCAACAATTAGTGTTGGGTCCATTTCCAGCAGTGGGTTGTAATTGCGCGTAAAGTCGTATCGAAGTCTTCGAAGGAACTCAAACGCCCGGAGACAGTGAACTGTTTTTATCCATAGAATGTTTATCACTTTTCACCGCAACAGTTGTCGCAAAATGAGAGACTAGGAATTGTTGGTCGCTGGCTAGAAGACGTACTTCCGCAACCACATGTTCCTTGCCCGCCTTGACCATAGCGATGCCAAACATTCTGATTGGAAAGTGCTGGCTGCTGAAGCATGTTGACATCTACCCTTGCTCCCAAGATCCATGTAGTTATAAGTACATGGCGCGAAGAAGGCATATGTGGTGAATTCGCGACATCGGGAAGAAAGGGTTATTTATGCCATCTCATTTTTACCACCGATGGAAAAACTCGTAATATAGTTCAATGCGCGTGGCTGTGAGTAAAACCGGCACTGGTAGCGAGGAGTGCGGAAGGAGGGCAGGTCGACGAAGAGCATCGGAGACAACGAGGATTTGGAAGCGCGCATTCAGGAGGCATTGGAGACAATCTATCTATAGCGACGCAGCAGTAAGTCTAACCAAGAGCACAAAGCACGCGCTGTGAAGCACGCGTCAGTCGTGGCTTATTGTGCATTCCTACTGTAGTTTCTCTTAACTGTTGTGCTCATTACATGCTACCTTTGACCATCTGGGAAAACATGAACCTTACCTGCGTGCCAATTCTTTAAAGTTCGAAAGGGAAGGGAACCAAGAACTTTTTCGGAGTTGGAGTTCCAGTTAGGGTAGGCCTTTTCGGTACACGTGATGTTGACAGGACTAAAGTGTCACCTCGAATAAACCGAAATATTGAGATCATTCGAGTTATGGTTATACACATGGCACTAGATAAATTTTATTTGTGTTTCGCTGCTGTTGCCAAATATCTCCGCAGCAAACTATTTTACTAGTTTGTTTGACTGCGCTCTTCCAATTTTATTTGGTTTCTTTTGGCTTCTTGGGGAATACCTCTATCCAAAATACATCTGTACGCACCCATTTAATGCTTACTGACCCTGTAGGCAAGAATAAGTAAAATCGAAAGATCGAAGCTTAATATCTTGTGCGACGGATCATGCTGCGTGCTAGTCTACACAAACGTGGCAGACGATTGTATACTGGAAAGCTTGTATGGTATGGTGGACATAGCCTTCTTTAGCACATTACAAAAAAGGGGCAAACGTCTCAATAAAGTCATTACATGGTTCGCAGTCCACGGCTATCTCACGGAGACACCACTGGAAGTAAAAGGCGAATAGAGCATCCGACCGGCATCAGTGGACTAGCGGTGGCCGAAAGTTGGCGCACGCTTCTCTACAGACTTTGTGTCTGCGCAGCTCTGTACTCTAGGTGGCTCTTGCTTTCCCTTGAGCTCAGTTAAGCTTAGTTTTCGGATATTGCTGGTCGTAGCGCCACGCGTCTGCTCGCTGCAGTTGCCGTTGTGGCTGCTAAAGCTGGGCCAGTAGCTTGTTTATGCCTCGGCAGCTGATACGGCAAGCTGTACAAATCACAAATCAGGGCTTACGCAGTAGTGGAATCCGCGAACTGATAACAACCTCTAACCGATCTCATAGTCTGCAATTTCCTAGAGCAGTAATAGTTCAGTGGGCTTAATTCGGGTTTAAAGCGTTTCGCTGCTTGAGAGAAATGCATTTTTCTTATTTAGGCCATGTTTCGCGTCAGACGTATCTTTACAAAGAAATAAGCCCTGCGTTTATCTCTGGATTTCTTTTTTCAGATTACGAAGATGCCCTGCTGCACCTTAAGGGACAGATGATGTACATGGACGAATGGAAGAGTATGGTGTACCTTGCTACGCCCGTGTAAGTGATGCTAAGCGGCTGTAACCCCTGGAAAAAATTCTGTCCTTCGTGTGTCGTTTTGAGCAGTTTGAGGACTATAGCATGCGGCAATAAAGACAGATTGCAGCCAGACATACGCGACTGCTCTCTTTCGAAACGAGTGATCTGACGACAGATCAATGTTCTTCATGTTGCAGCAGTTTTGTGTGTATTAGTGTTTAAAGGCATGGTGGCGTGCTGATCGGCTACTTGTACGTTTCATATTTCATGCACTATCCGAAAGAGGGCACCTTGTTTGCTAGGCTGCATTCAAAGTAATTAAAGGACGAATTGAGCACGACTGGTCCGTGAGTTCGTGGTCACTTCAAAAGACACATGGACAAGACCAACGATAGATCATATTGCTAATGCTTGTGACGTACAGGCGGCGTCACATTTATAAAATGCTATATACCGAAAGATATGAGAATACTAGAAGACCAGAAAATATTGTAATCTAAGCCAATTTATTCCTGCAATGCGGAACCCCTTTCGTTTGTGCGAAAAACTGTCTCTTAGGCAAAAGGCGGAGGAAGAAAGAAGCTCGAGAAAGAAGCTCGCCATGCTACCATAGTCGTCGTGTTAGGGAACTGCATAAAGTAACATCTCGAATGCGAACCCGGCGTCTGTCGATAACAACGCCTGTGGCGTTTGATGAAGACGCACAGCCAACGGGCTGTTAAGACTGGCGAAAATAAAAAGAAAAGCGAACCTGGGACAGATTCAATTTTTAGAGAAAAAACTACGAAAGAAATCAACCATGTGGCAAACAATATGTGAAGAAGGTTTGAGACTTTTCTTCGAACAGTCAGTTGCAGCTGCTGACTCAATCACCTGCACGTGCAGCAGCTGTTTACCCTGCAAGCTGGAGCAGGCACAGCTGACACTGTGCGAACCACGTACATGGTTAACGACGTTACATGCAAAGGGGCATCCCAACGGCCAGAGGTTGGCACAGAAAGGGACGATAACTTGTCGTAAGGATGGTGTCGTCACTCTACCGAGTGGCGATTGATGTTTTGCTTGGGTGTCGAATCATGACGTTGTTTATGCGACTTCTTAATACTTTTGTACCAAAAGCTTCATCCCGGAATGCAACTAGACTGATAGGCAGCACGACGAGTGAAGGCAAAGCCTAAACGCAAGGCAGGCTTGTCACCTTTGAAAAATGATTTCCTCGCAAACTGAACTTGTCGAAAGAAAAAGAAAAGGATGGGGCTGTACACATACAGAAAATAGCTCTGCTGTGGAAGACTTGTTGTCCCAAACAAGTCACTCGGAAAATATGAACACGAGAGCAATCTGAAATTAAAAATTAAGGATAGAAGTTCCTGACGTTAATATTTTCGCGCAGCGCTTTTTATGTCTCTATGCTAAATTGGAGTATAATATGGGACAGTCTTGATTGTGACTATACTCACATATGCTTTGTTCCAGTCATGTACACGCTTGAAAAAGAATGGTAAATCGCCTTTGAGTATGAAGGAAAGTTTTCAATGAACACCTTCGGGCAGTCGGTTTGGCTGTGGAAACGGAAAGCTTCAACGTCCCTTAAAGCATGATTCCCAAGCGCGTACAAGGTTTCCAGAGTATCGACCGGCCACTCGCATCACTTGGGTACATGCGGTGTGTGATTGCAGGATGCGTGACCTGGAGACCATGGTCCTGACGGGGCTCTACATCAACGACCTGAGCATGCACGACTTCAGCCGGGACATGGTGCTGGCAGGGCAGCAGCAGTCTGCAGAGCTCAAGCTCGCCCTGGACCAGGTGAGGAAGGTTGGAGGCGGACGTGTCTAGAATGACGTCTTGCTCGTGGGAGCTGACGAAGAACAGGGATGGGGTTGGTGCATGTCTTCCGGCTGCAGGGTGGTGCTCCGAAGCGCCGTCGTTTGCAGAAGGAGTCGAAAAGACCGTTGCGTGTTCATGTCTACCTTGTAGTCTATGCCCGCTGTGGGACCGAAGCGCTCGACGTTTGTGTTTGCTTGTGCAGCACTCGAGCTGCGCGCTCCACCCTGCTACTAAACAAACACGGAAGGGGCCCGCTGGCTGGCACTGCGACAGGGCGTAACGGAGACGACAGTAAACACTATAGCGCTGACTATTACCCAAAGCTTATTACTGCGGGGCAGAGCACGTACACACGCGTAAACACTCGGCTAGGAAGAAAAGAATCTGCTGACGGCCTGTTAGTTCTGCAGTCCAGCCTATTCAGGGCAGTGTTAGTTTACCTGCTTTGATATCAGCGTCTACATGAGTTCCGTGTTAGAGCTCGCAATGACAATTTTCGAATCAGTGGGCCTTGGCAGGTATTGGCCGTCTGGCTTAGTTGTCTAATTTGTGAGCAATGTTTCTAGAACGATTGTCGCGCCTGTTCTAACATTTGGAACAAAATACGGATTCGCATAGCTTCAGTTTTTTTTGCGGAAAATTTGTGACGTCGGAAACAATCGCGACGCTATACTGTAGAATTAGAAGCGAGTAGAAATCGAGGCTTTAAAATGCGTTCCAAAATGCTACAGTTTTCGTGATATTCACAGTAATATTTAGAATATAGAAGCCATTAAAGATACCCCAAAACAATGTTTTCCCGTTCGGTCGGTTATTTATTCCATTTTATTTGTGATAACAAAGCCTGCAGTTCTTACGATTCGTGATTGCAACGTTTCCGTGGCCATGGTAGGATATAGCGTGAATCTTTAATGCAAAAGCTTCTTTCAACGTTAAAGCTGCCACTTGGATTACGCAACAGTGCTACAACAGTGTCGGCTAATGTATAGAAACAGTTAAGACAGCAGTGTGAACACAACATATTGCAACGTATTCTGCGGACAACTTCCAACTGGTACTGCTTCAACTACTGTGGTTACAACTCATCCGTAACTGAAGTCGCTTGTGTTGTGAGAAAGATTAAAGACTTTTGTAGCTAACAACAATTAACGCATGAGACTGCTGTAGAATAGCCGCTAACCATTCAGTATATCTCAGAGAGCCGCTGCTATTTCGGTGCAAAGTAGCTGCAACCCTATTTATATATAAACTCTTCTCAGAGCTTGCGCTAAATAAATTTCTACTCCTCATAAATGAAAATTTTTATGTGCTGAAGATGCGGCCTGTCTAATTCATTTTAATATGCGCGTATACCGTGTTTCTGACTGTGCTTATAATTCTTGCGTGCACAGCTTTATTACCGTTAATTATCATTTGCCATTTGGCACACCATTAATTGAAATCAGTAATTAAGACCAGCTTGACAGTAATAAATTTAAAGTATACAGTAAATCAGGCAATCGCCCACGAATTATAACTTAAGTCGTGGCACAGATGCCGGAGGGAGACCACAGATCCATCTTATTATCCTTGACTTTACAATCGTAGTTGTTTTGGAATTATTAATTTTGTAGTAAAATAGTTATCTTCATTACTGAGTGCCTCTTTGAGTTCTGCAAGATATAGTGAATGAAAATAATAAAGTAACCGCATTTTATCGCTAGGAACTGCATTCCTTTTGGTTAGGTTTTAATTTGCTTAAAAGCTCCCTACGTGGTATAAGTAGAAAGTTGTAAAGTAAATAGCTCTCTACCAAATGAAGTCTATTCGACCAGCCTAACTTCATGTAGTGGCGTTTTTCAATTGGCGTACTCTCGCATCACAACAGAAACTGAGATTTCAGTGTGCGATTTGGATTTAAATCCCGGGTTTAATCATAGATCAGGAGTAACTCGCTTCGCTGCGGATAGCCCCGCACTGAACCGCGCGCAGCGAGACTCGCTTCCTTTGTTCTTGTCTTGAATTTGAATTTCCCAGTACAGCGGCAATTTTTATTGTTTCTCCGCGGATCCAGAGTGGTGCTCCGGAAAGCCGAATGGAATGCGGCGTTAAAACTAAATCATTAACTACTTATGCAAGCTGTGTTGTTGCCAATCAGTTAGGCCTAAAACAGTGCTGGTTAGGACAAAAATTGACGGTTTTCAAAATGAGTGATGAATTAGTGTAATATTCAAATCAAATATTTTACAGCCAGTGCATTTGACATGATAAAGAGGAAATTAGTCGAAAAGAACGAGGACGGGAAGAGAGAGGTGCACCAGGACGAGTGGACTAGCAGCAGTCACTAGTGTAGCCGACGTGGTGCACGCCTCTCTTCTCGACCTCGTCCATTTTGACCGGTTCTCCTCTTCTCATCGTGTAACAACTGGCACAGATTTGCTTTCTTCGGCATTTGACAAAATAAGCCTGTATCAATCGACAACGTGTTTGAGTTGTGAACCAGCACGAATCCAGCGAGCAAAAAGCCAGAGGGCACACTGTTTTGTTTCAGTGATGAAGGTAAAGTTGATTCGCATGAATAGGGACACCCATTCTGTGCCGTTCTGAGTTCGACGGCGAAAGAAGAGTTCCGCGGGATGAGCGGAGCATACACGGGGTGTGTATGGCACGTGGCGCACCTAACGCAAAGGTAATACCCAAGACGAGAGAGCTCACTGGAATACAGGTCTTTTGAAATCTTTAAAAGGTGAGCGTCTTCCATCTCTTCCAAGTCAGCCCGCTAAATCCGCCCGCACGCAGCGGCTGCCGCTGGATGATATTGGAAGACTTTTTTATCCCTTGAGCCGATTGCTCGTAGACTGGACAGAATATGGACGATGACCTGAAAGGGAACAAAAATAATCCGGAAGGGACGAAAACGTATGTCGGAAGGTCCAAAGATTATAGAACGCTGCGTTAACCTTTTGTCACAGACGTATACGTTAGCTTGAATATTTTATAATTACAGATGCACGCACGCACACACACATCCACACCCGCGCACACCGACCACATTTGCTTTTATGAACATTCTTATCTCAGGTAAACACTTGTATCCTGTTCTTTTTTTTGCTTTTAGAAAGTGTCTTTCTGATAGGAAAATTGGAGGAGGGTTCAAGATTCGGTGGCTGCCTGTAATCTTCAGCCAGAATATTGGTAAGGAAGCACTGCTGAAATTGGTAGAGTCCAAAAACTAGAGTAGTGTTCGTAAATATGGAGCCTCGGTGTTTCTTGGACTATTATTTCAGGTTTGCGGCATAACGCAGGCATCATTTCTGTATAAGTAGCATTTAGGTAAAAGTGAAGAAATTTTATTTACTTGAAGTAATTTGTTCCCACCGACTCTCGCCCCGAACGTGTTACTCTCTGATGAAGCCCTCAGAAATACTCAGCCTGTGGCGAAGAAAGTTTTAGCTTTTGACCGACATAATAACTAATAATGAGTCTGTATCGGCGTTCAGACGCGGCGGCTGGTCAGTTTTACAGGGCCTTAGAAACTACCGAACATTACCTATGTGGCATAGTGGAGATAATTAGCATGCCTCATGGAGCTGTAAATTTGGCGCTAGCGCCCGTGTTCTACACCATAGGCAACATTCCGTCGCTGCTGACAAGAACGAAACCACGCTATTCTTGCGCAGAACGCGAACATATGAAAACAAGAATCCTTTTAATAGGAACATTGAAACAAGCCCTCTCTCTCAGAATATATATATATATATATATATACGCTAATACATGAAAAGCGAATTCTTGGCAGCTGTTTGATCAATATAATATAAAGTCACCAGAAATTGAAACAGCATAACAGGATTTAATTCACGACGTTTCGGCTGGACGACCAGACGCAACGTCGATCAGCGGCGAATCGGAGCAGACAGTTGCTAGTTGCGCTTCGCAGGATGTACTTTATATATATATATATATATATATATATATATATATATATATATATATATATATATATATATATATATATATATATATATACCTTACACGCCGCCGCTCTGTTGCCTTGATGGGTAGCCATTATCCCCTCCCGCTCCGTGTTTTCCTTTTTTTTTTTTTCCCTCGTCCGGGGTCGGCTCCCCGCGGCTTCGGGGTGGGCGGCGGGGTACAACACGTTTTTCTTTTTTATTTGTTCCCTCTTTTTTTCCTTTCTATCTGTGTCTTTTCTAGTATTCATTGCCTCCGTTTGTTTCTTTTGTTCATGTGTCGTACATGTGTGCCAGTGCCAACTCCTTAAGAAGAGGAAGGAGTCCCCTGTAACCTCAGTCTTGAGAAAGGACAGGCTCTGTCCGAAACGTCGACTCAAAATAAATCTATGGCTAAATGAAGCGTTTTCAACTTCGAATTTTTGCCTCTAGCAACCAAATACGTTTATCTTTATATATATATATATATATATATATATATATATATATATATATATATATATATATATATATATATATATATATATATATATATATATATATATATATATATATATAAATGAAGTGAGGGGCTCGTTTGACAAACGTATTTAGGAAGCCAACAGTCACCGAAATCAAGGTGCATAGGGGAATGTTTCTTTTTTTAATATCTAGTGCCAATCAATTAGTTTTTTTTAAGAAAATTCGCCGGTGGGATCCGAACCCACGACCTCCGAATATCGCGTCCGGTGCTCTTACCAACTGAGCTACGGCGACGGCTGTCCAATCTGCACACTCGAAAAAGGCTGGTCCTCCAGCCGAAACGTCGTGAATTAAATCGTGTTATGTTTCTTCAATTTTTGGTGATTTTATATTATATTGACCAAATCAGCTGCCAGAAATCACTTTTGGTATATATATATATATATATATATATATATATATATATATATATATATATATATATATATATATATATATATATATATATATATATATATATATATATATATATATATATATATATATATATATATATATATATATATATGCACTCTGCCTCATCTCGCATGCGGAAGGTGCTGGGTTCGATCCCCAGTGCCACCGAGTATCCACCGGTGATACAATGGGTACAAGCTTTCCCCTGGCCTGGTGCTCGGCTAGTAAGGGCTGAAATGCTTGGAAAATGGGTCCTAATTGACCCCACCTTGAGTAATCGAAAAATACCTTGTGCCATGGCGCTCTTTGGCCATAGATGCCCTTGCGCCATAAAAATCCATAATCATCATCACTCTGCCTCGTACGAAAAAGAGCGTCGCTAGCGCAAGGCCGGATGAGGGAGCGAGATTTGACTGAGCTGCAAGTCTATATCTGAAAACGAGTTAACTCAGCGTGTCTTGGATTCGAGGAGAAAGCGCGAGACAAACGGCATCTCCGATTTTTGCCGAGGGTGAAATGGAACCAATATCTGAAGTTGTACCTCCACACACACATTGGTCTGGTATTTCAGCACCCAGATCGTCGACACAACAACCCCCGAAAAAGAAGGGGACTTCGATTGATAACAATCGATTCAAGGCCGACGAACCAGGATCTTCGATATTTACAGCGGTTTTCCTCTCCACACGACTTGACAGTGGCTGTCATGCCAGTATGTAAAAGGGCGCTGCGTCGCCATACAAATGCGCAAGAACGCTGTGGTTGCAAGTGGGAAGGCTGAGTTTTGCATTGGTGAGGTGAAGAAAACAAGGATAGGACTGAAATGGGATTGGCATTAAACATCGCTACATAGACGTGTTGTGTGCCAGGCGTATGCGCGAAAGATTTAGCTCGTTCATCAAGCAGCGCGTTGTTCGCTGCGGCACGCCATTGTAGTCTGTCTCGCAAAGAGAGAGAAACTGCAGGTTTCGATGGTTGAACCAAGGTAAAAAAAAACGTTTTTCTGTTCACTACCAAATATTTACACACCTGTGAAACGTTTCTTCTTTCAGAACAGTTTATAACCAATGGGGAAAGCATGGGATAGCTCAGTTGTAGCGCATCACTCTCACATGAAGGTGTACAGTGCTTTAAGCGCCGGAGATAGACCAGTTTTCCAATAGGCACGTGCATCTCCTCGGCAATTTCCACGTTAAATGAGCTGTCTAATGGTTGTAAAAATTGCCACTAGTTTGTGACCGGGCCTCTGCCCAGCTCAAGAGAAAGTAAAGAGCATATTTGTTGCTTAGTTGCGGAGCTGATTGCGGTATACGGGGCAGTACACTACACCGAGGCGACAATCTTAGTTCAAACCAGTTCTACTTCGCCTGTACTACTAATTCTATGCCACAAGTAGGATGTCGTGCAGTTGCAGCTGCGATATCCAGTTTCACACGAGCGCAGCCACATTTTAAGAGAAAGAGTAAAAATACACTGTCCTCTAGTACACTACATTTCATAAAAGGCAGTGCTATAGACGACAGCCTATTCTCTCGTTTTACTCCTCATATATGCAAGTCGTGTTTAGAGTGCACTCCTATTATAAAGGGACGGTGCCGATGGGCATGTTGGCCATCAGTAAAATACCGCACCACGCGGGGGCACGAATACAGCACTTTTTAAATCTGCAGAACTACTTTTCCAGGAGAAGTGTTAAGTGGGCTTTGTGGGTATAACTGAAAAACATCGGAATTTCCAATGTCAGGAAGTTGGTATGTGCACATTTCAGGAAGGGGGTGGTCGAACCCGTGAACGAGGCACAGAAAAGGCAACAGACGACAGTAGGTCATTACGACTAGAATACTCTTTTGCGTGTGTAGCTTACCGTTGCGTAGTGACGTGATCCCAAAGTCATGTAGAGAAGGTGATTCGCGGAAGAAAAGTATAAGAAACAAATTAAATGCCTTCTGGAGAGCCTCTTTGTCAGCAAACGTGACAGAGCATCCACCGTAACATCAACACTAACACGTGGATGAAGTTGCAGTGGCATATTTTGTGTACAGGCATGCACTAATGCAATACTCTTTTTTCTTAGAGGCGAGTAGTCCTGCTGCCCGTCCCTAACTGTTTCCTGTGCTTATTCATACTGAGTCCGGAAGGGCACAGAGCAGACCAGAGATTTACTTTGGCTAAGAATTTAAGTGTGCGCTCTCCAGCGTTTACAAAATCGGATGAAACAGTGGTGTGCATTTCGCGGGTCTGTCATGACCGCTTATCAAGATTATTCCGCGCAGTATGCCATCGCAGGGATTTGGATCGCGGGCTTGCGGAAATGGTCCTTGGGCACAATCATAGATAGTGTGTGCTTGAACGCGGACACTGTTGCACTTAGTGATAGTGCTGGATCACCATGGAAGATTTCACGGTGGATGTTGACAAGACCTAGCCATGTTCGCTTCAAACCGGCTACACTGAAAATTCTTGCCATTATTGTTTCACTTGCCTTCTTATGAAGATCGGACCAATCTAGAAGTGTCTAGTACCAATCTAGGTCCTCAGTTTAATATCGCAGTCTGGAGACAGTGGACGGTTCTTTGGAAAAATAAAACTGATAATTTTTAGAAATAAATGTGGCGAAGCGCTTCATCTAAAAAAAAACAACAGGTAAAAGATGTGCTGTAGTATTTACAGTTTCAGAAAGACATTCCAGTTCTTACGCTAATGAATTCAGGCTGCGTAGGAACAATGAAACGCTAAAGATGCATCAAACAAAATTGTTTTGCGGCTCAAACCTAACCCATGCCTAGACTAAGATGCGTGTTCCCAATATATATATTAGCGTCAGGGCGTGCAAGCGGACTTTGCCTTTCAATGGAAGCTATTTTTGTAGAATTTGTGCAGGGCGGAGCTGCATTTTTTGTTCCAGAAAAACAAAACTGCGGTGGGGAGAGCACTATCATTCCGATCTTGGTGTTTCGTTTACCCACGGGTGGGCGCTGCTTTCGCGTGGCACGCAGGAGCTGCAGAAGAGTCGCCAGCTGGAGGAGTCCATGCGCAAGCTGGACATCGAGATGAAGCGCACCGACGAGCTGCTCTACCAGATGATCCCCAAGACGGTGGCCGACCAGCTGCGCAGCGGAGAGACGTCGGTCAACACCTGCCAGGTGGGCTTCCTGTGGCCCGTTCCCTGAAATATTCATGACGTAACGAGGCGGGTAGAAAGTGACGTTTGTTCCTGAAAGATAACTGCTGCCGCGTCGCGGTGTGACAGTATGCGGCTTGTTGATTTTACACGCCGGGTTGTAGGACAGTAATAATTAATAATTGTTTTTTTGGGGAAAGGAAATGACGCAGTATCTGTCTCATATATCGTTGGACACCTGAACCGCGCCGTAAGGGAAGGAATAAAAGAGGGAGTGAAAGAAAAAAGGAAGAAAGCGGTGCCGTAGTGGAGGGCTCCGGAATAATTTCGACCACCTTGGGTTCTTTAACGTGCACTGACATTGCACAGCACATGGGCGCCTTGGCGTTTTTCTCCATAAAAAAAACAGCCGCCGCGGTTGGGTTCGAACCTGGGAACTCCGGATCAGCAGTCGAGCGCCCTAACCACTGAGCGACGGCGTAAAAATTATTAATAATAATAATAATAATAATAATAATAATAATAATAATAATAATAATAATAATAATAATAATAATAATAATAATAATAGGTTTTTTGGGGGGGAAGGAAATGGCGCAGTATCTGTCTCATATATCGTTGGACACCTGAACCGCGCCGTAATGGAAGAGATAAAGGAGGGAGTGAAAGAAGAAAGGAAGAGAGAGGTGCCGTAGTGGAGGGCTCCGGAATAATTTCGACCACCTGGGGATCTTTAACGTGCACTGATATCCCACAGCACCCGGGCGCCTTTAGCGTTTCGCCTGCAGCGAAATTAGGCCGCCGCGGTCGGGTTCGAAACCGGGCACTCCGGATCAGTAGATGACCACCCTACCACTGAGCCATCCCGGTGGGGCGGTTATCGGACGTCTATATTTTCCTTTAGGCCGCCGTCCTGCTACGTTTTCTAGTTCATTTTTAATTTTCTAGTCAATAGCTTTATTTAAGATTTCGTCTATTATCATCTGCCATTACGCATGGCGCCTTCTGGTGCGCATATTCCTTAGTGGATATCGTGGATTCTTCGTTTTTTCTACTTAGTAGGTACTGTCAATTGAATACGTTGATTTCAATTACTTGTAAGAGTTTAAATATTATTTTTGTTTGCTTTTCTACCTAAAATCAAAGTGTATGTTCTCCACAGTTCCTGTTAATTGTAATTAAGCCTTCAGCGAAACAAACATCGCATGATCAAGCCGCTGTTCTATTTTATTCCCTCTTGCTACGTGGCATTGTAACCTGGTGGCAGTATTAACCTTACGGTGTGAGGTCACTTATGAAACGCAGTATTTTTTTACATAATTCAACTGTTCAAATTTCATTTCATCAAAACACTGTTTTGTTTCTGAGTGAACTCCGAGAAAATTATGTTTATTATTCACACCGGTAAAAATATAAACCCAAGATTGTAACTCCCTGCGCATCTCGCGAATCCTAAATTTGAAGTAATAAAAACCTTATTTTAGCATTATTAGCTATTTCTCTTTTAATATGTTCCATTTCATGCTTTTGATTAATGTTTTTATTATGTATGTTTATTTTTTTAAATTGTATTCAGTAAATTTTACAAAAGCGACGCAAGAAGTTGGGACCACATTTTACGGTTATGCCAGGACACCAACATGTAGTTTGGTTCGTATTATGACATTTGCTATTTCAACAATAGCAGCAAAAGTAAATATAGCACCAAAGTAATTTGACTTGCGATGAATAAAATTGAAGTTATGATGGCTTGCGTCAGAATAATGTTTAGTACTTTTAAAAATAAAAGTTTCTTGAGTAGCTTTCCCATTTTGATTAGGCTAGAACAGCATCCTTAACGTTCTTCTACAGACAGACAACTAATGTTCTGTTTTTTCGGCGCTAAATATTTTTTTCCCTGAAAAGTGACCTCGTACCTTAAACTAATGTGATCTACAGCTGCTTTGGCCAAGCCTTGCATTAAATAAATAATTATAACTTTTGACATTGTTTTCGAGCGGTAGCGTCCGCTAAAACCTAAGTGAATATGTCTGCACCGAAACTTCTGATGTGGCTAAAGTACTGCGGGTCTCCGTGCCTCTCAGTACTTTAGCCACATCAGGGAACACAATGGAGGTCATAATTTTTTTTCTGGCTTGCATGCAAGCAAAGAGGAAAAATGAACCCGAAACTCCTGCTCTTTCATTAAAAAAAGAATAATTATTCATGGAAAGGAGCTGAAGAGGTTATGAGGTCAGTCTCATATTTAGGGCGCTCGGTTCTCGATAGCTCGGCGTAGGGAGCAAGGCGAGGGCAGATGTGGGTCACTGCTAGGAATCGTATGAATAAACTGCTCGGTACGGTAGAGAGTTTTCAGGGCGCACAAGAATGCACATTTAACGAGCAAAGCGTACGTGGCCTGACAGCTTCCTGGATAAAACATCGCCGGGAGATTTAAACGTTCGTTTACGGAGTACTATCACGTTGCTGCATGTGGACACAGCAAGAATTTACGCAGGGTGCTTAAGACCACTTGCGTGCTGTGAATGCAAGAGCATGCGCGGAGGGTGTTCGGCTAGAGTGATGGCGTACAGTTCTAACGCACTGGCCACCGAGTCTGATATGTTGTTGTTGTTTGCCTAAAAAAATGGCACATACCCACAAGGGGGATTGGCCATAACCAGGCGGTGACTATTTGCATTGCAGATTGCATGCGGCAAGCATGGGCTAGCCTAAAAAATTGGGGAAGTTGGCGCCACCTGAATGGAAGTTGATGAAGACGACGATACCCAAACCCATCGTGACAGACTTATTTAGCACCGATGACTTGTCACGGTGACATGTGGTGTGACCGGTGGCGGTGACTTGTACAGTCGCGGCCTGGTTATGGCCAATACCCCTTGTGAGTATGTGCCATGTCGTGAGGCAAACAACAACTACAGCAACAACAACAACTTGTCTAGCGCGTCACATGTGGTGCGGTGATGGCGTACTACTATAATACAATGGCTAGCGAAGCTCATTTCATTGCGCCGGCCTGCGTTCGAAACCGACTTAGGTATAAGTTTTATTAAAGAAAGTGATTTTTCTTGCTTGATGATGTAAGCACTGCCGATTACGTCATGAGGTCACGTGGATTTTCAGACCGTCTGTCGAGGACAACGACAACGCCAGATTTTCCGCCCCATGAGCTATATAATCCTTTCGGAATAATAATCTGTAATTTCAGGTGCGTCGGTTTGTTTTGTTGTAGGATTAGGCCAGAAAAGTTGCCAAATATATATAGACTGATGCAGCTGGGCTTGCTGATGACATCGTTTTACTTCTACGCACTAGTGACTTGCAGAGAGCGCCGTACTTTCTGGGCTGGAACTGCCGTGCATGAAGCTTCCGACACCCTTTCCTCTCAGTTCATTGCTGCCGTCCATCGAGAAGAACTCGCAGGCAGCGCAACAGTGTTGGATAGGCTTAAACGCGGCGAGCAAATCATTTTCGACGCTGATGGCAACAGAAGCGCCTTTGAACGTGGAAACAGTGCTCAGGATCTGATGGCGCCTGCTTGTCGGGAAGCGTCCCGCAGGTCGGTTCACCGTTCTGTTGACGCACTTAAAGCGACCGCAGCCCTGACCCGTCGCGAGCCGCGTCTGAAGTGGTCGCGTGGGGACACCGGAAGACGGCAGCGACGCGCGGACGGTTGGGGGCTTTTAAGCCGCAGGCGCGCTGCGCTTTCGGTGGCGGTTTAATGCAGGCTTTTTCAGCGGTGCGTGTACGTGACCTTGCGTGGAGAGTTCAATATCGCGGCCAAGTCCGGCCAGGCAACTTTGCGTATGGGAGGTGCGAGCGTTTTCGATTGCACACCGTCGTGGCAGACGCGGCATGCTGGCGTGGGCTGCAATGTATAGTTTTTTTTTGTTACACCATTCTCCTCGATGAAAGGTTTCCTCTTGCCTAAGTGGGTACTAGCATGGCGCTAGCTCTCTGGCTGACATTTCCCTGCCCGCAGACGTCCGAGAAGCTCCGATTCGAACGTGTTACTGGGGGACCGTCTATTGCAGAGGTGTTAATAGTTTCTCGGCACGCGACTAGACTAGAAGTGTGCTCCGTTTCCAATGGTGACGAGCAATAAGATAGATTATCATTAATGCCATAGCATTTATGTGGTCTTATCATAAAAAACTTCCGGCTTCTCTGTCACGAAACTCCCTGATTGGTACCGAGAGGTCACGTCACTTTCGCTACTTACTTTGGCTGGTGGAAACCTGCCCACCATTGCCAAATTCACTGCAAATGCTACCAGCCCACCGTGGCGCTACGCATCAGCCATATGGGGAGCTCGGGAAGACCCGAGCACTTACAAGCTTCATCGGCGGCTATGCTTGAAAGAGCTACCGGCCAGGGCAGTGCCGCATTGGTTAACCGCTGCACCACTGCGCCAGAAGTGGTATGAGCGCTCTCGCGATATGTGGGTGCGATTGAGAGGGCCGCAACGTCAACACCACGGCACCATCTGTGGAGCAATCATAAGTCCCTCTATATACAAAATCTAAGGACTCTCAAAATTTGGTACTTGGCCCACAGCCCAGATGATAGTAGATTAGGTGGATTAGTTGACCGGATGAGTATAATCTCGTGAGGTAATCTAAGAAAAGGTACTCGAATATTCGAGAGGGTGATGACTCACGCATACCATATATTGCTAATGGAACCAGTTCCAGCCGGTGTTTTGGCGGAAAAATTGTGAGAAAGACATTCGAAATTTGTTGTAGAGATTATAGTATGTAACCTAAATGCTATCACATTTTCTTCTTCAAGATTGTGGTTATGAAGGCTGTCAAGTTTTCTTGAGAGTGAACCACTATTTTTCTGCAAACCTGCACTGCTGTCGCATTGGTTTTCGTTCGGGGCCAGAGGAAGCACGTCAAGCTCATCGTGCGACATTTTTTCCCCACCTCCGCCACCATAACGGCCCACGAACGTACCCTTAGGGGACACTTGATGCGACTGCTCAGAATTTTTGTAGGCATTGTGAATTGAAACAAACTGGAAGCGATTAGTAGGAAATTGCTTGATGCATTCAAGTGCAATGGGAATCAAAATTAACTTAAAATTAGTTGCTTGGCGAGTTGGCATTTCATGCTTACATGCACAGCGCAAAGACGAGCACGGACACGAGGGGAGACACCACAAGGCGCCGACTTCAACAACGTTTACTGCTGCGCGCAGCGAATACATGTAGAGTACAGCGGGCATGCGCAGCAACGAAAAGGAAAGTCATGTAAGACTGGTAGCAGCGCCAAACCGCAAGGGAACACATCATCATAGGTACAAGAAGAAAACATAAAGCTAAAAGCTAAAAGGCAGGACGCAAACAAGAATAAAAAACATAATACTCTAGTTGGAAATTTCTAAGGCACCAAGCTCCGTATCACTTAACAACACCGATGGGGTGCTGAGACAGTAATCTCCTCTTTCTGCAATCTCACCAACCCCAGCTATCTCCCTTGCTGTTTTGCTGACGTACTTATGATGGATTGCTGTTCTTCCCAAAAAGGGACCACGTTCTTTACACAGCTGGCGATCACGGCAGTGCATGCTTAGATCACGGGATGCTCCGATGACGCTATTGCTGTGTTCCATGAGCCTCTCGTTGAGACATCATCCCGTTTGGCCAATGCAGGCTCGGCCACAGGGCAAAGGTATAGAGTAGACTACGTTTTTCGCGCACTCTACAAATGGTTGCCTGTGCCTAACAGTGCAGGAATTGCTCACAGTAACGGTGGAATTCACCTTCTTGCACAGCTTTGATAGCTTCTCTGGTGCGGAAAACACCACATGCACACCTGTTCTTTTCCCCATTTTATTGAGCTGGTGGGCGATGGTGTGCATGTACGGTAGTACTGCCACATTTTTCTTCGAATTTGTGTCAGTCCCAACGGTGTCCGGCACTACTTCCCTGCTTTCTTTGAGCATGTTCTCGGCGACCGATAACAAGAGTGTACATGGGTAGCGAGAGCCCCCTCAACCTGGTCATCTGGCTAGAGAACGCAGAATCTAGTCGATGCTCACACGATTTCGTGAAGGCACTGCAAAAGCAAGACTTTACAATTGCTCGTTTAACTAGTTTTGAGTGAGCTGAACCAAAAGGAAGAACAGTCTTGCTTCCTCGCGGTTCATAAGCCCAACACACATGGTCAACGAAAAAATAAATGCCCAGATCAAGAAATCTGATGAATTTGTTCACAATCACATCATGCGTCAGGTTTAGCGGTTGAAGGCATTCGGAAAACATAGACAAGATACTGAACATACTAGCATGATCGGACAAATCTTGTGCGTTGGTAAAAACGAGTGAGTCATCAACATATCTGAAAACGCCTGCAACACTGGACCCTTCACTTCTGCGTTTCAACTCTCGGTCCCGTTCTGCTAGAAAAATATCGCTCAAAACAGGAGCAACACAAGAGCCAATGCATATTCCGTTTTTTTTTTGAGTGACGATGTTACCTTCCCAAATTGCGAATGTAGACTTCAGGTAAGTTGAAAGCAATTTCCAGAAAGTTATCGACGGATAAACCACTACTGTTCTGAAACAAAATCACTCCGTAGCTGTCAGTGCAGTTCCTGACACTGATCAATAGATGGTCCAGCGGAATAGAATAATAAAGGTCTTTAATGTCGACTGAGAAAGCCGACAGGTTCGCCTTGGACCTTTCCTTAAGAAATGAGGTAACCTCGTCAGAGTTCTTCACCTTGATAGGGCCGTCAATTGTAAGACCATTTAAATTTTGCTGCAGAAACCTTGCAAGCGACTTCTGCCATGTCCCATTTTCACAGATAATTACCCGCTGCTGGCAGTCCACTTTATTAGTTTTTGCAGCGAAGAAAAGTTCCAAGCCGACCTTTTCCACCTTGTCTATAGACTTAAAAAGCTTATCCAAATTCATGGAGCTGCATAATCTTTTTGCCGCACTTTGTACAGGCTCCAGACGTACCTCATTTCTTCTATCGAACACCGAGAACATCGCTTCCGCTGCTTTCGCTTTATACGTGACCCCCGAAAGCACCACAAAGCCTCCTCCCTTGTCGGCGGTTAGAAGCGCTAAAGAATTATCCCGCAAATAAGAGACAGTTCTCTGGATGGGCAATCTATGATATTGGACTTTACAAAGAGAGACAATGTCTACACCCTCCGAAAGGCATTTCCCACTCTCCGAGACAGGGGAAAGACGACACCTGCCTCACCGTGGCCTCCTCTGCTGTCTTCCTAGGCTCCACGGCGAACTTGGGTGCGCAGCTGAGCACATGTCGCACATAGGACGGTAGCTGGACTTCACCGACGATGTGGACAGTGTTTCCGTGAACCGGTACCATTGGTGGAAGCATCCGGCGAAGCGTAAGAAGCGCTTGCTGCCATAGAAATTCCGTTGCCCTGTCAAATTCGAGGTAAAGTTCGAGCCAAAGAAAGGCAGCGCTCGCAGGGCTCACGCCAGAGCCAGCCCACAGCCGAGGATGGTCTTTGAGGAGTTGAGGAGACGGGCTTGTCACTGCCATTCTGAGCGCAAGAGTTTGCACATCCTAGTGCTATGGTTATTCGGCGGTGCCACAAGATCGGGAGGGGTTATCCTGTAGCGGATGCAGAAACCGAGTGACCTGGCCTTGCACGAGGCCACCGCACCAAAGAAACAATGCGACATTGGTCGCTGAGAGAGACAGAGCCCTGAGAAAAAAAAGGTAAAAGAAGGTAAAAAAAATATTTAGGTTAATGTTTTTTTTTCTTGTACCTATGATGATGTGTTCCCTTGCGGTTTGGCGCTGCTACCAGTCTTACATGACTTTCCTTTTCGTTGCTGCGCATGCCCGCTGTACTCTACATGTATTCGCTGCGCGCAGCAGTAAACGTCGTGGAAGTCGGCCCTTTGTAGTGTCTCCCCTCTTCTCCGTGTTCATCTTTGCGCTGTGAATGTAAGCATCAAAATTAAAATAAGGATCCTTCAGGAACAAACCATGACCAAGAGCTTTTCCAGGTGCTTTCACGAGATCACGAAAAATGCGTTAGTTTCCCCATAATTTGGGAGCTGGTTATGCATATCATGAAGAAAAACGGCCAGCTGAGTTTCACACAATGTGCACTTATAAAATTCATATTGTAACAGATGAGAAAAAATTATTTTATCCTATAATTTTTGAGTAGAGAATGACCTGCATGTCCCATGAGTTTTTGGGGCACACCGGTCAGGTATATGGGGTGATAATTAGCATGAGATTTTTTAAAACCCAATTTGTGTATTGGAAAGACTTTGAGGTGTCAACAAGCGGAGCCGTCAGAGAGATTAAAAACCCAAACATTTAAAAGAAGAGCAAATAAAATGAAACAGCACGGGTTGGCGTGCCCTTCTCAAAGCCGCTACTACACACACTGTTATATGCATGCACTAGTGGTGCGATTTTGCTGCAACGGTATTGTAGATATTACCAGTCCTAAAAATTGACTCTGAATCGAGGAGTTTAATGAACCGCTTTTCAAGAATTCATTGCAGAGGAATGGATCACTTTCACACCTGTGAAGCCAGCTTCATCTGAATGTTGGATGCCCTACTAATGGCGCAAGAGCAGATTTTAAAACAGAACGTATGCGCGCCGATTGTGTGTATTAAGTGAGATAAGTGACAAGACGTTCTGAACCTGCGAAGGAGTAACATGTGTGTTAAGCATTTTATCTTCGCTTTACTGGCGGCACGCGCAACGTGAGGAAGCGAAATTACTGTATTGTGAAAGGGGTGCGCTAAAGTGCTGGTAGCCACTGCTGGTGGTTCGGGTGTACACTCACGTACTGAAAGAAAGAAGACAAAAAAAAACTGGCCCCACTTTAGCTTTCATCAAGACGTGCTTAATACTTTCCATTCGGCTTTCAGGAGCTGCATCTACCAGGGCACCCGTAGCAGTGGTGCTAAGTGGCACAGAGAAAGGGCAGGTTATGAGAAAAGGAAAGACAAAGTGACTTTGTTACTCTTGGTGTACAACCGAAGCACACTAGGATGAAAGGAATGGAGGAAATGAAAGGATCGGGATGGAAAGAAGGAGGAGGAGAAGAAAATTTTATTGCACCTTGCGGTTTTTCGGCACCTTCAGA
The DNA here is from genome assembly GCF_052857255.1 of Amblyomma americanum. Taxonomy (NCBI): domain Eukaryota; kingdom Metazoa; phylum Arthropoda; class Arachnida; order Ixodida; family Ixodidae; genus Amblyomma; species Amblyomma americanum. The sequence continues at coordinate 113,135,288 of NC_135500.1, read as the reverse complement.
GATGTTCTTTCGTTGGTTGTAACCCCAGGAGTCTTCTCTGTCGAGCTCTTATAATTTTTAATCAATGGTCGTTTACCCTCAGTCCAGGGGTCCGCTGGCCACTGCCGCCCGTTGAGCTCGCTGTACCAAACCTTGTTGGTCTTTACTGCGGTCACTGGACAGCAGTCTCTCCCATTGCTCAGCATTCGGGTTTTGTATTTTGGGGACCACGTCTGCTTATTGACAGGCCAATGTGATGATATATAGTGGGGACTTTTCGTCGCACCAGGAACATTTGTCCGCGTATAGCGTAAGGTGCATTATTTCAGGATCATCCCGCGCATACTCTTAGAGCGTGCATAGGTGCGTCGAATTTATACATTATGCGGACCGTGCTGCGGTAACTCCACACGCGAATGCTCAGTGCAAAGGCCCCTTTGGCCATGAACTTAGCTGGGTCCGACAAAATTCTCCCAGTAGAGTGGACGTTAAACAAACGCGAAGGGACGGCTAGCCGACCTGTTCAGCAGGCTCGCGAGCGCGTGAAAACAACTTCACTGGACGGGAAGCCTTGGCATTTCGCTCGTAGCATATGCTGCGCTCCGAACAAGTTGTGTGAGGGGGTACAAATCAACACCTCTGTCGAGGGTATCAGCAGCGAGGCCCGGTCATTCCGCTTGTATGGATAAGCAGCTGGCGGGCTGCATCGAAATGTGCGCGGCAATGCGGTTCGCTTCCTAATTTAAGGTGGATCTCTCCTAAAGTTAATCAATAAAACATAGTCACAGCACTCAATGGCTAAAGGAACGCTTAAAAACGATCCCATCTTCGATGAAAGGACAAAGAATTCTGGCGTGCTACGTAAAAAAACGGCAGCAATCGAGAAACATGAAACTGCCTCACAACCCCACAGCCTCAATCTTGTCGTTGCGTTAGGACTTTTTCATGTAATCGGTTCAAACCACGCTGGCGAGTTCAATAGTTTTCATGCATTACAGTTGTGTGGTTACATTCGTATAGTATGCCTGCCTTTTTGCTGGTGGGCATGGCACTTCTCGTCTCTCACCGTGTAGTAGCTATAGGCTCATGACTTTATGCACTTAATTTTAATCCTTGTACACTTCAATTCCTATTTTGTTTAATTTTACATTACGCATCCATCGTGACAGCACTGCGACTGACGGAGCACGAATTTGGTTAGCCTTCTGCAGAGCGTTCTGAGAGAAAAAGAATTTACTCTGGCACTGTAATTGGGGGATAGCCATTCAGATGAGAATCAATACCGCTTATGATGATATAGGCGCATACTGTATTGAAATAAAAGCGTTCTTAGTTGATTATTTGCCCGACATATTTTTATTTTCCTGTGCATGCTTGCCTATAAATGCGACAGCAGCTTCTGAAATCAGCGCGACCACGCCAGGAAGTAATTAAAGGGCATTACGCGTGGGGCAGTACTGTGACGTCCCGCGTTCTTAGTGTGCTGTCCCATGCTGTACACCTTTTTTAAAGCTAAAGCTTTACTGGCCGCGAACTTGCGATTTCGCCGTGGCGGTGCTCCGAGGAGGCACATGACGTAACAATGGAGCCGAACCGGTCTGGCCGAGCCGGTGGCTGCTGGCGCACTCGGCGCGAAATAGAGACGTGCTCCAAGTCTCCGCCAGTGCGGTTAGAGTGCGCCGAAGCCGCCGAACGCGTCGGCGTTCAAGCACAGTTGGAGTATAGAGGGTTTCGCTTTGGCCGACGTGACGTCGCCGTGCAGCGCGTGAGCGCGCGTTACGCCGGGGTACAAACGCTCCTTAACAGTGTCCGCGCTTAACCGCAAACCAACGTATTCGGTGGCGGCATCTATGGGAGCCACTGGAACCCCCCGCACACTCACTGAATAAAAAAAATCTGTGCTGAGGCTCGGAATGGAACTTGAGGCGGAGACGCTACCACTCCGCCACGACAGCTCAAGCTTTAACCATGAATAAAGACGCATCTAGTGAATGCAATCTTCCGATACAGAAGTCTCCGTGCTTTCGCTACCTATGTCCTGGCCTAACCGAGCTAGGCCATCAGCATTTTTTTTTGTTTTAAACGCCAGAAGTGGTCTCGCAAGGAGATAGCCTTTAGCCGAAGGCAACTTTGCGAAACTGATGGAAGCATATGAATTTTGACTGGTGAGACTATTTAGGTTCGTTATGTGGAAGGTATTACGAATACTCAAGAGCCATAGTAAATATTTCAGATTACACTCACCCACAGATGCAGTCTTCGAGTTCAGCAAACAAGAAAACGAAAAGCTAAACACTGCAGGTGAACCTCTTGAAAGCACTTCGGACGTAGAAAGAATACCTAGGTAACTTGATCGAGTATGTTGTATGTTGTGGGGTATGAATACGGCTGTACTACTACACTTCTTGTGAGTAATGCTACAGCCGCCACAAAGACCTTTCGAACCTGAGGGACTGCGGAATAAGGAACTCAGAGGCGCACATCTCTGGACGGCTGCATTCAGTTATGCGCCAGGCATTAAGAGAGAGAGAGAGAGGGAGAGAGTGATAAATTGTTTAATGAAAAAACATAGAATTTTGCCGGCGTTTAAATGCTGGCAAGCTACGCTGTGCAGGGAAGGGAATTGGGAGATAAAGGCAGAAAGAGAGCGGTGCCGAAAAAAGTAAAATAAAAGTAAATAAAAGAAAGCCCGGCATTAACCAGGCTGTTTTTGTGAGTGTAAACTATAGCCTTTCGTCGATCTATCCCAAACTATGTGGAGTAAAAATGATAAACATCAGCTCCGAATATCGGCAAATGATGTAGCGATCACCACAAGACGCACAGCGCGTGAATCGTAACTGCTTTTTTTACAACTTTATGTGGGGTGAATTTTGAGAGTGAGTAGTAAAAGTTGGCTCTACAGCAGTCGTAATAAAAGCTTTGGCACCAAAATTTGGAAGCAATCTTAAAGATAGATTCAGCTGGCGTTAGAGCTCGAAATTAGTTTAAAATTTAGTTTAGTATTTTTATTTTTATTTTTCTACTAATTTACCCTTTTCTTAATATCTAGAATACGCAGAGTGTAGCAATTTATTACGAAAGTAGGATGTAATGCTTTGCACAAGTGAAACTAAAATTATGCGCTTTCAACAAAAAAATTATATTTGTAAGGTTTTTGGTTTTTCGATGCGAAAAAATTGCCAGATATGAATTTTTTTTTACTCAGAGAAACAAATACACCTACGCTATCCTTTCTTGTTCCAGTTATGCAAATTAAATTAATCAACATCTGTGAAACATTTTCTTTTCTTATGCCTTATAGTTACAGAGAAAAAGGTACACAAACCTCCAGAAAATGTTCTTTTGAGAAAAAAGACTAAAGTCTCTGAAAACTGTTTTATTTACCACAACTTACTCTGACAGAAGTCCTAAACGATGAGCCTTAGTGGCTGAGAAATTCACTACGAACAACATGAAATTCGAAACCGAAACCAGAAGCTGTGTTTCGGACCAAGAACTCTAGAGCATTCAATTTTTGCAAGCATCCGTAACGAAGAGACCACATCGAGGTGCACCCACGTTTAAGGTCGACGTGACGGGAGGAACAGGACAACATTATTTCTGAAATCACGAATACCCAAGCATAATATATTTTCTCAAAGATAAAGAAATCCTGTATTAGACGATCGCAAAATCTCCAAACCGAATTTTCTTACAAAACAAAGTCGCACCCCACCTTAAGAGAAGCGCTTTAGTCGTAAGAGCAGGAATGTGGTCTGATGGAGTGTGTCGCGAATTGGCAAGGTGCCCCCGACTTTCCGAAGGGGGACGTTATCGCGTGCAGGTTCACACAAGAAAACGAACAAATCAAACAAAACAAAATAGAATGAAGCCGTATTTATAATTTAAAGGAAAAGAGGCGATATGAAATCGAAACGAAAACAGGAAAAACACGGACCCAACACGCGTACAACACTACAGAATAAAGGAAAGAGTTCACCAGGTACTGAGCGACCAAGGTGAGGCGGGGATGCCTTGCAGACAGGGCGAACGCGGGTCGTTGTAGTGTGACGCGTCGCTGGCGTTGCGTCGAAGCAATCGGCGGAAGGGAAAAAGGTGGTAGTAGCACTGGAGAGGACTGTAGGAAGACGCCGCTGGTATCCCGTCAACAGCTCGAAGAACTTGGCAGCAGCAGCAGAAGCGTGGCAAGGTCTCGTCGACGGCACCACAAAATGCCGGAAGTTTAATGCAAGCTATCCAAGGGTGCCTTTCGGCAGCGCGGACCCTCAGTCGATTGGCTGCCACCTCCACACTTGCAAGGAACGCAGGAGGCTTGCGTCGGTGATCAAAGGGAGGTCCACGGCAGCACGGACCCATGGTGCGACGGCTGCCACCTCCACGCTTGATTGACGCAACCTCCGCTGCGCTGTCTTCCTTAACACCTCGGTTTTCTGACACGTCAGCTCTCCGCTCTTCGTGCTCGCCACGTTTTTTTTCGCCGTCGACTCGCACACACCATTCACACGCGCACACGCGCAGCGCTCCGCGGTCCGACGCACCACTGTGGACGCACCGCGTTCGAAAATCCCCCGACGATTTCGTGTGCATGTCACAGAGTGTTCACAAATTTTCAGTCGATGTGCACTGCTGTGATGCTTGCAGGATCAGAAACACAACGGTGTCAGACAAAGCAGGACTTCTCAGTGGTTTTATTTCGATCGCCTAAACACTTTTGTGTTGGGTGACATGAAGGAAAAAAAAGCAAGCATAGATCATATTAATTGTTCACCGAAGAAATAAATGATTGGATGCAAGAGAGGAAAATTCGAAATTGATGAATTTCATAATGTACTGCAGTAGTAGTCTAGTAGAATCACTTAACAGTGCTTCAAAGATAGAAATGAAACGGCCGAAAATTCACGCTTTGCTCCAAGTTGCCGTTTTGAGGTATAAATGTAATTTCAGCCCTATAACCTGCGTACAAAGAAGAGCGTCATACCATGTTTTTTCTTCTCCTGAAGAGACTGACAAATACATGCGAGAAACAAGCATACGTGGAAAAAAAACTGCGGCAACTGGGTATGCATGTTGCAGTATAATTCATTCACACATAGCTGCTTAAAGAACTACGCGTGAAGCGATACACACAAAACGAAATGGGTTCTCTCGGGGCCCCGATTTTGTGGCCAGCGATGGGCATCTACCAGGGAAGTGCTCATTGTTAGCCTTAAAGATGTAGAGTGTCTAAAATATAAAATACTCACTTCTATTCAATTCTCACTTGACTCCTTTGCTGCTTTCGAAGATGAATGAGAATCGCACTTTAGAGATACAATACCAACAAGGTTAGGCAATGCTGGAAGCTCACGCCTATAGGGCTGCTGTGTGCGATGATATCTCGCGCACCTAGTGGGTAAACTCCGAAGCAACTAAGGCTTAGCAGTCATCTGTCTCGAATATAGGCATAAAATGTACACTTTCGGACAGGACAAATGAACCACTCTTCAGCGGTCAAAGTCTGTTGATGCGTTAACTAAATGGAGGTAATGGTAGGCTTAGAATTTGGGTAAAGTAAATACCGCTTGTGCGCTCGTGCATGAAATCACCACATGTTTTTATTTCCATTACGCAACGCGAAGGATGAGTTTGGACGCCCAAGCGTGAAGATATACTATTCCGTCGACAACTGTAGGTGCAGGTCGTACGTTATTTATTATTATTAGAGGGTGTGAGGAGTGTTGACATTAAAATGAAAACGGCTATCATAACGATCAAAATTTTAATTGCCGGTAGTTCTATATCGCCGGCCAAAACTCTCACAAATACCCAGGAATCATAGGGCACACGTTCTCTACAGCCACCTGGCGTTGGCTGTGCCCGGTGTCGGCACATCCGCAACTCCATGTACCCTGCCTCCAATGATCAATCAGGACAAGAATGTTGATGCTTGTACATTTTGAACCTTCTGGCTTCTCCTGGCGATCCCAGATAAGATTATTCGCTCGAAGAGAAGGGGAAGAGGGAAGAGAAAGGCTTCTGGTTTGTGATGATGAGTTGTGAAGTGAGAGCAGAATATCTGCACACGTTTGTTAGCATCAAAATTGCGAGTCGAGGCCTGTGTCGTTCAAGATACGTCGAAACGGCCGGGAACTTGCTCAGTGCAGTGCCTAGTATGCGCATAATATGTGGAAAATTTTCGTACGCCCACTTTTTGTTGGTGTGTAGTTTCCCTATCATACAGTATATCAAACTGTGTTTGATTTATGGCTGACAGTTTGAAGAAATTTTCCAGCCTGTTCAAAGCTTTTCATGCGCAAGAGCGGTAGGAGCGCCACCTGCACGTGCACAGAATCGCACTCACTTGACTGTTTTTTTTGCGCACAGCGGTCGTAGAGAGCGAGGAGGAAAGTTCTTTCGCCTCTTGTAAAGTCACACAGAGTCACTACAGTGGAAACGTGATTGCAGCCTAGGTCTCCACGAATTCTCCCGGTGATGAGTGGAAAGTTAGAAAGACTGTTTTCATGCTAGCTTTAAGTGTGTTATCTTTGGAGCGTTTCCTTACTTCAGAGAACGCTTTGAAGGAACAACTTTTATATAGATCGCACATCTTGGTTATTTATTGTAGTACCCAGGGCACCACAAAATGGAATTACTGTTGGGGCCAATAACACAACCTACCTGTTAAAGCTGGTAACAATTCCCCCGTGCCATCACCCCGAATAGATTGTGACGAGCCAAAATAGCAATAAAAAGACAACATTCAAACTGTAGCAAACCTAAAACAAACAATGTGAGAGAAACACATCACCACTAAGGCACCAAAACATGGTAGGTATATACAGAAGTGGTGCGAAAGACTCGCCTGTTCTAAATAAAATAACTTCTCTAAGTAGCTTATTGCAATCGCTTATAGACCATGAGGCTGACCTTTCTCCAGAAAGTCTGCTTTATTCGAGGTTCGCGCTACGGAAGTAACTAGTTCGACAGATCAGGACATTTTCGCAATGCCTTGCGCGAGACGTCTGCAAACTTGCGATATATTGCCTTGCATGTTTGAAGCCCTAGAAACCGCCCCTGCAACCCATGCTCAATGAAGCTCCTGGCGTAATTAGCCCCCGAAGAAGAACATATAGCGTTAAGGCCATACAATCGTCAAGCGTTCGTAATTCACCGCGACTGCGGCAGCATGCCAGCCATTCGAATTTACGGCGTAGAGTGACACACGTTACGCGACCCAGGAAAGTTTTTACGCAACCCGCACCGCACCGCAGTGAGCACCGATGGCGACACTGGCGACCGGCTCAGAGACAAAAACGATCCGGGAGCGTTCGTCTAGTTTCAATCTCGGGTGAGAAGTTCTCAAAGAAGGCGAGGGAATGTAGCGTCTCTATGGGGCTTCGGCCATTCGGACGTGAGACGTTAATGAACGTGCGCTGTACCAGACGCTCGTTAAGTTTCTCGTGCTTGAGCGCACACTTAACTTGCAACGCCATCACGGGTGAAAAGAGGGAGGGTCGGCAACGGTGCGTCCTGAAACTACCGCATTCTCTCTGCCCGCAAGGCAATTGAAGACGGCCTTGCCGCTAACCCTTGGACGCTTAATTAACCTGCGTGGACGCGCAAATGCAGCCGTGCTGTTTGCCTTTGTGCCTTTAAGAGCCAGTCGAGTTTGTTCTCTTCGAGCACTATTTTACTGTGCGGAATTTTCGCCCGAACATTAAGCTCTCTGGGCTCTCGGTGCGTCAGGAAGCCATTAAGCTCGAGAGGTTTTCTCCAAAGTGGGTTGAAAAGGGGAAATTACCATACCGGTTCGGGACTCCGCAGTGAATTCTCTTTGTGAAAATATGACTGTATCTTCAATGAATTCGCCCAAGTAGCGAACTTTACTGATGTTTGAACTGCTTGGGGGCTTTTTGGAATCAATGAAACGAGCAATGAAAAACATGTGCGCTGTCGGACGTCTCCGAATGAGCCAGGTAGGAAATTGCAGCCTGCGCAGGGTTCTAAACCGTGCTCTCAATTCGTATAGTTATTGCTTGAAAGCAAAGTTTACTACTAAGGTTTTATTTTTGAACTCTTCCTTAGAGAGGAATGAGACACCAAAGCTACTACTTAAACAGAAGGTACCCAATTTAAGCGTATTTCATGTGGCCCATTTCAATGATTGCATTTCTGTATAAGTAAAAACTTTTGTTCACATTAATTCTAAATACCGAGATCTCACGGCACTGATATATTATTATACGACTGAATATACTATAAATTTATTGACTGAAACACCTGCAATGTCCGAATGAAGTTTTGTCTTGATATATCAACAATGACAGTGCGTGAATTGGCAGCAGACGCATGCCACATTTATGGCATCGTGCTCAACGGCCAAAGGAGCAAATACAAAAAAGCTCCCATGCCGATGCATCTGCGGAGAGGAAAGCTGGAGAGAAAATTGTAAGCAAGCTGAAAAGTGTTTGCTTCAGATCGCTTTTTCCACTAGGGTCCCGAAAACAATGCAACTTTTGCGTCTGGAAGAAACACTGTGCAAGAAAGGCATGCTTAATTTATTGGTTTCTAATCTCTACAATTTCTCAGCTCTACAATTTCTAGTAAGCGCGTGTTGATTTCTTGAGCGGATCCTTTTCTTTAGCTGGCTTCACATTGACAATCATTATGCTTGGCTTTTTAGTGCCATGATTATTACTACAAATTTCAGGAGCTATTCTGAATCTTTAAATATTGACATTGTAAACTGTCATCTATTCTGATTTATGAGACAATTGTTGAAATTTATTTAGTGTGAAATGCTTGGGAAATGGGTCTTTGACTCCACCTTGAGAAATCGAAATTACCTTGTGCCATGGCGCTCATTGGCCGTAGATGCATGCCTTTGCGCCATAAAATCCATAATCATCAAATTAGCTTGCCGCTTTAAGCGCACAAAAGGAATGATCATCAGAATTATGTGAAACACAAACGACATCTTTAAGACTTTTAAGGACTGCCGTTATTGCGGGGATCACTAGGATTCTTCACACTTTTCACATATTCAAGCTATCATTAGCTAATGCTTAACAATACACCGGAGCCAAGCAGGGTAAAGAACTTCAGCTTAATTGTTCACTAGTGCACTTATAATAAGCCACATTATCTGCGTACATAATTCGTTCAAACGAGTACATTTTCGTGTTTCGCCTGAAACACAATACCTGTGAAGTGATTTCTTTTTTATGTATTTCATCGCGCAATTCAACAGAGAAAGAAATACTCCGATTTTCTATATACAGTAATCAAGAGCACGGTTGAAGTGGTGCTCACATTTTGGGCACGTGGAATATTTTTTACGCGTGGCTAAAGTTAGCTGGAACACGAGGTATTACAAAGGCCTCTGATGCTCGGCCTTGCATCATGGTCGGCGGAAGGGTCACTTGGCGCTTCTCTCGCAGTACTTCGAGAAGGTGACGATCCTGTTCAGCGACGTGGTGTCCTTCACCGAGATCTGCAGCCGGATCACGCCCATGGAGGTGGTCTCCATGCTCAACTCCATGTACTCACTCTTCGACGAACTCACCGAGAAGCATGGCGTCTACAAAGTAAGCGTGCGTTGTGAACTACTGCGCCAGATAGGTAGTAGATTTGTGATGATTTATCACTAGTCTTATTCAGCACCGTCATATATTATGCTAGGAGCTACGTCAGCACATAGCCTGCGTACGTCTGCACAAAGTATACCAAATAATAGGTAGTTTTTAAAAATAGTTTTTTTTTATAGCAAAGATATTGGTTTTGCGGCATAGTATTCCCAGTGTTGGCGGGCACCAAAAAAACCGGTGCGCAGATTTAACCAGTAAGCTGGTTAACTAGTTTTTAATAATTACCTTTTGAACTATTAGGGTTAGCCGCCTGGTTGCAAGTAGGTAGGTTTTTCGCCGGTCGCTAGTAATAGCCATATCAGTTTTTAGAATTTCGAAAACGTGAATTGCCTTGGTGCTGTGACTCAAAAAATTATGGTTACATCGTGCCAAAATACAAGCAATTTCGAAAAGCTTGCAGGGAATAGAACCACCCCAGAACACGTAACCAGTCAAAGCAGACAGATTTCGTCGAGCCACATCAGCGGAGTTGATCACGTTTTCTAAATTCTAAAAACTGATAAGGCTATTGCCGTAACGAAGCGGCTAACTCTAATAGTTAAAAAATAATTATTAGAAACTAGTTCACCAGCTTTTTAGGTCACCGCAAAAGTCATATAGTTGCCTCAAAAATTCTATTTTTGAATATTACTTGCTCTTCCCTGACAGACCTGGCAGATGCCAAGTGCTGTATGTAAGCCTAGTAAAACTAACTGCTGCGTTTGCTATAAAAAGGTGAGCAGATTCTTTTGTCGAAGCGTTATTAAGGGCAGCTTCAACCTTAAAATATTTTCTTCGCATTGCGCGCCTTGTTCTTGAGAAGCTGTCGCACCTTGGGAGTAACTGCGGCTAGTTCACCTTGGCTTGGCAAACCACGTCGAAAGTGTGTCGAGAAACGTTGCTATGCTTCGAATGCTTAGCGTCCATGAGGTCTTTTATTGTACGCTCTGCATGAATGACCAGCCTGTGCCAAAAGTTTAGAGACTTGGGAGTTCACTTGCAGCATCCGTGGAAGTCCTTACCTTCGGAAGGGGTGGGACCAGGGTTCCTCTTAACTTCAAGAGATTTCGAACACGGGGAGTGCATGGCAAGCCACACGGCGCGGCCACGGAAAAAAAAAGCATAGGGCTTCAAATTTTTGACTAATGGTGTACACTGTCCGACGTAGCCTCGGCAGTGGCGTCACGAAAAGGGAGCGGCGTCCAACTGCGGACTCGTGCAACGCAACACTGGTATGGATCAGGGGTGGTTTTCCATCGTCAACCTGTAAAACACGAGGCGAAAAATTCAGTATGTGCCACTACCCTTGGCTTTTAAGGCTACGCTCTCTTAATTGAGCCATAAACGTTCGGCCGCGAGGCGGAGCCCTTCAACAGGTTTTTAATGCGTAAGCTTTGCATGACTATGTATGCGGTTTCGTGTCATCACGATAACGTTCGAACGAATTGATTTATAAAAAAGAGAATGGTTGCATTAGATAGAGCATCAAAAAAATCTCGCAGCGGAAATCATGAGGTGCATGTGGGGCAATTAGTTATTTAATTAGAACAAAAAATGTTTAAAAAGTGGGCGGGGCTGGAGCAAAAGTGGCGCCAAATTTGAAAACACCGGAAGTGTAGACGGAGCGAAGAGTGGCGCCAAGTTTGAAAACAAAGCGTGGCGCCAAGTTTGAGTACTCGAAATGGGCAATGATGGAACTTGATTAATTTAGGCAAAGAGGGGCAAAGAGAGCGAGCAGGCGTCAATGCTTATGCATTCCTTCAATGCGGGTTCCGCATTGATCTGATAATCTTGTTTACAACTAGCGTTCCCAACGTTTGTTCCACTTGCCCCTTTTAGGTCGCTAGCCGTGAGCGGTGCAATAAATAAAAAATAAATAAGTATTTGAAAGGTCCTTAAAATATGACAAAGTGACCACCCGTTTTCCTTTCCGGCGACCCTCGAGGCACATAACAATGCCTGGTATACACAAAATTAGGAAAGCATTGCATGAAAGAGCGTGTAAAGAACAGCCACAACGACCGATTCGGCGATTTAGTATTACTTTAATGATGAAGGTGGGCTATCGACAATGTTCACTTTACGCGTACAACCCGTTATTTCCCCCCTTCAGGTGGAGACGATTGGCGACGCGTACATGGTTGTGTCCGGAGCGCCCGAGCCGGAGCCCAACCATTCGGAGAAGGTGTGCGAGATGAGTCTCGCTATGGTCAAGGTCATCGGGGACCTCAAGGACCCATCCACGGGAGAGAGCCTCAAGATACGCGTCGGTACGTCTCCCTCGGCTCAGGTCTGCGTCACCGGAGGCAGGCTGCATGAGTAGAGCTAGAAGGTTTGCACTGTGCAACCACCATCACGCGGTAGTCTGCCTAAGCCCAAAAGCTTCGCTCCATCTCACGGATCATTTAGCGTAGCGAAGTTTGGGATACCATACATTTCATCTTCCTTAGCGCGATGGCGACGGTAGTTCCAAACTGAAACGTAACATTCCGTCAGAGGGAATCATTACGGGGTACACAAGGCGTGGAAAATATGCGCAAAAAAAAAACGTTCCCCAAATATTTTCTGTATGGCTTCTACCTTGTAGTATGGGCGTAATTACTCATTGGCATCCACCCAGGTGCAGCCATAGGGCTACAAAGGAAAGCTATACAGCTTTCTCAGAAACTTCGCAGTTGGAAAATTTGTCCTGGTATGGGGTTCGAACCTGGGGCCACCGCGTGTACATTGTGCTTGTACATTGTTTTCATATCGTTTGTATGACGTCAGATTGAGTCCATGCGAAACCTGGCTTCTCCGTTTGCGTTGTCCGCATATGATCTGCGTCCGCCCTTCTGGCTCCCGAATGAGTCACACGGTAAGCGCTCGGAAATATGGAAATCGTCGCATGAAGCGCGCAACGATAGTTCTAACCCCCTACGCAGTGAGTGCGCTCACTGCAACGCCCGTAAACGCAATAAAGGTATATTTTCGAGAACTCGTTCAGTTCGGCGCAGCTTGGTAACATATTTATTGGTGGGCAGTGCACACGGAAGCTTTCAATTGCGCACATGATGATGACGCTGACCCAGTTTAATGCGTCCTCTACTGCTATTACTATAAACGGAACAACAAATACCTTTAAAATAAAAACAAAGAACAACAAAGACCGGAAACCAAGACAACGTGTAAAGGCAGGATAAAGAGGCCTTGGCTAGTGAAAAATACGCCAAGTGAAGTCCTGCTAGGAGGCTTAATCCTCGTGGGAGCAACCGGATCTACCGATGATGCTGAGGCTGATTATGATGTATTTAATGTCAGAGTTTGGAAAGGCATCGAAACTTTCTTCTCTGAGCCACGCGCCAGAGAAAAAGTTGTTTTCCACGCGAGGCATAAGGCAAGCAACCGGCGTTCAACAACTACGTGTGCGTATGCAGGCGTCCATTCCGGAGCCGTGGTGGCCGGCGTGGTGGGTCTGAAGATGCCGCGGTACTGCCTCTTCGGTGACTCAGTCAACACGGCATCGCGAATGGAAAGCACCAGTGAGGTGAGACTGCTTTTCAGGTGACTAAAGACTTCAGGCGGAGCACAAAAGCCGGTCGTCATCTGAAGCGGAGTTGTGAGGAGAGGGAAGGAGCTGTGGCACTGTATCTCACCGGCGCTAGCCTTCCGAGGAAGATGAAAGGAGCGGTAACTGCATGCTGATCTCTCTTTTTTTTTTTGCTCCCGATGGCCTATGGTTTGGACATCCGTCTTGTACGTGGAAGGTGTGGTGTTGGATGCGCATTGCCTCCGGGTGCCCGACGGTTTTATAATGAGTGGAAGCTTGCCGGCGGCCCGGTGCTAAACTTTTCAGGGGTGAGACGCTTGAGAAAAAGTCTTTGGGCTATGCCCGGTTAAGAACGGGTACTTTTGTTTCATTTCAGTCATCCAGAATTGCACAAAGCGCTCTCACTGAATGTTATCTCCGACGTATACACACACAGCAGATACACTACCATGAGCAGGGCGTCAAAACAAGTTTGGTCCGTTGTCACCAAAACATTCATTCGCTAGGGCGAGGAATGTGAGATTCTTCTGCAAGCTTTCACGCATTGACCTGACGTAGAGCAGCGGTAAATACTGATTAGCGGGCTCGAATATTTTATCCTGACTGCTTTTTTGGTTTTAGATTTGGTTTTATGTTTTTTAACGTCCTAAAGCTACTCAGAATTTGAGGGATGCCGTAATGGAGGGCTCCGGCAGCAAACGCACTTAGATACTGAGTAAACGTGAAGAATATTTTTCCAGTGGGGGAGGGGGGAGGGGTGTTCCCTGCCTTTTTTGGTGTTTCTTTTGTGAGGGCGCCTAAGAACACTTGGAGTATAATAAGGCAGACCTTGCACACGAAGCGCCCTGGTGCCTCAGTGTCTCAAAAGTGAGTAGCCACCACACCATGCATTCGTCCTAAACATCCCTCCGGCTAGCAAAAACATCGGTGTTTTGTTAACCAGATTATTAAATAAGAAAATTCGATAGCATTTCGAAGTCGGCCCACCCCAAAAATTACAGAGCAGGCCCATAATTGTCCGAGCAGGTCCACCCAAGAAAATGAATTAAGGCGGATTAGTTGGGATTAGCTAATTGTTAAAGGCAGATTAGTGGGAATAAGTGAGCGCATTAAGGTGAAGTAGTCGCTGCGGTTAGCATAATTCCATGTGATAATCCATTGGAAGGTACTGGAACGTTCCGGTCCTCAGATTTACAAATTTTGCGGTGCTGATGACGCCATGGTCCTTTCGACCAATCAGAGAATTTAATTTTAAACGATAACCTAAATGCTAACGCATTATAAAAAAAATCCGGATGATAGTCGTCAGTTTGTCTTCTTCGTCGCAGGAAAAAATGAGGACATTGCCCACAAGCCGCGGTATGGGAGGCCTTGAGTGATTTGCGAGCGTACCCAATGATTGTGCAGTGCAGATGACAAAGCCGCGAATAATGTGAAGTGCGCGAAAGACAGCTGTTAATGTTCGGACAAAATATTTATAGAAGAATCGGCATGTGCATTTTAACGGTTCCAAGCATTACAAGGTGCACTTGACCGATGTATTTAAAATAAAATAAAATATAAGGACGTATCAATAAGCCGTTATCGTTTCTGATAGTTTCTGCATTGCCCTCTGCCTTGTAAATACCAAAACGGCAATTTGTGAGGTCGTGGTAATAAGTACGAAGTTAAACTGACACGCGGACGTTATCTAGTTTGTTTCAGTGAATTTTTTTTTTAAAATGAAAGTGGAGGACGTGACAAAATGCATGAAACTGGATGAGCCCTCGTTTCCCATCTTAAGTTCAGGGCAGTCAGAACGTTCAATTGCATTCACTTAGAATCCTGCTGTTAACAATACAAACATGAGGAAAGAACAAGCTACGTGTTAACACCCAATACATACTGAACATCAATACGAGTTAACGCAGTCAAACAAACGCATGATGGAATCCGCGGCAACACATTGGTAAGGCGAGCAAATACATGTCTGTCTGGACGAGGCAAGAAAATTGAAACAAATAGCAGCAGGCTAGGACCTGAAAAAGTTTGCAAGATTACTGATTACTATATTGGTAAGCGTTGCTACATATGTAAAACGATCGTCAAATGCTTTTTGGTGGATTTTGAAGGGCTTAAATGGTAACATTAGATCGGTGTATCATGCATAATGTTACGTAGCTTTTTCGTGATCATAAATAATCTGTTCCAAATTAATTGTTCGAATTTTTCTTGTTTTATGTAAATGCGATCGAAGGTTACATTGCAGAAATATATCTGCATATTTAGTGTAAAGACGTTTTTGTTAATTGCATCAGTTTACTGTAATGCACATTGTTGGCCAGCAATAAAGGATATTTTGAAAGATTTGCTAGTTCGCGTATCCTTCTATCAAAAATGTGAAGTCGACAATGAATGAATTTTTGCAGCACAAGCAGCCTGTCATAATTTCGCTCCATCGTAAAGCACCGCGCTATTCTGTAAAGTACTACTCAGTATAATAATGCATAATATCAACTTTTCATTCAGCCCATGAGCAGTAAGTGGTGTTATGTGCCTTGTGCAGCCCATAGAACTGGAAACATCGGTTGGAAGACAATTAATATGTGGAGTTCAATATATTTCATTCTGAATTTCAAAGTGTCGCTTTTTTGGCAACTTAATTTGCGATTTTTAAATAGTGCGAACATTGCTTTGTGCGCCTTGAGTTGCAAACAATTCTCCTAGTGCAAAATTAAGGGCCGAGATAGGTAAGTATTTGCTTTCTATTTTACGTCTTGCGCATATTGACCTGCAAAAATAAAGTAGTTTCATCAGCAAACATTGCTATTTCAGGTGTGAATGTAATTTCCAGAGTGCCGATCATAAAATACGCAAACAGTGTTCTGTGCTACGCGTGGAATTTTAGGAACTTCCGCTCTATATCAACACTCTGCATGACTTGTGTGCCTCAAAGTGATGTCCTTTTAGTGAGAACTGGTGCCTGGACTCCAACCAGCGACGCTCGAATCGAGGCGCCCAAATGTTCAAATGACCTGTCTTAATCTATACACCATTTACGCGTCCAAATGTGTGATGCCTTCGAGCGAGTTTTGATATATTTTTTTTTCTTTGCAGGCACTACGAGTACACATCAGTCAAAAGACGAAAGACCTTTTGGACGAATCCAAGTGGATAATTAAGGAGCGCGGAACTGTGGAAATAAAGGTATGTGTGTCTGGCCCTGAACGCTGTTGAGTAAGTTCTGTCTCGCCTTAGTAGCGACAGCGAAATCATTATAAAATTTTAAGATTAAAAAGACTGTGATCTCCATAGGAGTGCGTTTCATGCCATCTGCAAGGATATTTGATGTTTCCGTAAGCTCTGTTTAGAAGGAATTCGTGCTTCCAGAGTCCCAGCCAAGTGCTCCCACGTGCATTTAATACACAGTATGTTGTGATTCCAAGTTGACTGTTCATTACTATCACACCACTGCTTTACGATTACCCGTGTGTAGCTTCTTGCTTAGGTACGTTCTTAGCATCAAACCCCGCTCGAGGCTTAAGTTTTGGTTTTCTGGTGGATTCCACTCGCACATAAAATTTAGCAGTGGTTCGGAAATGTTCGGTCTGACGTTCGGCGTCATGTTCACAGTGCTGTCCGGAGGACTTTCGGCTAAACAATTCAAGGGAAACTTTGTGGAAAATAGACAGCAAAAAGGAGAGAAAACCCACAGACAAGAGTTGCTCTGTGGCGTTCCTTTCTTTCGTTATGTGTGTTTGCACAAAATTTTCTTTGTAATGACCGTTAACCAACTTGCCGAGCAGTGTGCGCTACTCAACGTTGTTCGCCTTAATTTGTCTAGAATGGAAGCTAAACGTATTTTATGACGAAAACGCCGTTAAAATAAGATTTTAGAACTCTACAATGCGCTCGTTGCTTTAAAGACAACCTATTGAATGTTCTAAAAAACGCGCCCACGTAATATGCTATATTACCATCGATCTTCTATCGCAGGGCAAAGGCTCGATGAAGACGTACTGGCTGCAGGGTAAAAAGGGCGCAGGCAGCACCATCCGACGGTACCCGGAACAAGAGTCGAAACGCCGAAAGTCTTCAGTAGGGGCCCGCTCCGTGTACTCTCCTGTCACTTACGAGGAGATCGCCAAGCACTCACCGTGCAACACGCCACCGCCCCAGGGAGGCACGTCTTCACTGAAGCCGACCGCGGGCGTGATCCCCTCTCCGGCGACGAACAACGCACCTGGCACCGCGGTCGTCAAGAACATCGCAGGGAACACCGACCTGTCGAACGGCGGCAACTGTTCGCCCAAGCGCCGTACTGTGAGTGTCGCTCCCACCACGACCCCGATCACCGCTTCGCCCAGGGAGTCCAACGGTCGGCCCGCCCCCCGCAAGACGGCCTGGACGGAATTGGAACTCAAGGTTCCGGCCCAGCCTCTGTCCCCCGCCACGGTGGTGACCATGCCTCCACCCGCTATGCTCTCTGCGGTCGGACTGCAACCTCCCTGCCAACACTGCACGCATTGTCACAACAGCTACAACCAGCGAAGGCTGGCGGACGCTTCGTCGGTCGAGTCCAGGGGTGATAAGCTGGGCTGCTGGGCGTCTTCGCAGCAGCACCGCGGTGGTGTCGGTGGCCACCTGCCTTCCAGCACAAGTGGCGGCGGTACCCCGTGTTCCATTCTGTGAGGGACTGCGTTGGAGGCAGGGCAGTTTGATTCGGCGAGGACCATTACCCGAATCCACTGCCTCAACTGCGATAGAAGTCTTCATGGGTTCGTGGTGCGTTCGACTGGCTTGAAAGACTCACTTGTGAGCTCAACATGCGTACACGCGGCGGCTGGTGCAATGCGTGGCGCAAGTCACGAAAACTTTTTTCTTTGTATTTGTGTAAGCCACAAAGAAGGTTGGCTGCTAAACAAAAGTCAGCTTTTTTTTGCGGATTTCGGCGGTGGGCACAGCCAGAAAAACTATAACCCGAGGCAGCATGCAAATGACTGGAGAACGTAATGTAGCAGGCTTTCCAGCTGGCAAGTTCTTAACGTGCTGCTGTGGTTCTGGCTGCAGTCTCAAGCGCCGCGAAGCCTTCCACGTGGTGCACTCACGTGGATTCCTCACTCTAGGCTGTGAATGCATCTTTTTTTTTGCATCTTCTTCGTTGCATCTTGTCATTATGCTGTCACTGTGGTAGTTAGACATTGTTTAGTTATTGTTTCTATGTTACGAAAAATACTGGGCAGGCTGTACTTCGCTGCTTGATAGACGTACAATACTTGTGCTTGGCCAAAGGCACAGGTAGAGAAGAAAAGTGCTCGTGGTGTTTGCATTCATGTGCACGCTAGCATCTGCATTAACCGCGACTATGTGAGAGCAGTCAGGACTGTAGCGAAAAGAAGAAACCGTTTTGCTTCAGCTTTTCTACCAGCTGATTCGAGGCTCACTACGTTAAGCATGCACAGAAAGCTGTATGCAGTGCCATTATTTTTATTCATTGTACAACACAAAGTTACAGTGTTCCTATTTGTGGGTCATAGCAGCAGTAGAACTGCGTACAGCATACTTGATCATTTTGGGGCTCGTGGCGAACTTGTTCGTTTTTGTAGTGATGGCGGATGTCTTCTGCGCCTAAATACTGTATCTAGCATCGATGAGTGCTGCTTCTCTCGCTTTCTGCTTAGCTAGGAAAAGTCAACAGAAGCACCGGCGGTTGAGCATAAGAGCAGTCCTAGAATATGCCGCGTGTAATTCGATAGCGTTTGTAGATGTCGTGTAGCAAGACTTCGTTATAAGTTTTAAGTCCATATTTTAAGAGCTTTGCAAGCTGACTGGGCATTTAATCGCAGGTCTGCTGCGACTGTGATGACGATTGTAATTGAACTACGTTCGCGTTTCCTGGATTGTTTTCGGAAACAGTTTCCTGTGATAACGATTTCGGATTCATTTAAACATTATCCAAATTGTCTTTTCCCTCATGCAAGAAAAGAAAATATTTTAAAGTTTTTGACGCGTTCGACCGAGCATGTTGCGTGCAAGTAGTTCCGTTTTAAAACGTACGTTACCACAGGTTTGCTTAGTGTGCGTAAATGTAGTTCTCATACTCCACGTTAAACCAGTTAAGACCTTACATGAGTCCGAAAATTGTGTTCCTGCGGTCTTGCTGTGGAGGGAGTATATACTGCCTACGCATGCTCCCGTCGTCATGACAGTCAAGTATCAGTCAAGCTGGCTAGGCCTGACACGGAGAATGAGCCAGTGTGTAGGTTAACGAAAGGGATGCCTTAACTATCAAGTCCTAACGCACCTTTCGAATTCATCGAAACCAAGTCGTTTATCGTGCGCACAGTACGAGCCTGTTGTGATGGTTATACGGGCATCAGCTTGGTTCCGGCGAGCGCATGCGAAGTGTCTGTGATGTTAGCAACGATGGAGATGGAAAGCTTGTCTGCCATCGTTGCCGCAAAGGTACGCTCGGGAGTAATGAAAAGGAGTGATACGATGACTTATTCTTGGAGGTGTTTTAATCTGTTTGTTGCTGCGAGGATGCTCTGTGAAAGAAATCAGTAAAGCGTCATGAAAAGTATTTTCATAAGCATTTACTCATGAGATAGAAAAAGTGAGGTTTATTGATGTACCTGGAGCGCTAGGTGCTATTATCATGAGTCCCGATGCCACCTTAGATAGGCGCGAAGGTCGCGATAAAAAGTGCACCAGTTTTTCAAGTTCTGTAGTTTATATGCTATCGCTATCTTATTTGTATGAGGCGTACTTTAAATCAGTTGGTTTTCTATATGGTTTTTGTACCTCATGCAGTTTAACCAATTCAAAAATGTCTTGTTATATATTAACAACACATCTGATTGTGCAGCTTTATTTGGCGGGACACGTGCTATGAATTATTGCTTTGCTCATGGTCGAAATATATTTAAAGTGCCTCCAATATAAACAGGTTATATTGTGGATGGAGAAAATTTTGTTATTTGTTGATTTAATAGGTACTTCCGTGAACACTGGTAATTAGATCCAGAAAGTCTTTCATTGTAACCTATTCCTGTGTTCCCAAAGTGCTCTTGGTGCAGTCAGGCTGGATTACAGCCAGTTTGCGCAAGCGATTTGCTGTACGGTTATAATAAACACGAATTAGACCGCATGGGAGGAAGAATGAAGCGAGCTGTCCTCCAGCGCATTTCCTTTTAGTAACAGGGTTCGCTGCCCAAGTCACGTGGTACATATCGATCACTAAATATACGGAGTTTTACACTGTAATGTATAATAACTTATGCAGTTAGCAATGAAAGTAGCCTCTTAAACACGGCACCGGAAATTTTGAGGTTAGCAAACAGAGGAGGTTGAAACGAGAGTTAAAATCATCGTAACTGCTAGAACTTCGCGTGTTTTGAAGAAGGAATTGTTATCTGTTGCATACCGTAAGCGTTTTGTATTTTTAGTGATGGAAATCTCGACCAGGGCTTGGGCAGCACATCCCATTCCTGAAAAGAAAGTGCGCCAGAGGACTGTAAGTAAATTCGGGCATAGAGAGTAATTAAAGTGTACGGTCCTTCGTATGGCATGGTGCCACATGATTGAGCCTATCTTGGTGTTACACGGTATTGGCTTGGCCTTTGAACTTGCACAAAACATTCGAATTATTTGCTCACTGCCGGAAGTTTTTTGCCTTGCTCTCTCTCCTCCGAATCCGAACATACAACGCCATTGTTGTCGAGCTCCTCATTATTTTTCGTACTGTGAATCCTCATAGAAAAAATTAATCATGAAAAAAAGAGCACCCTCATAGGTGATCGTTTGAAAGGTTTTTGTGTTCGCGCCCTTTTTTCCTTATTTATTGACTTGCTTATGTGTCTCATATCAATTACGCGTTTTCAGATGTAGTACCGACGCATTTGCGCAACGCAATCCTTGCTGCCCTCAACCAGTCTGGGTGTGTCGTATCTTGCGACTTTCTACTGCACGAGGTAATATTTTTGAGTGAGTGCAAGAATCTACTGGTATGAAAACGTGTCTGTTGCTGTGGCTGCTTTAGTGCAGCTAAACCTAATTGCTTCCAGAGCGTACATAGAAGCACGGCCGGCATCGCTCGCGCTTTTCTTGTGCGTGTCTTCTGTAGTCAGCGTTGTCCTCACTGTTAGTCACATTGTTGTTGCTGTTTGAAGATGCTCTGTAAGAAGGTTTAATTTCTGAGTGAAATAAAGGGAACGGAAGACAAAAAGAGCAATACAATAAAGCAAGAACTGTTGCTGTTGTCCTATTAATACAGTGGGGTAGTTCGGCTCTGCGGTGTTTTACAACCCAGGGCGCTCGAGAAATTATTGCGTGCAGCTTCTCCTTTTCATACCCGTGAAAGATATCTCAGTGCGGTCTCGGCACGTGGACCGTACGTGAAGGCGGAGAATATTTGCTTGATAGAATACAACGATAATACGTTCATTTAACTGCAAAAAATAAATAATATTAGTAAATAAAAAAGTGTTTAATTTTTTGTTTAAAGGGGCAAGAATAGATCGTAAAATTGAAGACCGTCACACCCAAAGCCGAGCCTAGTTTTTTAAATCTTCGGAATCAGCATTGTGGCTCGGGATATCTCAAGCGAAATAGATGCTTTAGAAATTCCGTTAATACGAATTTTTGACGCTCCACACTCTAAACCCAGCATGTGCTCTATTCGCGGAAATAATGTGAACATCTTCCACGTCATAAAACACATGCACTTTAGAACTTTTAGATCATAAATATTAAGAAATGACATTTGATCAATGTGCAGCCTGGAAAGGTAAACTGATTGAGTTTCTCAAACTGTTTTTGGACTGGGCTCACCGTGAATTTTGAAGTTCAGTTTCGCAATAGAGTATTTCGTCCAAAACCCAAATGTACAGAATGTGTGTAGTAAATTTCAGCTATTCATCTTTTGGTTTAGCCCAATCACGTAAACAATGTCTGCCTCCCCGTTCCACTAACTTGCACAGACCGCACTGGCTTATTTTTCACAGGTTTTAAAAGCAGAATGTGGATAGAATACTTTCTAATATCTGGTGCAGTATTGTTATTATTGACACGAAGTAGTGACTGCAATCCGGGGAGTAGAAAGACAGCAAAAAAGGAGTCTAAACGAAACTCTTTTTTTGGGCTGACTTGCGCCCACAATGGACTGAATCACTCGGCGGCTGCGCAGCAACTAGAGTGCTCTCCGGTAGTCGAACAGAATGCCCGCCGCTCTCGGCCGTACTCAATTTAAAGCTGATAGCGAACTTTCGAGATAAAGCGTGCAAAGTTACTAGAACATTCTGGAACAACGTCGAATCAGCTCTGCCTGGCTGCGATCAATCGAGATAAACCTAGTCGCGTCTTGCGTCGCAAACAAAGCGATAAAGTGGTGTGGCGGCAGATTTGAAGAAGGAACAAACACTGCAAATATTCGCGGCATTACTCCCCTGTGAAAGAAGCATCGACCCGATGCATTAAATCAAATATTGCGACTAGTAAGAGATAAAACAGATCTTGCGAAAATAGGGTATGGACATGCAGTCTTTTAGCGCGCATAATACGGCTTCAGACGGACTGCATGGACAACTTCTGGTCGTACGCGGCGTCGCTGGGAAGCAGTCATTGCGTCAGGGATGTCTCCATAATGCAGTTCACCTAGCCCACGAAGAACCTTGCAAGGGCCGAAATAGCGGCGCAAAAGCTTTTCACTCAATCCACGGCGGCGAATGGGCGTCCAAACCCAGACTTGGTCTCCTGGCTTGTATTCCGCGCTGCGTCTTCCCAGGTTGTAGCGTCTGGCGCCGCCCGTTGCTAGTCTTTGATCCGTAATTAGGCAAGCCTTCGAGCTGCTTCTGCGCGATGAAGGTAGGCGGCGACGTCAACGTTCTCTTCTTCGGAAACGTTGGGCAGCATGGCGTCTAGCGTGGTCGTGCTAAAAGGCGTCATCTGGGCGGTCTCCTGCACTGCAGTGTTGTAGGCAAAGACGACGTAAGGGGAGATGAAGTCCCAGATGTTGTGCTCGGCATCGACATACATAGCGAGCATATCGGCGATGGTTTTGTTAAAGCGCTCGTTCAGTCCGTTTGTCTGCGGATGGTATGCAGTTGTCTTCCGATGGCTCGTTTGGCTGTAACGCAGGATGGCTTGCGTCAGTTCCACCGTGAATGTTGTTCCTCTGGCCGTGATGAGTACATCGGGGGCGCCGTGTCGGAAAAGAATGCACTCCACGAAAAATTTGGCGACTTCTGCTGCTGTTCCTTTCGGTAGGGCTTTTGTCTCAGGGTATAAGGTCAGGTAGTCGTTCGCTATGTTGCTCGACTTCTTTCCAGACGTTGACAATGGGAAAGGGCCAAGCAAGTCCATGTCGATCTGCTGAAAGGGCCTTGAGGGGGTTTAATGGGGCTCAGAAATCCTCTGGTCGTGTAGGAAGGGTCTTTCGTCGATGACAATATCGGCAGATTTGCACATAATATTGGACATCGGCAGAGATTCGGCGCGGTAATACTTGTCTTGAATGCTGCGGAGGGGGCATGAGAACTCGAGATTTCCAGCTCTCGGCTTGTTATGTGAAGCCTGTAGAACGTCTTCGCGGAGACAATCAGGTACAACAAGGAGGTAGGCTGTTTTGTTCGCTGCGATGTTCTTTTTCATGAGGACATCATTCTGTACACAGAAGGAAGACAGTCCTCGCTTGAATGAGGCGGGGGGTGAAGAAAGTTTGCCTTCCAAGTACTCGATGAGGTGTTTTAGGTCGGGGTCCGAGCGTCGCTGCTGTGCAAAAGAGCTGGAGTTGATCGGTCCCTGAAGGCACCCTCATCATCGTCCGGCGATGGTGCATCCACAGGGGCTCGTGACAAGTAGTCGGCATCAGAGTACTTGGGTCTGGACTTGTAAACGACGGTGCCCTCAAACTCTTAGAGGCGCAGGCCCCATCGAGCGAGGCCTTCGACGCCCGGACTGGGCAGTACAACCGCCCTGCTTATGACTCCTCAATTCGTCCGGACACGATGACCACCACCAGCGACAGCTTGCGAGAAGTTATCTGCGCAATCGGGCACGAGGAGCTACGACGACTGCTGCCATCACCTCCACAGCCGCAAGCCACGACTCTCATGGGTGTGGTACGGGAAGAAGTGCAACAGAGCTTGACGACCAGACAACCACACTGCGGTCGGGCAGCAGTGTCCAACATATGACAGACAGCAAGTTTACGGATTATGATCTAAGAGAGCGCAGATAACAAGTAATGCAGAAACGAAGTTCTACACAATGACACCAAATCCAAGGAATATGTTGTGTTGTTCGAGAGTTGTTGTTTTAATAAAAATAAGAGGCAAATAAGGTTTTGACGAAGCGACAGTTTATTTGGCATCACTTTTCCCACACATCGTTCCATTTTCTCTAATGCCACACCGACCTTTGGTTCCGTAAGTATTACAGACGTGAATATGCTTGAATGTGCTGGTAACACATCGTAACTAAAGAAACATAGAGCAGGAACAAAACGACGACCCCGACGTCGAAGATGAGCGCTTGTTCTGTCTCGTCGTCGTCGTCATTTTTTTTTGTTCCTGTGCTATATCTATTTAGTTAGTAAAGTGTGATAAGTAAAGTATAGTATACTAGGTGATGTTTTTTAGCGTTTTCAGACTTTAGACGTAAAACTGGGGGAGAAACGTCAATGCTGTCTGCGCATGTGGATTGTAAAGCAAGGCGGACATTATGTGTGTGTGTAGAGCTGAATAGTTACACGATTAATTAAAGCTATTCAAAATTTTCATTTTCATTTTGGAGGGCAAAGTTATATTTGGAGAATGAAGGCCGTGAAAATCGCAGGTGAGCCCGGCCTATAAATTTTCTCTATCGGCAACATGGCTCGAAATTTTAAAGGCCAAAAATACGCGTCTGAAATCTCGTTCAGTTGACGTGCCCGCATTTAAAGTTTGTAAAACTCTGTTGCTGGGCGTGGTATCGTCACTGAAATCCTGTTAATGTCTTCTATGTCACAAAATACACAAATCGCGTCTGTATTAGATCCATAACAAATGCGAGTGCGATATTTTATATTTATGCAATGCGAACAAGCGAAATCCAAGAGGTTTCAGATGCGTATATTTGACGTGGGGTACTTCCGATTAGTAGAATTTATAAACAGGACTAACCTTTGGTGTTGAAAACCTTGAGTTTCGCGCTATAACCTTGCCTTCTAAGATCGTTAACGATGAGTTGGATAGTTATTTTAATTAATTAATCGTCGAATTATTGACCCATATAAGGTACATAAAGTCCGCCTTGCTGTACAATCTACCTGCGCAGACCACACCGATGTATCGCCCTTAGGTTTAGAAATAAAATATGCAAAAGTTCACAAATCTCCCCCTATTTTGAATATTGGCACCAAACTATGCACCGATTCCCATAAAGCAAACTGTGACATATTTAATTACCACCCAAACGGCAATCACAGAGGCGACAGAAGATTTGTGTCAGGATTGAAAGAACTCGCTCACAACCCCGTCCACATGAAAACCCCCGCGCTGTGCGCTTTGGCACCTAAGAATTTATGTGTGGCAACAGATGGCACACTCATGAACAAATTTAAACTGTTTCAAAATCCACCGCCCACCACGTGCACCACTGCAAGGATTAACGGGTGCATACAATTTTGCTGGGAAAAATTATTGTAAAAGGTGCCGTTGAAAGCAATAAAGGCGTGTCGACCGTAATAAGGGGGGGGGGGGGGGGTTGTGGTGAAATGAGCCCATACAAAAAAGTCCTTAGGGCGTCTATGGAAAAAGCTATGTCCGTCTATGGCCTTTTATGAACGTCTATAAGCACCCATAGAGGTGCTTATTGCCAGCTATTGAAAAATATATGCCACTAAAGCTATAGCTTTGGAACCATACAATTGTCTTAAGCTCTCTATAGAAAAATATATCAGCCTGTATAAAGAGCTATAGACAGAAATAGGAAAGGTCTATAGCTATTTGGGCCAAAATTCTATAGCCGGCCATAGGACATTTTTGTATGGGAGTAAATGCGATTACCGAGTTTGAAGCAATAAACATGGTAACGCTTAAACACAAAAACAGTGGCAATAGTACACAGCAAGCCTGCAAGGAAACAAATATTCTTTGTCGCGTTAAATACTGGTGGTCTATTTTAAGGTTGGAGTTTTCCTAATACCCTAAAGTCAGTTCCATGCCTCTGAGTTTAACTCAGTGAGTACCGCCTTTTGCGGAACATGCATAAAACAAGCATCATCGCACAAGAAAAAAATGCATTTTAAGGAGTCGCACGTGTGCAAGACAAACCTTAAGATCAGCACTCACTTCGTGCTTAGAACTTATCGAGCAACCGATTTCGCTGCAGACCGAGGCGTTCCTCGATATAAACACATTTATTAAAAATGTACAAACACTCCTACTCGAATTCCGCGCAATGGAAGTACACTGCCTCATATTCCTAGGAAATAATTGAAGACTGCAGCTTTCTGGCTGTACTAGGAAGCTGATGACGAGTGCATATAAGCGCTTAGTACGACGTAGTACAGTAAAGAGGAGAGTAGATGGAGTTAGTACAGTTGTTTGCTACAAAAAAAACGCCGCGCTGTTTTTGCAGAAAAAAAAGAAAATGATATATAACGCATCTTGTATTAGTGCAATGCCACTAACGCGGCTTTCACATTTGCGTTTTGCTGCGGAGTACCGTTTCTTCGCGTATCGATCGCCCTTCGTATCGAAACATGTCTAACCCTGCACTAGGCAGAACCGCCAGAACTCCTAGAAGGAACTGCGGCCCCACGACAAGAAACATGCGCGTGCAACCTACCCGATGAGATAGCAGTATCTGAAGGCCGAAAATGTCGGCGAACAGATGAAATTATGGCTACATGAAAACAAACAGAGGTGCACAGGCGTAGATAAGTAGACCAACGGCCACATTAAAGGAGGTTTTCTTTGATGATGTTCTACATAGGCTTGCCCAGCCGTATGGGTTGCTTCGCAATTGGAAGTCTCAGAAATTGAAACAATTTTCATAGTAAAAAGGTACTGTATAGTTCTGCAACAGCACATTTGAGATGCATCAAAAGTGTAACAACTAGTAGCATGTAATATTATTTAGTACTCTATTATATGTGTAAATGGCTTTATTGTTCAGATTTGGGAGTAGAAAGTAATAGGTACGCCTTAATCGCACATCCGCCTTTCTTGGCATCTATGTGTATTGGTTATTAAACGAACTTGGATCTTGGCATCGCGACCTGTTGCCGTTTACCATGGAAATGCGTCACTGGGATTTCAAGGCGTCTGAGAGAAAAAAAGTTCTTTAAGCCTTGTGATGATTTGCTCTTAACCCTTCTGCTAAGACACGACTGACACGTTCGGTGATGAATCTGGGTCATAGAACAGCAGCGGCAATTGGTGACGTAATAGGCGCCGTTGACTCCTGACTCGCCTCAGTGCCATAGTTTTCATCGGAGGGCTCGACGGCTGATGCGACTACAGCATATTTCCATTCACTTCACTGTACAATGCCTCAATTTCCGGTTTCGGCTCCAGCCAGATATGAACGCTTTTTAAACGTTGGTTTTGGTTCGAAAGCATCTCAGAAAGCAACATATAGGAGGCAACGCACACTCCATAGTAAATTATTTGCATTTTGTTAACTTCTGGTTAAAGAGGGGTAAACGATGAAAATAATTGATTTCTAACGGGGGGGTCTAAACTGTAAGTTTGTTTAAAAAGCACCTCAGAATGCAAACTAAAGGGGACACACATACAGAATAAAATGACAAGCGACTTGCGTGCTATTACTGCATGTTTTTTTAAAAAGAATCTAGACAGAGTCTTTTACAAGAAACGGCAGTGGAACGGCTTTAATACATATACAAAATAGACCGTTTATCCATTGCGCCACAAAAATTAGCGTTTTTCGACATAAGAACTATTACAGGCTAAAACTCTTTTCTATAACAGAACCAATTACAAAGCCTTCAGGACGCCGCATGACGAGTTCCAAATAAAAGAAAAGTAGGAGGGGGGGGGCACTTAAGCTCCGCTTAGGGGTATGACGCGATAGCATTGATGGGTTAATGCCCATACATGTGGAATTCGTCGTTCTCCACATTTTATTCACAGATCTCTGGTAGTTCCCATACTACTACTGGTGCAGGGTGCGGCGGTTAAGTGATGCGCCACTGCACTGCGATGGCACGTACCCCTAGCGGTGGGGCTTGTGAGACCCAGGATGTTCTTCCCGACCAACCTCTCGCATCCGATAATTAATTTAACTGCGATCTGCCACGGTGGGCAGTTTGCTCAAAATGCGGTGGGACGTTATGCGGCCACGTAACCTAGTTGGCCAGCCGGCCACCTAATTTGCTTCTCTCAGAGTTTTCGGGCATTTGTTGCTCATAGCCAACGACACCGAGGCCGGCTTTTCCACAACATGGGACCTCTAACGCTAGCGCGTTAAAACATCGCAACAGCAGCAGAGTACAACAAGGCAAAGCTAAACACGTCACCAAGACGGAATGCCATTCTGGTTCCCTCATTTAACTTAGACGAGATGCCATTTGACTGAAATGACATTTGAAAGAAACAACTGATTCACCATGTTGGTCTATCATAGCAGTTTCCCATTAGTTGTACATCCCAATAAGAAAAAAAAACATATTAAGGTGTTCATCGACTAACTGCGAAGCAGTAAGCTATCGCACGGTATGAGAAGTCAAATTGTTTCGTTTCTTCAAGGTACTCTGCAAAACAACTCAAAACAGACTGGCGTGTTTGCATTTGATTACACAACGCTGAGTTCTTCGGAAACATCGCATATACGGAAGTTCACTAAGAACACAAAAAATGGTCTCCTTCTGAAGGCAAGACTTCAGAGGCGATCTCTACTGGTGCATGTGGTAGAAGGAAATCTTGGTGCACAATAGGATATTTTTCTGAACCATGCAAGCAAATGCTGTCCCGTCAATCCAGTATATTGAATAGTGAACGGGCGGAGGGAAGAGTTTTGAAAGTTGTAGTAACGCTTTCGCGGTTGGAATTATGAAAGCTCCAAGTTAAAATTCAACTGCGAGAAAGTGCACAGCTTGCCACACCCGATGGAATAACCCCTGAAAACCGGGACGGCTGCAAAAGTTAGAATTCAAATAAACTGCCCATCTCCAACCTAAAACTTTAATTTGAATCCCAACGTTTCGAAGCCGGCTCGGCTCCTTCATCAGGGGTGACTGGGGCAGCAGCTAGCGTCTTTAAGTATGGAGGTGAGGAAGGGGTCAAAAGAACAAAAACTGTGATGCGAAACGCGTGGGGGAGGGGGAGGGGGTAAGTCTGTTAGTCATGTTGTCGCACTGTGGAGAGGAAATCAATGGCGACTTTTGTAGCGTAAGCTACACTGGTCGAGGTTGACCAGTTTTGCGTGTATCCTGGAGAGCCGTGCTGTGCGTGCGGGAGAAGTGACGTCATAAAGGTGAATAAAAAAGCACTGTGTCGAAGCTGGGAATTGAGCCCGGGCCTTTGGCGTTTGAGGCGGAGATGGTACCACTCCACCACGACGGCTCTTTTTTTCTTTATTGCATGGAAAGAGTGCCGAAAAGAAAAGTCTAAGCACGCTTTATGCCGCAAAGCACCAGGCCACCTTACCCCTGCATGAACCCTCGTTCCAAAGCATCAAAAGTCTGGGAGTGTCACCACTTCGCCCACTTTTGCGTGTGCTCCCAGACACCCTTAGAGCGTGTGGGGGTAGCGCTCTCAGTCACAGAGGAGATGCCCTCAACTCAGCGTGGCAAGCTCAGCCGGTAACCAGCTACCAGTGACAAGGGTGTTGGTCGTTTGGTGCCCAGCTTTCGCCGGTCGCAAGCCAGAGAATGAGTCGGAGCCAGAGGTTCACAAAACAAAACAAACTTTATACAGCGAAGAGACGATACAAAGGATTTCACTATCACTCGTACGAGCAGATACAAAGTGATTTACAAAGAGAATGCAACTCGTGCAAAGTAACAGTAGAGAGATTACAATTAAACAAAATCTTTGCACCTAAAGTGCACTAACACAGAGACAATTAAACAAAACACAATTTGTTCACCGGGAACTGCGACAGTCCGACGACCTGAGGAGCACGACGGGGCCGATCCGCAGACTAGCGCACGATGCCTCGCTTGTCCTTGGCTGGTCGAGCGGTGTTCTCCCGGGAGTCGAGTGGGCGCTTCTTGGAAGCTTGAACGGCTGCTCGGGCTAACAGACGGCGGTTGAAGCCCTTCACTTATAGCCCCTCGCAGCCCGCGTCTGTTTGTTCGCGCCAAGCTAGGCGCGAACATACACGCAGTATCAACTGCACAAGCTCCTTCTCCTTCTCGCGCCGGGCGCGCGACCCCATTGGTCGAGCGCGGAAATCACCGTCCAGAAAAATCTAGGTCATGCTTGCGACGGTGAGTCATCGGCGCAGGAGCGAAGGGGAGAGGGTATCACTTTAGCGCGGACAAGGTTACCCCCTTGCTGTCGACAACCAGCAGAAACTTCTCCGACATTCGAGAGAAATCGACACCGTGCGTGGCTATGTTTACTTTGGCGCCCCGCTGGCGAGCTGAGTGAAAAGCCCACGCAAGGTGTACGCGCTTTCCGGGGGTCCTCCCCCCTGTTTTTTTGTTTCATTTTACCGCGCGCAGGCGCGATTGCTTACGCGCAGCGCCGTTTTTTCGAACATGCGCCGAATTTTATGACAGCTATATGTGCCAATAAAGCCATAGAAATTATGTTCTCTGAACTTCGTTCATTGGGCCAGTGCTGCGGTCGCCATTGTTGACTAGCAGCGCAACCAATTTTAACATGCCACAACAGCAAAGAAAAAGTGTGCGAAACTCCAAGTAAAGCGCGGTGCGCGCTCGCGCGCACAGCAGACGGACATCGATAAACCCATCCACATCCATATGTGAAACAGATGCAATGCGAACACCGCCCGAGCCCACGCGTTCCGGTCGTCCGTTGTCATGGAGATTAATACACCGTAACTGCGCTGCCAACCATCGCGAACGTAACTGGAGGAGGAATTGGCGCTACCCTCTGCGATTCGTTTCCGCTGAGAGGTATACGAAGTTTCACACCTCTGGTTACATTACCAATCCATGTTTTCGTAAAAGATATCCGGATTGTTTCCGAAAGGCATTTTGCCAATTGAGTACTTTTGAAGGGAGGTGGACAGCGTAGCCATCTGGCGGGTGGCGGCTCAACTCCAAAGTTTTGTTCCAGTAGCACATACCGAGGTGGCGCTTCTCTCCCAGATTCAATGAAACGACGTTGCTAGCGACAAACCGGTGATGAAATGAATGCTGCAAGCGTGAGTTCCACGCCGCATTCTGTCTTGCAGTTCCAGTGCACGACGACTTTCACCCCTCGCAGGAAACGGCTGCTCGAACAATGGCTATATTGCCGCGAAGCTTGCTTTTCAGTTTCCCCTACGAGGGCTGGGGGACCTTCCTCGCACAGCCGCTGCGTAGCTGTGGCAGGGCGACGTGAAGCGCAAGGCTCGCGGCGAGGGTGAGCGGGAAAATCGGCTCGACACGTATTCGTCGCGGCGCAGGTAGTCGTCGATTTCTTGTGGATGTTGGCCGAAGCGTGGTCGTGGTGCGTCAACAGCGATTCCGCGAGGACCGATGCGTCGGAACGGGCAGTGACGCAGGACGTGGCCGGCTTCACCGCAGTGGAAGCACAGCGGACGGTTGTCACGGGTTCTCCAGGTGTCGCATTTCCTTGGGCCCGAACGTTGTTTGTAGGTCGGGTGGGCGGGGCCCGGAGGGCGGCGGTCCAGCACTGCTGGCTCACGTCGAATAGGGCTTGAGGTGGCACGTCGAGGCGCGGGCTTGCGTACTGCAGCGACGTAACTCATGGCTGGAGCTTCAGGCGCGGACTATCGTCCTACTGTCTGCAACAGGGAATCGTCGTGAAGAAGAATTTCTCACCGAACAAGGCCGCCTACCTTCTCGTCGTCCCGAAGAGCCTTCGGTAGGAAATTCTGCAGGCTTCGCATGACAAACCAATGGCTGGCCACCTCGGGTTTACTCGCACCCTCCGCCGAATCCAAGAGAGATATTACTGGCCTCGTATATCCTCCGACGTCGCGCACTACGTTAAGAGTTGTGATGACCCCCATAATGCGCAGGTCCACACGGGACGGAGAGGCAAAGGGACACCGTATGGCTCAGTTTAAACAAACAGGTATATTCAATAATTACACATGGTTAAGGTTATACATCAGAGGCTGGGGCGTCCGAGCTTACGTGCCGACGACTTCATGGGGGCGATGGAGTGGCTCCGGAGTTGGGCTCGAGTGGTTGCTGGCAGAAGCTGCACGCCGACGGGCTTCGGCGCTGAAGGCCCTCTTGGCGAACGATGTCGTCCTGAGCGTGCTTGCAGTAGAATTTCAATAGTCGTCCGTTTCTTCGAGGATGGTTCACAAACCCTTCCTCTAGTGTCGTTCGGCTTGGAAGATGAACAGGAGGCGAGCTTGTAGATGATGACAGCAGAGCATAATTTTACAACATACATAAACAGAGAGTTAAACTGGAAAAAGCAGAACTGAATTTTCAAAAGAACAAACTTTGCACTACTTTACTCATCGACCGGGCAGGTTAGTGCCTAAGTAGCATCACATTACATGCTAAGCATGGAGCCCCAGCTCAGACTGGACTGCATCCGTTTACATGTGCTTTTAAGCACTTGATTAACAAAGGACTAAGGGCGGTCATTTCCAGTGGCCCGCCCAAAGCATCAATTCTCCAATCCAAAATAACATGCGAGATGGGGACCACCCCTTTGGGTTGGGCTTAGCCTCGAACCCAGAGTCTGTTAACAATACAAACTAAATAAACAACAAAAACGCCACCACTCTCTCTCAAGTGAGAGTACACACAGGCTCTCTCTTCGGAGCTAATTCACTAGCGCCTGTCTTTCCACATTCTTGGCGAGTACTGCCTGTCCGCCATGACAGGTGTCCGTCGCGGCCCTTCTGGGAAGCTGTGGGTGCCTTCCCGGCGATAGCCCACGACAAAGGGGGGGGGGAGGGAAAGAATGTCGTCTTCGCGGTAGCTCATAGCGTCGGCTGTGGTACGGCGCGCTCTGGCCCGCTGACAGCTCCCTTGTCCTGGAATGTAACCGGAAATTGGGGAGGATAAAGCCTGTTTCCCCGGGGCGGCGGCGGGTCCGGTTTTTCTGGTCGTCACTCAAAGAGCATGGCTGGGTAATTGATGATGCCGCTGTCACGGGTCTCCGTCTACGCCGCGCCGTCGAACGTGGATCCTCGTAGCACACACGGAATGTCACACTCGCTCACCCTCCAGAAGAATGTTCTCCGAACATTTGAGTCCACGCAGCTCCCCTTGTCTTTCTGAATCGCCTCGCACAGTGCGTCCGACAAAACACTTTTCGCTGCACTCAACACCACTGCACAACACCATATGCCTCCGCTGTCAATACTGGCGTCTCCAGGGGCAGCACTGATCTTCTTTTACAGATAAACATGAAACTCAGCACCCAAGCCTCTCCTTTCTAGTCCAAACTGGACGAAATAAATTTACCACAGTTACAAAGGAGCTCCCACTTCTAGCACGATCTCGGCACAGACAAAAATATAGATAACGAAAGGAAGTAGGGCAGGTTCTGCATGCGCTCCGCATGCTCTCCTGTGCAGGTGTTACTTAATGACAGAAAGGTTTAACTACCAACTCCGATAACTTAACACATAAGCACATAGCAATGTTATGAGCTGCGGCATTACACAATTCTAACCAGTTCACAACTCCGCTCTGTTTACGCCATTAGTCCGACTTAGCTTTCCGATTTCGCAGCGGATATCGGCCTTCATGAGTCATACTAAGTAAGTCTGTGCCCCTTTGTCTGCTTTGGGACTCGCGAGGGCTCGTGGCAGGAGCCTCTCCTGGCATTATCTGCGCGGCAACCTCGCGCGCTTCTCCTTCTAGCAATGCATGAAGTAAATCCGGTGGCATTCCGGCCGTCACCTCGGGCGCCTGCCGAACAAATGCAGGAGAGGGCGTTTCTTGCGAACTATCTGCGCGCTCCGCTTCACTTCTGTCCCCATCAAAATCCGCGCTTTCCCTTTCCTCATTTCGTGAATACTGAACCGGTGCCGACTTGAGGCGATTTGCGTGTATCCTTATCAAACGCCGGTTCACGTCTCGGACTCTGAAGTTTACCGGAGAAAGCTTCTCGACAACCTCGCACGGTCCTCTCCACTTCGTCTGGAACTTACGAGCTAGCCCAATCTGCCTTTGGCAGTTTTCAATGTACACGCTGTCCCCCACATCAAACGGCGCGTCTCTAGCACTGCGATCGTGCACCTCCTTCCTGCGCTTCGCCGCTTTCTTTAAGGACTCCTTTGCGATGTCCCTCGCCACTTGCAAGCGCGATTCTAGCTCAACCTTATAGTCGTCCAGTGAAGCGTATGGGACACGACGGGGGCCCTCTGGCACTTCACTAGGCTGGTCCGGGTCTCGGCCGTAGAGAAGAAAGAATGGCGATTCGCCCGTGCTCTCGTGTGCTGCGGAATTGTAGGCAAACATTGCATACGGGAGCCACAAGTCCCAGTCCCGCTGGTCGCGCGAAACAAAATGCGACAGGAACCCGGCCACGGTTTGGTTCAGTCGCTCCACCGCGCCGTTGCAAGCCGGATGGTACGGTGTTGTCTGCTTCTTAGCGATCTTAAGCAGCTCGCAAACTCTCCTCATTAGCTGCGACACGAAGTTCGTTCCCCGATCTGTCAAGAGTTGCCTCGGGGGTCCATGTCGGAGCACGATCTGTTCGACAAATGCTCTTGCAACCGTGTCTGCCTTCTGATCTGGGAGTGCTACGGCTTCCGCGTATTTTGAAAGGTGATCGACAAATACTAAAATGTACTTGTTTCCGGAAGTGGTCGTGGGCAAGGGGCCCATTATGTCCATACCTGTCCGCTCGAAGGGAGCCGAAACCTCAGGGAACGGCTGAATTGGAGCTGGTCTTCGTCCCTTGGGTGTTTTTCTTTCGAGACAGGAATGACACTTCGCACAGTAGTCTCTAACATCCTGTCGCATGCCACTCCAAAAGTACAAACGCTCCACACGCCTGCGTGTCTTCGCTACGCCAAAATGACCGGCGCATGGCGCATCGTGAGACGCGCGAAGAACCCTTTCTGTCCACGACCGAGGTATGACGACTCTCTCCCAAGCGGTTTTCTCTGGTCTCCCTTTCTTGGTTGGCCTCGTGCGCCGACACAGGGTGCCGTCTTTGCCAATGAAATAACCTAGCTGTTCGGGGTGAGACGGTGCGCCCTCTAAGCTTTCGATTATTCGCTTCAGGTCAGGATCTTTGCACTGCTCTGTGCGTAATTCGGCGGGGTCGACTACGGGGACAAACTCATCTATAGCTGCCACGGCAGCTGTGCGGCTGAGTGCATCAGCATTCAGATGCGTCTTTCCTGACTTGTGCTCAACTTCAAAGCAGTATTCCTGCAGGTGTAGATTCCATCTAGCGAGTCGCGAGCTAGGGTCCCTGACACTCATCACCCATTTCAGAGGATGGCAGTCTGTGACTGAATTTGCGGCCGTAAAGGTAGCATCTGAAGTGCTTTACTGCCCAGACAACGGCGAGGCACTCCCTTTCCGTAGCTTCGTACTTTTGCTCTATGGGGCTCAGCTGTCGGCTAGCAAAAGCAACGGGATGTTCTTTGCCCTCGATAACCTGAGATAGCACGGCACCCACTGCGAACTTTGACGCATCTGTGGCCATAACGAAGGGCAAATTAAAATCCGGGTGGCGCAACAGCGGTGCACTCATTAGCTTCCTTTTCAGGGCCCCAAAAGAATTCTCCGCGTTTTCGTCCCAACGAAAGGCGACATTTTTGGCTGTTAAGGCGGTGAGCGGCTTAGCGAGCTTGGCGAACTCCTCTATGTGCCTTCGGTAGTAACCGATCAGGCCGAGAAACTGCCGGACCTGGCGGACGCTAGTCGGGGATGGAAAATCCGAGACACACCTTAGTTTCTCAGGGTCCGGTCGCACGCCGTCAGCTGAAACAACGTGCCAGAGGTATTTCACCTCGTTTTTGAGGAATTGGCACTTAGAGGGCTTCAGTTTGAGACCCGCTGCTCTTAGTCGCACCAAAACCTGCTCAATATCGCGCAAATGGTTATCAAAACTGCCACTGTATATGATAATGTCATCCATATACACGAAGCACAGCCTCCCCAGAAGACCTGCCAGGATAACATCAGCGGTTCTCTGCCAGACAGCAGGGCTGTTGGCCAGACCCATCGGCATTCTTTTCCATTCATAGTGCCCTGAGGGCGTGTTGAATGCCGTTTTCTCGGCATCTGCCGGATCCATTGCTATCTGCCAGAATCCCGCCGCCATGTCCACTACCGTGAAGTACCTGGCAGAGCCCAGCTGAGAAAGCGTCTCCTGTATATTGGGGATGGGGTATGGATCGATGCGAGTTACGGCATTTAGTTTACGGTAGTCCACTACCAATCGATACGAGCCATCTGGCTTTTCCACCAATAGTGCTGGTGCTCCCCAGGGTGACTTTGAGTGTTCGACAATGCCGCGATCAATCAGGTCCTGCACCTGCCGCTCCATCTCCTCACGTTGGGAGTAAGGAATCCTGTACGCACGCTGGTAAACGGGCGATGAAGTGCCGGTTTCTATCCTGTGCTTTATAACGCCACAGCAGCCCAAATCCAGGTTGGACGCGGCGAATACCTCCGAGTAGTCGTTCAGCAAACCAGCCAGAGCCTCCCTCTCCCTGGATTTTACGTGAGAAAGATCGAACGACACCTTTGGAGCAGCCGAAGGACTAGCATGCTCTACAGTTGCGAGTACCGTATCGGTGGGCTCACGTTGCTCTATCGCAGAGGTGAAGAAAGCCAATGTTTTGTTCTTGGGAAGGCTCAGTGGCTGCTGGCTACAGTTAACCACCCGTAGGGGCACTCTGTGGGCGTCATTAACTGTCACGAGGCACGCGGCTGCCTTCAGGCCATTGCTGAGAGAGTCGACCGGCTCAAGCACTCCCACGGCGCCGCTCTCTACATCTGAAGGCACAAACGCGTACAAAATGTGCTCCGACCAAGGAAGGACGACCGCCTCCTCGACCAGCCGGACGGCAACCCGCGAATATACCTTCTCCAATGATCCCACTGTTTGACGGGTGTCAATATCGGTAATGCGAATCTCAGCCCCTCTCCTGTTCAAAAACGGAACTTTTGAGCCGCCCGCATTAAGCTCTTCCTCAGAGAATGTGACTACTACCTTCCCTTTTCTCAAAAAATCCTGCCCTAATATACCTGACACTCCGTTTGGCAGAGACACGGTGTCCGGGCATACGTAGCAGGGGTGCTCCAATGCAATTCCGCCGAGAGAGAAGTGTAACCGGTAGAGTCCACTTATGCCAAGAGGATCCCCCGTTATGCCTACAAATTTGGTTGCCATACCACCAGACGCTTCCAACACCTCGCGGTCCCCCTTCCTTCGAAGCGTGTTAAAACTGCTCTCCTTAAGCAATGTCACCTTTGACCCCGTATCTATCAACAATTCCATACAACAACCATTTAACTTGCAACGCACAACAGGGCATGCCTCGTCGGCCACACAAACTACCACCACCTCATCATCTACTGCTCCCTCCCCACGCTCCTCAGGCTGGGGAGGACTAACTAGTTTTTTGACTCGGTATCTGGAGCCCCGCTGTAGGCTTGCTTAGGGCGTGTCTCGCCTGCTTCTCTTTGTGGCTCCCCACGGCGCACGTTTTGGCAGAACCTGGCGATGTGTCCGCGACCCTGGCAAGCGAAGCATACGATTTCTTCAAAATCTCGCATACCGCGCCTGTAGCTTTGTGGCGGTCTCTGGTTTCCAGCGAATGGGCGCTGTTGAGCGCGCGCTTCAACCTGGCGTTCTACCTGCTGAGTTAGCAGCTGTTCCAAGCGATCTAACCGCTCTGTCAAGAGAGCAACCTCAGGGTTGAGCACCGCTCTCTCTATGACGCGTACTCTCGCTGCGGCTGTCGTTAACGCCTCATTTCGTTCCTCATCCAATGCGGCCTCCACGGCTTGGTCGAAATTGCTCGGCTTGCGCGAGAGCACGAACCGGCGCACGGGGTCTTGCAGACCAGCCACGAACAAAGCGGTCATTTCCTCTTTAAGTATATCCTCCGCGTATTTCTTCCTTAGCTGGTCTCCTTCCTCCTCCCTGCTTAACGTATCGCGTGCTAGGCGCTGAAGCCGCGACGCAAATGTTCGCACGTCCTCCCCTACCATCTGTCCGGCGTCACGGAACCTCTGTACCCGCACGTGACGTGGTTCAGTGTCGAAATGCTCAAACGCGAGCTTCTTAAATTCCGCAAATGATTTTGTGGATTTTACTTTTTCGTCTCGCCAGGCAAAATCATGAGCAGTTCCTGCCATCTTACACCTCGCCATTCCCAGCATTTGAGCATCGGACCATCCCCCCATTTTCCCAATCTCTTCTAGCATGGAAAAGAAATCGCAGATTGGAACCCCTGTCTTATCTCCCGTAAACGTCGGAATGACGCTTCCTAATGCCAGCATGCTTGCTCCGAGCGACGGCTGTGGAGTGGGAGCTCCCTCAGATACAGTCATTTTTTTTTCAAGCCCTCCAGTGCCTCAAGCCTCTCAAATAGGGGTAAAAGTCCCACAATCAGTCCCGTGATTCCCTTTTGATTACAATTTTGAAGTCATGAATGTCACAGCATTCAGAGGACATTTGCTTTTGAGACCCCACTTCTGACACCAGTGTGATGACCCCCATAATGCGCAGGTCCACACGGGACGGAGAGGCAAAGAGACACCGTATGGCTCAGTTTAAACAAACAAGTATATTCAATAATTACACATGGTTAAGGTTATACATCAGAGGCTGGGGCGTCCGAGCTTACGTGCCGACGACTTCATGGGTGCGATGGAGTGGCTCCGGAGTTGGGCTCGAGCGGTTGCTGGCAGAAGCTGCACGCCGACGGGCTTCGGCGCTGAAGGCCCTCTTGGCGAACGATGTCGTCCTGAGCGTGCTTGCAGTAGAATTTCAATAGTCGTCCGTTTCTTCGAGGATGGTTCACAAACCCTTCCTCTAGTGTCGTTCGGCTTGGAAGATGAACAGGAGGCGAGCTTGTAGATGATGACAGCAGAGCATAATTTTACAACATACATAAACAGAGAGTTAAACTGGAAAAAGCAGAACTGAATTTTCAAAAGAACAAACTTTGCACTACTTTACTCATCGACCGGGCAGGTTAGTGCCTAAGTAGCATCACATTACATGCTAAGCATGGAGCCCCAGCTCAGACTGGACTGCATCCGTTTACATGTGCTTTTAAGCACTTGATTAACAAAGGACTAAGGGCGGTCATTTCCAGTGGCCCGCCCAAAGCATCAATTCTCCAATCCAAAATAACATGCGAGATGGGGACCACCCCTTTGGGTTGGGCTTAGC
Source organism: Amblyomma americanum (assembly GCF_052857255.1). Taxonomy (NCBI): domain Eukaryota; kingdom Metazoa; phylum Arthropoda; class Arachnida; order Ixodida; family Ixodidae; genus Amblyomma; species Amblyomma americanum. Next base: position 113,095,701 of record NC_135500.1, on the reverse strand, counting down.
CTCGAACCCAGAGTCTGTTAACAATACAAACTAAATAAACAACAAAAACGCCACCACTCTCTCTCAAGTGAGAGTATACACAGGCTCTCTCTTCGGAGCTAATTCACTAGCGCCTGTCTTTCCACATTCTTGGCGAGTACTGCCTGTCCGCCATGACAGGTGTCCGTCGCGGCCCTCTGTGGGTGCCTTCCCGGCGATAGCCCACGACAAAGGGGGGGGGGAGGGAAAGAATGTCGTCTTCGCGGTAGCTCATAGCGTCGGCTGTGGTACGGCGCGCTCTGGCCCGCTGACAGCTCCCTTGTCCTGGAATGTAACCGGAAATTGGGGAGGATAAAGCCTGTTTCCCCGGGGCGGCGGCGGGTCCGGTTTTTCTGGTCGTCACTCAAAGAGCATGGCTGGGTAATTGATGATGCCGCTGTCACGGGTCTCCGTCTACGCCGCGCCGTCGAACGTGGATCCTCGTAGCACACACGGAATGTCACAGAGTTATCGTGAATGCCAACGCCGGAAAACGCCACCGAAAAGACCAGCAGGGTTTCTGCAGCCGATTCGACCGCCATCAAGACGTTCCCAGGAGGTCGGTATGGACCTACTTGGCCCCTTCCCAACATCAACGACGGGCAACAAGTGGATTATTGTGGCGACCGATTATCTCACCAGGTACGCCGAAGCAAAGGCCCTCCCGAACGGCACAGCAGCAGAAGTCGCCAAATTATTCGTCGAATCCATTCTTTTACGACACGGCGCCCCTGAAATACTGATAACAGACAGGGGGACAGCGTTCACGGCGGAGCTAACCCAGGCTATTCTGCAGCACAGCCATACAAGTCACCGGTGAACAACTGCGTACCATCCGCAGACAAACGGGCTTACAGAACGCCTCAACAAGACCATCGCCGATATGCTGTCTATGTACGTAGACGCAGAACACAAGACATGGGACGTCATTCTTCCCTATGTGGTGTTCGCCTACAACACCGCTGTGCAAGAGACCACCCAAATGACACCATTTAGTCTCGTCCACGGGAGGGAGGCCACGACCACACTCGACGCCATGCTGCCCGACGTTACCGACGAAAGTAACCTCGACGTCGCCGCCTACCTGCAGCGCGCAGAACAAGCTCGACGACTTGCCCGTGAGAGAATACAAGACCAGCAGCGCACCGACGCCCGACGCTACAATCTTCGAAGACGCGCAGTGCAATACAAGCCAGGCGATAGTGTTTGGGTTTGGACACCGATTCGCCGCCGCGGACTGAGTGAAAAACTTCTGCGCCGCTATTTCGGCCCGTACAGGATTCTTCGCAGACTGGGTAATCTGGACTATGAAGTCGTCCCTGACGGAGTTACAGCATCCCAGAGACGCCGCACACGCTCAGAAGTTGTCCACGTCACCCGTCTGAAGCCTTACTATTCGCGCTAATGACTCTTTGTGTTTACATTATGAGTATTTATTTTGTATGCTCTGTATCTTTATGTCCGTTATCCCTGTTTTTAAGCATCGGGTCGCTGCCTCTTTAAGGGGGGAGTAATTCCGCGAAGCTTGCTTTTTGTCTGATCTTCTTATCGCGGCAGGCACGCCGCATTATCAATTTTCTGGGACGCGAGACGCGACCAGAGTTATCTCGATTTTTCCTAGCCTCGCGCAAGTGTGCCTACTATGTTCTGGAACTTTCCTTGCCGCCTTTAAAATCGAGCACGGCTAAGAGCGGCGGGCATTCTGTTAGTCGACGACTGCCGAGCACGTTCGCTGCTATCGCCGCCGCTGAGTTTTCAGAGCTGTTCTTAGTGGGCGTAAGCCAGCCTATTAAAGTATTCTCTTACGAGCTGCTCTGTGCCTTCCTCAAGACCGGACCCCAGTCGGTGCTACGTGACCCCGGCGGAGTTCCCGTCACCACCTCGTGACAATATAGAAAACGGAAATGACGATTTGAGGACGCTGCACATGCAGCTATTGATCATGAATTTCACACCGTAGCATTCTCTTGACTCCTAACTCATTTTGTTTCCTTTGTTCCGTCCGAGCACGCGTTCAGGAACCCAAGCCACAGATTGCAATCCTGCCGTCACTGCGCAAGCCACTTGCGTAGTTCTGGAGGGAATAGGTTTCGGAGTGTGGGTTCAGCGTTACAAGAAGGCACAGCGCAGTAGCTACACACGACGATAGATAGATAGATAAAGAGGAGGAGGGAAAGGCCGGGGTGTTAACCAGAAAGGGGTTCCGGTTGGCTACCCTGCACTGGGGAAGAGGGATTAGGGGACTAAAAGGAGGAAGAGAGAAGGGAAAAAGGCATAACACACACACGCACAACGCTGTCACAATTTGTCACTCAATCCAGTCGCTCTTAAGTAGGCAAAGAGTGCCTTGTATGCCTTGAGGGCAGTCGACTGCTGTGGCCACGGACCGAGAATCTTTTGCTCTGTTAATGGGCGAGGATCGAGGCGGTCCAGGGCACATCACAGTGTATGTCTTGCACTCGCAAATGCAGGGCACTCACAGAGAAGATGAGCGATGGTCTCCTCACCACCACAGCTCTCACAGGCAGGGCTGTCGGCCATCCCCATCCGGAAAGCATAGTAAATGGTAAATGCAACACCGATCCATAAACGGCATAAAAGTGTTGCGTCGCGACGTTCTAAGTTACGTGGAAGACGAAGGTGCAGTTCAGGGTCCAGTGCCTTGAGGCGGAGGTTGCACAACTCTCCCGTGCATCAACAGCAGCAACTGTTCTTGTTACCCGGGAACATCCCGTTACTACATACTTTGCTGTTGACACCATGAGAACACATATTCGGCACCTCACACGGGTTTCCTGTCATCACCTCGCAACAGTCCCAATAGTTAGGCCGCGTACTGCATTCGCCAAAGTCATTGAAGCTCATCGCGCATATCTTCCATCGCAGTTCACCCCTGCGTTAAGACCGAGCTCACCCTTATGGAGTCTTCATGAACCTCGCGTTCACATCTTTATTCCTGGCATTACAAATAAAGCTGGTGTATCACTGCCCGCTCTCAAACAACTGACATTGAATCACCTGCATTCTTACCACAGTCACCGCATACATATTTACACAGATGGATCAGTTCACTCGACCAGTTCTGCGGGGTCGGTGGTGATACCGGCCAGATCCATCTTCATGAAAGTGAAGACAACCCATCCAACATCTTCAACTGGTGCGGAACTCGCAGCCTTACGGGCTGCGGTAGAGTTCATCAGTCAAGAACCTCCACATGACTGGACGGTTTTCACCAACTCTAAAGCAGCCCTTCAAGCCCTACAAGCTGCGCTACGACGCGGGTCGCAGGAGCAACTTGTTGCTGAGATCCGTCTACTGTACCACGGCACCGTTTCCAAAGGTCATGACATCATTTTTCAATGGCTGCCAGGACACTGTGGTATTAACGGTAATCACCAGGCCGATGCGGCTGCGCGTTCTGCTCACAACGACGGACTTCCAGCGAGGATCCCAATATCGAGACACACGACGAGGCGACAACAGGACAAGGGCTAAATTTCAACAAATGTTTACTGCGGCTCCGGCCATGAATATATACACCTCTGGTTCGCAAAGGAAAAGAAGGAAAAGAAAACGACGAATTCGTCACGTGGCACCTGCGCCAAGAAATCCAGCTCTGTCTTTGATAGAGCCACAGATGGTTTGCCGACCCGGCTATCACCCGCCCGTGCTATCAGTGACGCTTCTGCAATTTCCCAGGTCAGACCAGTGCGGCGGTTATACAAAAAAGTCGTTTGTTCAAACAGAGCGTTCCACGGTGTTTCAGTGACATCTTTTACAATGGGCAGCTAGCTGTCCGTCAGTGGCAATGCTGCTCACATTCTTACTGCTCTCTTGCAGCCGGACGTTGAAGCATCTTCCAGTTTGGCCTATATAGTGCCTTCCACATGAAAGTGGAATTTTGCAGATGACGCTCCTCTGGCGAGGTCCCAAGGCATATCTGTGTTTGATAGCGGAAACCGGTTTTCGAGTACGCGCCGAGCAACTTAACCTACAAAGACTCATGAGCCTCTTTGCCGACTTGATCAAGACTTGAAAGCTTGAAAAGGGAGAGAAAGACAAACTTCATTGCCATAGAATGTCAGGCTTTAAGGCATGCAGGCTTATTGTGGCCTCCAGGAGGGGCGACTTCCTTAGCCCACGAAACGAGGGTTGCCCCACTTCCTTAAGTTCGTGCGAAATCGCATGCACGTAGGGGGTGACTGCTATCTTCTCTCTTTCACCCTTCTTTTGCTTTTGTCTTGTTTTCTGCTCTCTGCTCGTGACTCGTGCATCGGAAGCTGTTCAAGCTGTCTATAAGTGCAAGCAAAAGGTTTAGATGAAGAGAGTCAAATCGCGAGCTAAGAAGTGCGAGCACCTCCACCAGATGAACGTTGTTGAGAGCAAATTGAGAGCAGAGATTATGACGCTGTTTTTCTGGGCTAAGACACATGAAAAAGAATGTTCTCTTCACGTGATCGAATCAGAATCTGGTACGTGGCCGAAATCTCTCGCAGACTTCTTGCAAATTAAGCTTAAAGTGTTTAAGGTTGGCGACCCGTCAGTGACGAAATATTACGCTATCGTTATTCAGTTCCTTAGATATAGTGACAACAAGTATCTAACTGGCTTTTGTCGTGGTGGCTCAGTGGTTACAGCGTTCGGCTACTAAGCCGGAGTTCCCGGGTTCGAACCTGACCGTGGCGGCTACATTTCGATGGAGGTGAAACGCAAAACGCGCCCGTGTGCTGTGCGATAGCAGTGCGCGTTAATGATTCCCAAGTGGTGGAAATTAATCCGGAGCCCTCCATTACGGCACCTCTTTCTTGCTTTCTTCTTTCACTCCCTCCTTTATCTTTACGGCACGGTTCGATGGTCCACCGAGATACGTGAGGCAGTTACTACGCCATTTCCTTTCCTCAAAACCAAATGTGAATTTCCGTTTCCGATGACATAAAAGATTTGTTTTATTCTCTGCTACATGACGGAATGCTGTCCAGTGTTGAGCTTGCAATCAAAGTGTACAGCGCAATCGATTTTAATAACGACTGTGGTATGAGTACGGGTGGCTTTTTAGAGCTTTTCTCTTGCTACCTGACCTTTGCTAACTTTGATGCCTTTGACACCCTTTACTTGCTAAAGCAGGGTGTTTGCACAGGGTCGTGCATTTTCAACAATCTTAAGTGATTTTTTGTTACCTCGTTTTGACACGGCTCTTTTGTGCGGCTGGGAGATCTTAGGATTTTAGGTGTTTTTCGGTACGTTTGCGACTTTTTAAATCTTTTAGATATATATGTTTTTATTTCCCCTCTGTGAACACTTGTCTAGACGATTCGTCTGCACTTTCTTAACCGATCGTTGCGCTTTTCTATCCTCTTTTCTTGCATGTTTTAAACCAAAAAATTTCATCTTCGAATTGCCCGAGCAGAATAGCATCACGTTTTTAGATTAGTGGTGCGTTTTTAAGATCCCGTGTGTTGGTTGTATGAGAAAAGAGCCAACAAGCCTCCCCTGCCATAAAGATCTGCGCACTCAACAACGGTGAAAAGTAATATTTGCTTTCTTCTTTATCGAGTGCTCTCGGCCAGTCGTGCGAACACACCGCACGACTTGCCGAAAGTCTTCAATCGCAGGTGGCTCGCTTGGATGGGGCGGTTTACCCTACGAATGTGACTGTTCCCGTTGCCGAGGTCCTGCATCGCAGACGAAAATGGGAGTGGTCCCAGGTTCTCCCAGGAAATTTCGACTGGTTCCCAGCGAGTCTTCTGTACTATCATATATCAATGCTAAGAGAACACTTAAGAAGCACCATTGTAGGTTTGGTGCACCAAGAAGCTGCACGCAGCAGAGAATTGGGGTCCGATATGCATGTTCCTGGTTGTCTGTGAGAAGCAGTGGGAAGCTCTGTTAGCAGTGTTCGCGCAGGCGATGTGTTGTGAAGGGAATACTACCCAAATGGGAATTCCTTTGGTAGGTTCTTCGACGGCCTTCCCTTGATCGGGCATTGGCAGTACGAACGGCTACCGCCTGCGCGAGCATTGCTAGAGCGCAATGACCGATTCGGCGGTCAGCACAAGTGAGAAGGATGTGCACGGACGGTGGGGTGGCACCGTACCGCAATGAAGAGCTCGGATGGAAGTGGCATCTGCAAGGATGGAATAGCTCTTTGGTGTGAGCGGCTGCTACGCAAGAAGCCAGGTTTCATGTAGCGTTCCAAGCCCTCATAGCTGCATAGCTAGCTGCCGCCTTGTCTTATCCGCGTCGTAATGTATTTTTGTGTGCAGTTCTGTTTAACTGGCTTTTCGAATCTATATTTTATTTTGGTTCTGCCGCGCTCAGATGTAGCGCCTACTTTCTTGGTGGTGGAGAAAAGCATTTATTCGGCTATATTTACAGAGAGGTGGTCGGGGAGAGGCTCCTAGTGGGTCTCGCCCCTTACAATACAAGGCGGAGTCTCATTCTGGGATCCCGTTGGTCCTGACCGCTGCGCAGGTCCACCGAACCAGGGCCTGTTGCGCACATAGCTCGTGGCAGCCGAGAAGGGCCGCCTCCCAGTGCTCTCGGGTAGGGGAAGGGTGTTTTCTTGCAGCCGTAGCCTTGCGCTGTCCTGAGAGGTAGCGCATGCCTGACTCTTTTGTTCGATGATGCGCCCCTTTTCAAACGTTGTTTTGGTCCGTAATAAACGGGTCTTTTTGTACTGACTGTGAGTGTGTCACTCGTCGGTCGAGACCACGGCTCGTGGACCCCGTTCCGTGGAAGGCGGGGCCTTGACTGTTTTAAACTACTTCATTGCCTTCGATGCTGTTTCACTCATTGAGGTGGAGGCTTCACACCGTAGAAACGAAACAATTTGACAAAAACTGATCATCTCTTCTTGCAGATCGCGACCTTCCTCGCAAGCCAACATCAATTTCATGCGTAAAATAATGCCTCTTATACCGTAGTTACTGATTTTGTCGTTCGCCATGGTTTCATACTGGACCCCCTCCTGTTTTGCTGCTCATAAATAAATTGCCAATAATCATTTTGCATTCAGCAAACTCTAAGCAAGAGGCTGTACGCTCAACAGCAATATTAACTGATTAATTATAACTGCGCCGGCTCTTTCCACAAAAGAGGAAGAGCGGTTTGTAGCTATTTATCAGCTGTCGTTAAGCGTATGCTGTATACGACTGGGCGCCTTAATTCTTGAGTGAATAACGGCTTCTTTGCTCCCAAATGATGACTCAATGCAGAACCAAGGATGCGGGGACATAAGGAAGGCTGAGTAATGACAGTGTATCTAATAGCCATTGTGCACGCCAACGCACGCCTATGTTTGGCCGTGGCATTTAACCTTCCTGAGAAATCCTTCTGAAATGCTTTTACGTCGCATCTTTAGACCGGCGACCGAGCGTCGAGAGTTCCGAAGTTATCCGCAAATGCGGTCGTAGACATGACGCATGCGCCAAGGTGGCTGTCGTGTGCGGAATGAAGCCATATTACGCCCGTTTAGCGTTTCCATGCGAGCACAAGACATTACTGGCTCTCCTTGCGGCTTTTACTTCTTCCAGCGGCTGACCGGTTAAAATCTCAGCGAAGCATCAAGTAGATGCTTCTTGAAAGGGTAGCTTAACGCTCTCCCGGTGCCCTCACGTGACGTGAATACTTTTGGGCACAACTGGCTAGTTTGATACGGGCTGAATGAGGCGGCTTTTGCTCCCCTATACGAACTAGGAGCGCTAGCTCTCAATTCAAGGACACGCATCATGTTCAACTGTAGAGCAAAACTGTAAATTAATGCATGTATCTTCAGACCGAGCTACCTTAGAAAAACGAAATTGGCTCAAATACTTTAGGAAATCCCTTAATCCGTACACGCCGACGTTCTTGGATTTGGTTTGAAAAGCAGTTCGTTTTTCTGGACACGATATGACTCTGCCATTCTGTTCACCAGAGATATGTCTGAAATGCGGCCGGCATTACTGACTTCGGGAAAACAAATCTAGACGCTTCGAGAAAAAGTTTTCAAAGTCGAGTGCACAGACGTGGACGCCGTCCAGCAGAGGATCAAGGTGCTTTTTGATGGTGACGATATACGGCAACGGTGACGTCGCCAGCGACGCAGCTTGTAGTGGAGAAAGCTAGTCAGGCCGTAACCGCTGTAGTAGTAGTCATAAGAAAACTTTTCTTTCTAAAAGTCTGGCAATACTTAGTCTTCAGGGACCATCTCGGTGCCTCTCAGGTGGCCACCGCATGCCCCTAGCGAAACGCGAAAAATGTAAAACGTGAAGCCGTGAGGATGACCCCAGATAGCGGCCTTTAGGCGTGTGAGCACTGACCTTCTTGAAGGGTATGTTGTCTACATTGTCTTAGTCCTAAAATATGCACAGAAAGCCAAAAATTATGAGCGATTGCTGCATCATGGATTCTCTCCGGGATGTAAGGTGGCGCCTTTGATGCTGGTATCAGCTCATTAAATGCATCCAAAGCTTCGTCCTCTTGTCAAGATGACTCCAAATCAAGTGGGAATGATGCCTAAGGGGCCCCGGTACCGCGCCGTAGCAACACACGAGTATGAGCCACCTCTTATCACACTATCAAGCTTGGTCTGGGAGTTTGTACACTGCATGGTGGCAGAGGATGAGATACCTTACAGTTCAGGATCGGATGCATTCACCCCGGGAAATGGTGGAGACCTCAAAAGCGGTTTTTTCCTCATAGGGGGTCAGGTGCGTGACGACACTGTTCTGACAATAATGGACATCATTTAGAAGCTTGATTCTGTACAGAAAGTATTAGTAGAGTGAGGCACATTTTTATTCTTGTGTTTTAAAGCGGACGCTGCGAATATTTCAGGTCAATTTACCACTCCAGTAACATCGAAACGCTATGCTGCGAGGAACAAGTAGACGAAGAGAAGATGATGGCGTGGGAAGGAGCCTTCACGCTAGGCCCACCGGCCTTTAACAGCATGTTTAATCCTGTCATCATGTCCCATTGTTCGGCCTGCCACTGTGTAACAACACATTAATCGAATTTGTTCGCTTCTGTCAAGTGTGAATACAAACCTATTAATATCCTGTTTAGTAACTGTTGTGAAATCGCACAAAAGAGATGACAATGTAAACTTTTTTCAATTCTGACCAGGCATTCACGATGCATTTCAGGAAGTTGTATAGCTTTCGCTAGAATCGTGAATCTACTTAAGGTTACTAGGGAAGGAAATTTTGCGAGCTCCAATATTTAGCCAGCGCTGTGTAAGAGAGAACAGGGTAGTAAGGGGGCTGTACGAAGGTATATGGCTACTAATCTATATAACTCATTCTCTAACCTTCAATCCGGCAGCATGGGCTCATAATGATATGCATGAGTCATGAAAGGAACCACATAAGGTTAAGGTGAAATTTTAAAATATTAACTATATTTGTTGTGAAATTTTGGTGCAATTTCTGCTATTGATGCCAGGAAGAATGCAAGAGGTTGATGATCGGCGGGTGACGGGAATTAATAAAGTACGCGGAAAAGCCAGGGGCGAGGTGCTAGGCTGCGCTGCACATTTGAAAGAATTGTGGCTGAAAGACTCTGAAAAAATATGCCTAGTTGAACTTGCTAATGTCCCTGAGCATAAATTTTTTAGACGAAACAGCGGAAATGATATATTCCGACCCCGACCCCCAACAGCCCTCCCCCATCTCAGAATTCTTTATCAGTTGTAAACTGAATTGATTCTAATATCAGCCTTCTGTTCAGGTCAAGCGCATGATGATCGTTTGGACTGACAAGTGGTTGTACCGATTAGTGCAACTTAATCGACGCGCAGAAGCTGGTTTAATTACACTCCAAGAAAAAAAGGTGTAGAAATGGTGCATCTTCTCTATTTATGCTACCTGAAGCACTCTCCTAACAACCACGTGGATATCGTTAGTATGTTTCGGAAAACTTACACCCTTTTTACTCTTAATACTAGCTCTGTTCCCCCTGCGCGAAGACACATTTCAACAAAGTATGCAGCCCGCACCCCCTTCCCTCTCGAAGATCGCCTTCTCTCGACAGCGGGGTGGCTTGGTTATTTTGAGGAAAATAGTTAAAGGGCAGGAGAAGAGGTTTTAGAATTTGACGAGTTTAAAGGGGTGGAATTTGTTAAACTTGCAGGTAAAGCATGCAAGGTAGTTTTGTGCCAGGATTTGAAATGGTGATATAATCGCAGAATAAAGCCGCATCGGCGTTCATGCTTCTCTGCAGTGCGCAGCGCCGGGCAGGGGTCGCAACGATGACGTCACGTAGGGCGGCGCTGCGTTTCTAGCTAAGAAACAGTTGTTTCAAAGAAGTAAACCGACGCCGAAGGGGAAACTCACGAAGCATTGTTTGGCGGTGTTGAAAAACGCACGGCAGCTCGTGGGCGATGGCAGCAGACGTCTAAAGTTTCGGCAACAATGACGTCATCAATAGTTTCTCCTACGCACTGAGGAGAAGCCTGACATTGGAATTTTGATCGGCAATTACGTCACTATCTTGAATGTTAGCGCAAAACTGCTTGGCATGCTTTGCCTAGAAGCTTTAGGGATTCGATTTCTTAAAGAACCTCGAATTCTTAAAAAAACATTTCACCTTCCCTTGGAGAGCTATGCTGGTTTCGCCTAGCCGGAGCAGGTAGACGTGAGTCATCTGTGGACGTACGCTCGCCCCGGCATTGATCCCTTTGACCAGTGGCAAAAGGACGCTGGCGAAACTGACCGTGCCTCTTCGCTTCTGCAAGGGCCCAGAATGTGTTAGCACTAAAGCCCGGAAGCGTCTTTCGTTGAAGAACACGTGCAGCGATCTCCTCCTCATTTTGCCCTAACATGTGGGAAAAAATGGCCGAAGAGGAGGCTTGGCGCATGCGCAGAACCTTACTGGAAAAAGGTGCATTGGCCGTGATCGGCGACGACAACCATCACGCATGCAAACACGCTCTTGGCTAGTAATGATAAATATAATAACTGATATTCGGCGCATGTGCTTTCATACATTTGATCGGGTATCGTATTGAAAAAGCACTAAGTCGGCGAAGACCCACGTAAGTTTAGTCTTTGACAAAGTAACTTTGCACTCTAGAAGTAGCATAAACTTTCCTGCTGAAGGTGCAAGCTTGCACCTTTCATGCTAGGATAATGTTATGCTGCCTTCAGACTAACGCTGCCCCCTGGCTTAAAGTTACTCTTCTTATAGCAGTGAAAGTTTAAGCTATTAGAAATGTAACATTACACTATGTGCAAAAGCATCAATACTTAGTCTCCAAGAAACAGCTTAACCTTACACCTTAAAATGGGTCAACTCAGCGACAGGTGACCTATCCCCCAGAAAGACTAATATCCCACCTTTTTTTTTTTTAGTGTCAACACGAGCTGGTGGCTCGGAGAAAAATGACCAAAAACTGTGGGCTGCTACTGAGTCGCGCGAGTAGTCTAACGATTTGCCCGGCAAACTCATGAATGATCCAGATTTTACTGAACAGCGAGGCATTACGTGAATGCCGTAACACAACTGCAGTACCCTCGGTATTATGTTAGCAGCCATTTTCGCAATGGTGCTTTTCAGAACGGGAACAGCAAAGAAAGCGTTTCTCGTGAAGAAAGATATGAATCGAATAATGCGGCATTCTGCGCTGCCTATGAGAGCTGCAAATAAAGCAGCTAAGAGATGTTCAACAATCGCCACATACACGTGGTAAATGACGTTGCATTGGTAGCATTTTATTAACGCGGACTAAATTCTCCACGATGTGGGAGTGGCGATCTAGGCGTGTATACTATAGCCGCGTTGTAGGCCAAATATCGTCTGATTAGAGAATACAAGTACAATTTCCGCCTGAACATTGGGTTTTGGGTAGCCGGGCGTGTCCTGAAGACATTTGTCGCCGGCAGCACATAGGAAATGCTCGTGCAATATTTCTCTGTATTAACGACAGTTTGCCACCATCGATTTAAATCAGCGGATTCAGGTTTAATGCGTCTAGAGTAAGAAGCGGGTCTGTATTTTTATTACAGAAATTTCTTGTCGAGGACACCGTGCTCTGTATTGTACTATTTTTGCAGTAAAGCGTAGCAGTAAACATTTCTGTCTCTAAAAAATACATTGTTAAACAAAACTGGCGGCTACACAATGAGCACTTGCGTGTTCGGCTCGCATTATGTGAATCATAAGTGACATGCCATTTTCTCCATGTTTCCTTGAGTGTTTTGCCTAAACGCTCAGCCCATTCTCTTCAAGCCAGAAAGAAGACTTCTATTATCATAATAAAGCGAAAATATCGCATCACGATTCAATTATTTATGTCCTGAATGACTTTACCACTCACGCTTATAGGGTAGAGGTGCGGGCATGCAGCTTCAACAAAGACTTCTTTAAAGAGGCATGAAAATTACCGCAGGAAGCTTTGAGACATTTCCATTTTCATTAGGCAGCAATTGAAAGAAATCGTCTTTATTCTGCCTCTTAAGGCTATTAAGAGATATCTCGGCCATCAGTGAACCCTGATTTCGCAATTATCAAATGACTGCGGCAGGCTTTCCCGCGAGGGGTAGTGAATGGTGCGCAATAACTGTGCCGTACGGAGTTCAAGCGCATAATGTTATTCAATTGCTTCCGTTGCAGAGGAGTGATAATTCATGCAGGCAGCAGGATTCGCATTAATACCGTGAGAGATATTTCGCAGCACCATGCGCTGTAGCAAATAAATTTGTGCTTTTTACGTTTCGGGAAATGATATTCGACGAAGTGAATGCTTTTGTGTCTGTGGTGGGTTCATTAATTAAAGAAGGTCCCGATGTTGCAGGGGTATCAAGAATTATCTAGTTCAATAGAAACGGACGTAGCCGGTGTCGACACGGTTGAGCCAGTTTGTTACAGGAGCTTCTGCGAGAAGTTCAACTACAGTGAGGCAGACCCTTCGAGGTTTGGGACTCTCAGCACTTTGAACACTGACAGCAAAACTTCTCCATGAATCATACAGGTGAGCAGGCTTATCTTAAATGGAAAGTGTTTTTAGAAATGCAAATTAGATTTTTATTCGTTACAATACTGCGTCTGGGGAATCCTAACAAATGGGTGCCAAAGCTAAACGGTACAAACTGAAACATTTTGGTGAACTAAACTAATGTTCTGATGGCAAAAAGCAATAATGTTTCCTGATGTTCATGGGCAGTGGGTTATCTTGTAGTTTCAATAATAATAAGTGCTAGATTTGATCCCGAACATTTATGAGAATTAGTTTCTGAAAAAAAAACAAGTGATTGATGACGCTGTGTAAAAACGTGTGCGGATGAGTCAGCGTAAAGTAAAGCAAATCCGCCGAAGAAGTCAATGCGGAAAAGAAAAAGATTGCAACCTATATGCTTCTTTCGCCAAACCTATCAGCATGGAGCACTACAGGCACGTGGAGAAGTGTAGGTGAATGCTTGTTGAGCTGATTTTACGCAGCCTCGTAATTGATAACTCAGGTAATACGTATTATCGACTTGAATATCTAGCCTCCTAATTTCTTAATGCGGAGTTCTTTGTGCCATCTTTGGTGAACGAGAGATAGCGCTAATTGGGAATTTGAGAAACCTAAGAAAAATCAATAAATAAAAAAGGTTGATGAACCGAAGCATTGGAGACGATTTAAAAATAAGGCACAGAATAAAATCATTTAAAAATATATGCACATTCAGTGAATGGAAAACAGTTTTCAAGTAGCTATAGAGCGAAATGTAACGCAGAAATACCTTATAGGCTCTCTAGAAACCACACTGCTGTACGGCGCATGCGTTATTTTCATTCTACCGCCATTTTCCGCGTCCCTTCGCTCTTAGGACAATTGTCTCTGCCCATGCGTCGCTTCGGGATTTTAAACTCCAGATATCATACGCTTACTACTTCGGGAGCCAGTGTGTATGATATCCGTCAGGATAAGAGATTTGAGTCAGGTGTGTGCTTCAATTCCAACTACTTCTTTTCTTGCGCCCAAGGGAAGAACAGGCCACTCAGCTGATTTCAAAAATAAAGGAGATATTTGTCTCCCTAAAGATTGCGAGTCCGGCGTGTTGGTGTCATAGCGATGTAAAAAGTAGGGTTAGACTTACAATAACATGATCGGGAATTGCTCCAGCTTTGTCTAAATCAATAGGCTGCTCTGGGACTCTTCGCTTTCCACCACTCTTGCAGCTCCACAGGGTTGACTACTTTCGAGTGGCGTGAGTTCTATGTTCTTCCCTGGCTTTGCCATTGGGCTGCAGCTATAGCGAAAAAAGATGGGAAGCCCTCTGTTAAAAAAAATTGAATTGCATACGAGCGCTTTAACAGAACCATGTACTTCGTATGATTTGATGATAATAGAATTGAAATTTAACAGGGCATGTTGCAGGTTGCTTATAATTTTTAGTAAATAACATTCCTCAGCCTGGCCTGCATAGGTTAACGATGTTTCTTTTTTAAAGGAAAACCGTTCTATGGAACGCACATCCGGGTTTCCGCAATTGACGTAAGTTTCAATATTTCATTACTGATCAGTATATCTGTGGCTATCCTGTTGTGATTAAAACGTCACATGGCGCAAATTGAAACACATTGCCTCCTCAGAAAAGTGGCAATTTAGAGGGAGTGACAGGTGGCGACACCTGCTATAACATATATAACTAGAATGCACATGAAAACATCGAGCTTTATATAGATGGACTGCGGCAGAACATCATAGGCGTTGAAAGGAAGCGTACTGTATTCTGGCACAGAAATCTCAAGAAACTCAGTGAAGCGACGTACTGCGGTACGTCTTTGGCGCCAGCTACGTCTCCATTACGTGACTACGTATATTGTAGTGAGCAACTTAGTTGTTGAATATAGAGTGTTCATTGCTTGTGCCGAATACTGGTATTGCGTTTTCAGGCAGGTTTATGATGCGTTTGCTACATTTTGTAAAAGTTATGAGTTTTCATAAAGCTTGACCTAAAAAGCAGGGCAGTCTTTCCTCCGAGGAGTCAAGCCAGAGAACATCGGGGGTCCGCATATTATGGCGATGCGCAAAATTTTGTTTTTGAGCATTGATGAGTAAAATGCCGGCTAGGTTCTTCCGCGATGGCATACAAGGGGTGGCGCACTGCTGGTTTGAATTTGACGCTTTTCAATTTCTTTGGATATAAAAAAATGTTGAATGCTCGAAAAAAACGCACAGAAGAACCGTACTATAAATTATTGCATCCATACAAGAATTCATACAATTCCGTAAGTCTTGCGTGCCTCCTAAGAAACACATCTGAAGCATACGCAGTTCTATGTAGCATATGTGAACAACGTTTTAGGAGGAGTCGAAATTTATGCGGGCTCCGCGTGCTGTCACCCACATCATATGGAAACCCAGAACTATTGCGGATTCGTGGGGTAAACGTTTGAAAAGCGTTAGAAGTTTCGTATATATCATCTGTACAATGCATCCCCCAAATTTGGTATGCACGGCTCATACCGAACGTTTGAGCACATTAGTTATTGGTACCTTTGTTGTAAAACTCCAGGAGTACACGTATTTGGCACAATAGATTAAACTAGCAGTGTCACGCAAATGAGTAGGATCCGTCACACGGAAACAACAGAACATGGCCAGCAATGGGAACTGAAGATCTGTTTCATCTAGAAGGACTGTATTAACCCCGTAACCCCTGCGCTTCAAAACACATGCAGTGCTTAGTTTTCAACACCGGACTTTTGCGCTTTGTCAGTGGGCGCCTTGGGCCATCCTGGACTTCTCTGGTGGAAAGGAACGCCTTAACATGTCAGGTATAATGGCAAAACTCATCGACGTCCTCTCCGACGAAGCTGGATTCACGTGAGTGTTTGAAAACAGAGAAAAGTTGTTACAAATGTGACAGGAACACAGTAATTATAGAAGGTACAGTCGTCAAGTGTTCAGTTTTAGTTTCGCAGAATTTATCGGTTTTTCAATTTTTTTTCGCTTTAAGTTTTGCATAGCATGCTAACAAGACAGGTACTATTCATCTACAGGTATGTTGACATATGCCTACTGTGACATAGCCTCAGTACCTTTAGGAAAGATGATGAGGCTGGTGATAGACGGACGACAACACACAGATCCCTGTTACATCGAAGACCCCATAAAAAGTGTTTACATTCATGTAAACAAGATAAATGAAGTCTGCGTTTTAGGTATGAGAGCGTAAAATAGCTAAGTATCATGCGAATGATTTGATTTTGCAGATAAGCATGTATCGTGAAGGTTAACAAAAAGGGTTCATCTTAAGGGAAGGACAGCGCAGCGAGCTATGGAAAAGAAAATGATAGGTGCAATATTAAGAGGCAGGAAGGGGGCAGAGTGGGGCAAGGAACAAACGCAGGTTACTTACATCCAAGCCGAAATGCAGAGTAAGAAATGGACTCGAGCAGTGCATATAAAGAAAAGACGAGGTAATCGGTGGTCCTTAATAGTAACGGAGTGAATTCCAAGACAAGGCAAGCGTGACCGGAGGCGGCAGAAAGTTAGGTGGCCGGAGGAGATTAAGAAGTTTGCGAGGATAGGGTGGCTGCAGCTGCCACAGCAGAGGGTTAATTGGATAGATATTGGAGAGGCCTTTGCCCTGCTGTACGCGTAGTAAGGCTGATGATGATGAAAACGTATCGTAGTATTAATAAAACATACGGCTATGATGAAGGATGTTCTATAACAGATGAGGGTAGAATGTAGTTGGACAGATGTATTTAAGGTACCGCTTGGCGAACTGCCGCACAGGTGAATTTTTGTCAACACTGATAATGACGGTTTGCTGTCGTTCAGTATTTTCGTAGCTGCAAGATTTTATTGAAAGGGAACATTTGTTTTTCTTTCGCCGGAACTGGACTTCACCTCCAATTCCTCAGCTACGATGTTTCTGCACCAGACGACGGGGGCACGGGAGTGCTACTCGCGAACGGGAGTTGGACAGGCATGATCGGAGAGCTGCATAGAAACGTGAGTTGTTTGCTCTGTTGTTTCCACTGTTCTCGTGAGTGAATTTTGCGAAAGCACATGAAGGAAGCCGGTGAGGTGGGAACTCCCCTCTCAGCTTTGTCTATATATTTGCACGTTAGTAGCAAACGTGCATGAAATTTCCTGTCCCTTTATCCTGCGCGTTTCACGCGACGAAATAGATTCCACGGTTGAATCAAAAAGAAAAAAAAAGCAGTGCAACAGGAAGACGGCGACATAAAGAGACATTTCCTTTTCGATGTCTCTGTTTTGTGGCGTTGTTATAGTTATTAAATTGCGATTACGATTTACCAGCTATCTCCATCAGTCAATCTTAGAAGTAGATGCACCGCCGTCAATAGCATTGAAAATGCAAGCACCGTTACTGTAGCCTTACACTGAAACTAAAACTCCGGTGAGATTTTACTAATTCGCATCCAGGACCAGTGTTTTCTACAGCAGAACTCTACAGGTGTGCGCGCGAGCAGAGAAAATTTGCATCGCGCGACACTCTAGAAGTGTATGCACTGCGCACAGTGAAATGCATATAGAATGCAGTTATTGTGTTCAGCGTAGGAACAAGGGGCCGTGGGGGTTCTCTAGCAATGCCATATGCAAAATTGCTTTTCACTTTGCTGCCCATGAAAGAACACTGGCGTCATCAGACAGATCTGGAGCATTCTAGCCAGATAAAAAATGGTTCCATGATCTGAACAGATGTACTGCATTCACCGTGCCTCCTCTGCCCGCGAGTACCTAGTGTGTACACAACACTGAGGGAAGCGCGAATGATGGTGCTGGCCCCCCAAAAAATACCGTGCACTATATATTGATGCGAGATGGGAAAGCAGAACCGCTGCTAAGCGAAAGTTGAATCGAGATTGTTGGTGGTATACCTTCTGGAATTTAACATGGTAACTTTGGGGGAGAGTTGGTGTGAATCAAACATACTGGCACCCACATACAGACGAGATTACGAGAAGAAAGAGCACATGCTGGTCACCGCTGTCCCATGTGCTTGTTCTTTTGATACCGTCTGTTTGCTGGTACCAATATGTTTGATTACCTTCTGGGAATCGGGGAACCAAGGACGGACCAGTAGCATGACAGGGTTCTCGGACAACTTACTGCTAGTTATTGTCGCATGGTGCTTATTTTTGTTGCGTACTATATAATGTTTTGTGCTTCCTGAGTGCTCAGTTCGGGATGCTAGAGGTGCTTAACAATCTGCTCTAGATGCTTGCAGGTCAGCATTCTCCGCCGTCGCGAGTTTTAAGGCGAAAATCAAATAAACTTCATTAGCATTGCTTACACCTTGTCCTGATAGCCATGGCTGCTAATGGTGTTTGATAATGGAAGCTGGAGTTAGCGGTTGCTGGTTTAGACAACTAATGAATAAGGCTGTTACGGATTAAAGTGCATCTGAAAGTACGGAAATTTATATATTTTTCGAATTTTGTTTACAGAGAGCAGACCTAGCGCTGGGCCCCATGGGAGTGACGTATGACCGTGCCAGTGCTACCACATTCACTGCAACTGTCTTCACAGAGTACATGACCATCTTGGCGGGCTTTCCTGACGTCATCGAAGTCAGCGCTTTCGGGACGCTCATGGCCTTCGAGTGGACGGTGAGCGGGAAGCTGATTCTGTGAGCGCTCGGCCTGTAGCGTCAGAACTCGGAACCTCGAAAGTGGCTGAATGAGAGAAAAAAGAACAACTTGTTTTCATAACTGAAGAAGTGCACTCTAGAGTTGTCAATTTATCGTCATCACAAACCAGCGTTGAGGTAGTCAACAACTTCTCGCAATACAGTTCCGGAGAGCTTGCACAGGTGGGAGTAATGGAGTGTCTGCGTTAAGCATATATCTTTAGATGGAGCGGCGTGGATAGTTGATGTTCGCTTAAACATACTTAAGTTTAGAAAAGAAAGCCTTACATAAGTGAATTTGTCGTGAGCTTACTTTGCTTCATGAATATACGAAAAGTTTCCCTGGTTTTGGTTCGAAGCTAATTATTGTCACAACGATTCTAAATGTATCGCATGAGTGATTTGCATTGTGTTTCTAGGATACTCATATTCGCCCTGCAAAGCATCTGGATGCCACATTCTTACCACGAGGTAAGATTGGTGGACAAGCTGCAAAGAGCTATCGGCAGCGTTTGAACATTGGAAGAAAGAAGAGCGACCATAACGCAATCTTTTTTTTGCTTTCGACTTTCCCTAAATACCATATATCTCTGAATAAAGACTTCTTAAAGAAAAGAAGACACGAAGATAACAAGCGCAAGTGAGAACTATATCGAGTCCGTTGCCCCTTGAATGGCACACTGCGGTCGCGTATTTAGCGCAGGACAATGAAATTGTAGCACGTATGGAATTGCACTTACGCACTGAAACCTCTGAGGGACAGGTGAATGTAAGAATAGGTGGGCCAGCAAATTATACTGCGGGCTTATGACGCTTCGATATTGACATGACTATCACTGGTACTTAAGGGTAAGAATTAAGGAGTTCAAAAATTGGTGGGGACAATTAAACTATGACGCGAGATTTAGAGGTATGCCGCCATAGTCTAGTGGGTTAATCCCGATATATTCAGAATTTGTCATTCTATACTTTGCATGAATATATTCCTGGGAGACTTCATACCACTTCTGGCGCAGTGGTGCAGCGTTTAAGTGATGCGCCTTGTGCCTTGTGCGATGGGCCTTGTGCGACCCAGATTGCTGCTACCCAGCGACCAATAATTAATTTAACTGCCACCTGCCATGGTGGCCAGTTTTTTCACTAAACGGTGGGAAGGTAGTGGTGTTGTGAACAAGTGAGCGCAAAGAAACGGACGAGGGACAGAAGAGAGGACATGTCAGACGTTCACAAGCGCAACTACAAACTGTTTATTCATGCTGTCCTACAATGTATATAAGAAGCGAATGACGAGCATAGGCTTAGAGAAGGCAGAAAAGGCACATCAGTCAAGTAAAAAGTTAAGAAAAAAACGAATATAAAAAAGCTCATTTAGCAGGACATATGTGTAAAGACGTGTCACTTATACAACGCTCGGACAACTTTGTGGTATAATAAGCCCCTAGAAGAAGCCTAGCCTAGCCTAGGTAGTGGTATACTTCGCAAGGTCCCGTGACCTAGGTGGCCAACCTCCCTCCTAGGTTGCTCTCTGGGGATAGCTTGCCAGATCCATTCTCGTGATATTTCGCTCAAAACACCGACGCCGACAACGCCGGCACCGATTACCTGTTGAACGGGCCTTTAACGCTGTCGCGTTAATACTCCAGCGTCGACAATTAAGCTTGGAGGCTAAGTAGCTGAAACATTTAGATACTAATTAGGTGACTAACTCGCGGTGCGGAGGCATTGTGTGCGGCTCCGCGTTCAGCATAATCGCCATCTTAGTATCTAAATGCTTCGTCGGCATGTGCAACAGGGTAGCGGACTGAGACTGCTTTGAGTCGGCTGGACAGTCGGCGATTATAGCTGCGAAGACCAGGTGGACTTGGCTTTATGATCTAATGACGCCAAACGCTATATTTCCTGCTCTTGGAGTCTTATCTGATAAAAATCTTGAGTGTCTAAAGCAGTCGTCAAAACTACAGAGAATGTTTGCTGGATTCGAATCAGTGCGAAAGCACGGATTTCCGCTCCGTAGAAAACGACAACTACAGACAACGAATGATTTTGCTCGTGGTTGGTACCCGTCGAAAGAGTGTTTACGGACTAAAAGTAAGGAGCGCAATGGGCTTACTTCTGGGTCATGCTATGTTGCTCATTAAGCATCGGCAGCGTTCGAAGTCTCCTCGTTGGTGAGAGAAACTCGCGCTCTCACAGCCCGAAGCTTAGGACTTGCACGGATGCTGCACGCATTTCACGGGTTAGAAGCAAGCGCCTTG